>NC_031768.1:42466662-42539264 GCF_001522545.3 Parus major
TTTTGGGTTTTTTTTGTTTGTTGTATTTTTCTTTTTGAAATGATTTCTACTCTCTAACCTCTTAATATCACCATACCTGATACAGACATGTGATTTTTCTGCCTTATTAGAAGACTTTGATGGCTTCAGCAACATCTATGGTTAAACAATCACAAGCAAGTAACCTCTAACCTATCAAGTGGTTCTTCAGCATTTAATCCTGGAATCTTAAAAATATTAACTTAAGTTCTAAGCTATCAGCTCTCAACTAGGTTGAAACTCTGTCTTCTGTAACCACTATTCAGAACAGTTTTTTCAAACATTTCAAACATTTCAACAGGAATTGTTGAACAGTGTTCCACATTTGTATACAATACTGTCTCTGTGTGTTTAGCAGCAGATATATAATTTCCTTAAATTATGTTTTACTTTAATTAATATTAATTCAATATTAATTATTATTAAATATTGATATTAATTAATGCTAATTTTATTAATATTAAGTCCTTTGTAGGAAAGTTCAGTGTGGGGAATAAAGTAGTTTTCTGACCCTATCAACACATAATTCAGGCAGGCTACCTTTACACCCTACTATCATAACTCACTATAACCTGTAAGTGACTCTGTTCATGTTCCATCTGTCATGTGGTTGGAACTTTCCTAAAATACTTTTTTATTCTGAGGACTGGTATCTAAGCAGAGCTACTACAATCCAAATTTTTCCTATGGAGCCTAAGGATTAATTAAAAAAAATAATATTATCAATCTGATAATTGGATTCATTTTGTAATTTGATATAGTCCTTTTTCCAAAAAAGATTGTGTAATCCTCCTGGCAAAAACTGACAGACAGCAACAAAAGCTGAAATGATATTTAAGGGCTTCCTTCTAAAAAAAAGCTCAAGCAGACATGGGATAATTTTATTGAGCTTTTGGGACTCAGTATCTAAGTTTTCCATGTGTAGATATGAATTAAATTTAAAAAAATAATTATTATTTTCAAGGGATATAAAAAAGCTAATATGGGTACAAATAAATAAGATGGGTAATAATAATTAATACTTAAAATATAATATTAATGGTTTTGTAGTCTTTCTCCTAGCAATCAACCATCTAGTTGACTTGCCCTTCCTGAAGTGACCTTCATTTACATTTTAATGTGTTGAAAACCTTTTACCAAGACTAATTTTTGCCAGTTGTACACATGTGCATTGTTTCTTCTACCAGAAGGTCCTTCTTCCACCAGCAGCTATCACTGCCCACCTCTTATAGTGGTCCTATGTCTTCTAGCCATGGCTCTGTCAACTCTGCACTCCTCCAGCCCCACTAAAAAAACCCAAAATATGTGCTAGATTTTCTATGTAGTTAAGAATAAAAATTATTATTATATTTTATTGAAAAGAATATGCACAGAATTGGAAAATAAATTGAAAAATAAGTGCCATCTCCCATTACACGGGAGGTATGCTCACAGTTTATTCTATTTCCCCTTTGTTTGAAGGACCCTTACAGAAAAGCTGTTGAACTCTTTGCCTCTTGAAAATTTTGTGTCAATAAAAGAATCTTTTTCTATAGGTTCAACCTTCCTTACCACTCTTAGATAGTCTTAGGTGGTTTAGATTTCTGTGCACTGTTAACATACTCTTATGCCATAGCTTGATTTTTAACAGGAATATTTTTCAAACATAGCGACACAACAGTACCAATGTCTAAGGCATGTCTAAGGCCTTTCCATTTGTGTTGTTTCCACAACTTCATCTGTCTCTTAAGCTGCTCACTTTTCAGGGTTCCTCCCTTCTCTGGATGTCTGAGATGGGATGGTTTCCTTGCCATGTTGTAGGATGGTTTTTGCTTACAGTTGAAACCTGACAGTTTACATGTGTTTAGTCCTTCTGGTCATTTGAAATAATACCATCTGTAAATTGGCATGCTTTGTGTTAATGCATTCTCTTTGCTAGGTGTAAAGAAGGGCAGACAGAAATGAAAGACATGTTAATATTCTATGCATGAATTAAGAAATATTTCTCTCAGAGAGAGAAGTAGCTCTGTCATCCCTTAACCCCTTAAGCAGCATACTTGGACATCCAGGACAACAAATTACTGAATATGAGATAGTCAGATTTTAGATACATAATGAAAGTCTATAGACTTCTCAGTATGAAAAATCAGTAGTCTTCATTTAAATGGATATAATATTGCCCTAAAATAAGGCGGGCTTCATTCACCTGAGTCCATTTTGTTCATTTGGGAACATTTGGAAGCCATGTAATTACCTTTTTGCCAAGCTGAAATAAGGGTCTTTATAATGACTGTCCATCAGCCTGACTCTTCCCAGTAGGTCTTTGAAACTGCTCTTTTACAAACTGCTTTAAAAGAAATAAATTATTTGACATAACAGTGGTGAAGACAATTAAAAAAAAAAGAAGTTGAATTTCTGTGAAACATTCACCTGTCTTTGATTATGTGTATATTTTAAGAGATTTTATTCTTTTCTCAAAATATATAGGTCTGACTTGCTATTTTATGATTTTCTGCAAGTGTAATTTCCTGAATTCAGCTCAGTATTTGTGTAAAGATGGAGTAACTAAACAAAGGTTTGTAGTATTTTTGATTTCTGATCCGCCAAGTTGTTTTCCATCCTTCAGCCAAATTTAGATGGTTTGTCAGCTGAATCTGCATTTTTACTTGCAGTGGCAGATGTAATGAGATGTAATGAGAGCTATTACTGCCTCTCACATGACATCAGTTCTCAATCCCCTAGTGTGCTTATTGTATATTGAACACAGAGCAAGTAAAGCAAATGAAAAGGACATTGCTAAGGCTCTTGGTTTGAACATTTCTATCTAGAAAGTCAATTCTTGCCTGATATGCAACATCAAACATATGGCCCGGACATTTCCCAGATTTTCTTGACATTGTAAGAAATATATGGTGGATAGTTTCTTTTATACAAAGCCAGGACATCTGTTAAACAGCTTTATGTTTGTGTACTCCTAACCCAACAAATCAGGAGGGACCACTGTGATTAGGTTATTGGACAACCCAAAATTAATTCTTAATTAATTAATTTGATCTGTAGTATATGAATAAAGACAAGAATCATTTCATCCCCATGTTTTTTTCTCTTTTTGGGACACCTATGCTTCGTGAAGGTGGTTTTGCTTAGCGTGTCCAATTACATGTAGGAAGAAGCGGTCTGGAAAGAAACATCATGACAGATGAAAACATTATATATATTTTTTTCTGTTCTTTCAGTAGGCAGAGGTCTTCCTATGTTGCCAGTTCTTATTTTGTCTTTATGTATTTTTTTTTTTTAAATAAGGAAATATTCACCTTAAAAAAACAGACTCAATGAGCTAATATATTAAGGAAATCTCAAATAAATTTTCATCAAAAATACCAGTTCAGATTAAATGAATGTAGTATGCTACTATACCGATACTATAGAGGACTTTTACTAAAGGAAAAAGTATTGTAAGTAAAATAACATGACCTGTACATAACATGCCTATCACTTGCTCGGGGATAAATACTGAACAAAGAAAAACAAACAACTGTAATAATTAAATACGCTTTTCTGTAATGTAAATGTAAAATTACTTCTATAATCTCTGAGAATCTTGCCTATGGCTCCTCTCAGGTTCTCTTACATACATTATTAGTATCTTCTCCTTCTGTGGATATAGCTTTTCTGCCCGGTCTGTGTGAAAGTAGAACACACTCAGATTGACAGCTCCCTGAAACAGCTTTCTAGATGTAGCAGAACACCTTACAGGGCAAAAAAATTTGCAAAATATAGTTTACTTACTTTCACCATTTTAAAAGAGGGTGATGGACAGGAATGTAGAAAAGGGAATGTTGTTTGTAAAAGTCATTAATTTTTCCTGTTTAAAAGTTCTTCCAGGAGTAATGAGTTTCATAACCATCTTTTAGAATGTAGGATAGATACAATAGTAAGTATATTTATGTAATAGAAATTAAAACCTTTTATCCTGTATGCTTGTTTTATTTAATTGTTCAGAGAATCATGCAATTTTGTCTTTTCTAAAAGATGCCTGAGCAAAGACTTATCCTTACTCCTGCCAACCTCTTAGTCTATTGCATTTCAGTAATTTTCAGCACCATGAATACAAACTGAAAGTGAAATCCTCAAGTAGATTATTTCTATGAACAATTTAAAAATGCTTAATTACAGTGATAGGGAACCTATTACATGACCAGTCACCTAAAATGGAACACAATATGAGGTTTGCCCTTTGAGTCTGACAAATTTAAAATGGTTTAACATTTTGTCTTGGTAAAAGCTCCCACAAACAAATAATTTATTTAGAATATAAATTCCTTAGTGGCTTTTATTAATCAATATCCAATGTGATTTCATTGGAATAAAGGGGAAGCAGATACGAGGGCAAAATTAATTTGGAAAAGAATACTATCAAAATATGACATCATCTCCAGACAAGTGAATAGGTGTGAAATTGTTTTCAGTATGAAAAAAAATAATCCAGTAGCAACAACTTTTTAGGTGCCTTTGAATTCTGAAGACTTATTTAAAACAGCATTCTACATATTCCTGGCTTCTATTATTGCTTAATCTACATTATTCTAAATCAAGTATTTTAGCTTCTAGCAGCCATCACTTAAATCCTGATAACAGGACTGTCAAAACTGTGAGACTGAAGATTCAAACACTTTTTAAAAAATTATGGTCTATTGCTTTGCTAACAGTTTCACCTTAATTCAGGAAAAATTGAAAAGAGAATACTTGTGCAATACAGTCATTACTAAGATAGACTCGTCTTGAAAAACAAACAGAAAATATCAATAATTTTACGTTTAGAAAAAAAATATTCACAAAGGAGCAGGAAATTGCTGAAGACCTGATGAAAGAAAAAAATCTAAGCTTCTTGACCTAGTTCACCTAGACTTTGTACTGTGTTCCAACATCTTTGTTTTTTCAGTCTAGACTCTAGCTGTAACTTGCCACCAGAAAAAAATCCTATTTTCAACTGTCTCTATAAAATAAAAAATTGCTGATGATATAAAGCCAAGTGAAAAAAAATACTTTTGAATCCCCTTAGGGTGGGGGAGATACATACTGGAATACCGTGACACTATGTATGTCTCAGGGGTGGCAGAATCCTCCAGTTATGATGATATTGCTAAAAAAAAGGGGATTGGTGCTTACCCCAAACCCAAAGGACAAGTGTGTTTCCACCCACACTGCTGAGGACTGGGCTTTTCTGCAGCACATTTATTTTGAAGAGAGCTCTTTAAGACATTACAAAGTGATCCTGACAGTGAGCTGACAGTTAAATACTATGTGTATGGGATTCAGTGTTGGCGTCCTAAGATGCCATGTCTGTGGTTAATTTTGGGCATGACCCAGAAAAGAAAAATAGGCTTATAATAGGATTGCTACTGGACTGTGCTTGGTATGAAAATATAACTTAGACTGAAGTAGATCCAGGACCAGTATTTATAACTGGGAGTGTTAGCTGCCGCCTGATAGGAAAGGCTGAAATATTGTTTTAGAGGAAAAAAATTCTCCCTTTCCAGGTGGATTCTAATTAAGTTCTTCAGAAAGCTCATTTATTTATTTCATTTCTGGGAAAAAAACATTGATCAAATCCCTAAGAGAGTGACTGCTGAGTGTACCCAGAATTCAGCATAAATATCTTGTGCCAAATTTCTTCTTCAAGTAATCTGTTAAATTAACGTGACTTTCATCAGATAATACATTCTCTTGCATTTGAAATTGTAGTTTGGCAGAAACACCCCTAAAGAGAAACAATAAAATATTAGAAGTGACAGTTAAAAATTATTATAAATTCTTTTGCATTTTGTTGACATTGAATTCTTACTAAACATATTGGAATCTTAACATTGCCTAACCCACTTAACATCTTAATTAGCACATTATGTGAATTCACAGAACAGTGCTAAAATAAAACTATGGTAGGTACTGCAGAAAGTGACAGGTTGATGAGAATAAAAAGATTGTGTTTGACTTTCTCCAAATTTAACTTCATTTGTTGTGATAAGTAGCAGTATGACAAACAACATAATTCACTGTCAAAGTCTCTTGTGATATTTTGAAATATGAAAGGAATTTACTGTTGTAAATATTCTGAAGCATTCAGAGGATTTCATATTAATATTGTTTCCTTCAATAATTTGAAACTATTTTCCAAGTTTTTAGTGTTTTAAAAAATAACAGATTTTCTATGTAAAGTGATATCAAATTTAACATTCCTTAGAATCTAAAGTGGCTAAAACTGCTTATTCACTGTTTGTACTTCATAAAGAACAGAAACTCAGATGGAAATTCTAGAGAAAACATATTTCAGGAAAAGTTTGCTGAAAATGTGAGAAAAGTATTCTCCAGGTTAATTACGTTTAATTCCTTTTGTATTGAAATGGAAGTGATATGTTTAGTAATGCCATGCTTTATTGTATGGTAAATCTTGTATGTATAAGTCTTGAGGTGAATACTTTGCAATGGCATAAATTGTATTTCCCATAAGAACAGAACAACTAAAAAATGTGAACTATTTACCATTCTACCCCTTTCATCTTACAATATTCCAAACATTTTCTCAAAGCACTATACAAGACTGAAAAGGACTGAGAAAATTTAGAATAGGATATATGTGAAATGATTTTGTGCCACAGAACGGATGCTGTTTTCCCTTATCTACATGGGTTGCTTTAAGAGTCCTTTCAAACTAGCCCAGACTTTCTAATATCTGCCTCTAAAACATGCTTGTAAATAAATCCCATGAGCACTTGTTCCTCAACAGGTTTTTCAACTTCTGTTTTTCATTAAAAAATATCTGAGGCATTGACAGAAATTAATTCAGACCTTTGTGAGTCTGCAGTTCTTCCATTTTTTGCTATCAGGACTTAATTGGTGATTGCTAAAAGCCGTCTTGTGGAATCACCTCCTTTGTGCCACATCTGTCTCAGACAGAATTTTACTTGGAGATATCCATTTAAAAACTTGGGAAGAAAATACCATGCTGTAAACCCTATCAACTAAACTAATAACAGTAGAAGATTATCACACTGAATTTATTTCCCATATGGGTTCATATGGATTTATGCAGATGAGAATACATGCATAATGCCATAGTATCTTAGATACACTGTGACTAAAGTGTGTGACACATGAAAGGAAATGGAATTTCTCCATGCAATTCCTTCAAGATTGAAATATTCCCTATCTCATACTAATTTTTCCTTAATTCCAAAAAACATGAAATGGAAATGAATGATATTGTTGAATAGAATTTTTCTGAAACTTTTAATTTTATGTAATCTTGATATTTTGAGTGCTCATTTACATTTCGGAGGAAAAATAAAGTTAAAATATGAGTTCTGAAATATGGGGGAAAACAATCACTTACTCAAGTCCTTTGTGGTGCTCATCACAATAATTGGGAAGCATACTGAGGTGGCAGACCACACCTTTGAAACAATTCAAGGTAGAAGAATGGTAACTGAGCTTGAGTAGACAGTTATGCAAAACAAAGGCTTGTAGCTATCCTCTAACTCTGAGCCCAAGTCTGAATGTCTTCATGATACTTGGCTACGGGTTTGTTCCAGGGCACATGTAAGTACAATTGTGGGAGTATGTTAGTCTGGAGTGTCTGCAGGAAGGGAAAGCTGAGCCATAGGCTAATGACTCCTGGGACAGTGGTAGAGGACTACACAGGATACAGTATAAATTGATACAGTCTTGTCCATATTGCCTTTTGAGAGAAGTAGTTGAAAAGATCCAAAGTTAACCAGGTACTATGTTATTTATACAGAAACACCTATACTAATTAAAAAATGTAGATTAGAAGTGGTTCTCTGACCTTGAAAACAAGTTGCATGGCATATCTTTTGTCCATTGTGGATCAAACAGGGTGGCCATAAGCAAATTATCTACTGAGAATAAACTGCTACATGCAGAGTTTGTCTTACCCCACAGCATTTGCTCAAGACTGCAAGTTAGGACAGGGTAAAACAGGATCAAGGACAATGCTAATAATTTAATAGTATAAAAATTTCATACCAGTGCTAGAATCAAACTGTCCCCATTTAGTTTACAAATATATACCTAGAAACAAGGGGCAAACCTCAGTGGCTGGATGATTAACTTGTTTGGAGTTTAACTGAAGCTTCTATGACCATCCACATTTATACAACAATAGAGCCCTGAACCCTTCCACACAATTTCAGTCCTGTACTCTCAGGGCATCTACACTAAAGACAGATTGATCCTGCCAGTATGGGCTTTAAACTGGCTGGCATACACAGAGAGATCAGATGGACTCACTTTAATTAAGTATACACAGATAGAAAAACAGATTTACTATTCCATGAATTTTGTTCATGTATTTCAAAAAACAAAATCAAATATGAGAGTTTTCAGAGGCAACTTCAACTGTCCATCTTTGACCTGGCCTACAGCAGGATCAGATGTACTCAATCATTGGGTCTGGAAGTCATCTAACAGGATGTAGGTAGTAAAATCTGAGCTAGGTATGTTCAATTTTTTATACACAATGTAAATTAATAGACACTGTGAGCTCATATCCATATTAGAATGATGTGCATTTGCTTGTTTATCTGTCCCTGTTTGGTCATATGGACCTCAAATTTCCCAAAAATGGGTGCAATAAATGACTGTGGCATGGCAGTTATGGAATGCCTAGCCTAACTTTCTAAATTGTCTTTGTACACCACCTTAGGCCTAAGTGAGCAGATCTCCATAGACGTCTGCAGTAATTATATTTTTGTTGCTATTTTATAAAGAAGCTACTGGGAATGATTCCATTATTTCTGAATCTATAGTAAAAGCTAATTGTTTTCTTGATTACATTGCATCTGTGCGTTGGATTTCCGTGATACTGTGAAAACAAGCAAAAATTAAAAAAAATCTCATAACTGTGGAAAGAACTCATTAATGAACCAGTTGCATGCTTCTTATGGATACTGTTCTTTTATAATTCTAAACTAATTTCAGGAAGGGTTTTCTTGAATAAAAGTGCCAGGCCAGGGACATCTTGCCATCCTATAGTTTTTATGCTGTTACAAAATCTTGGGATGTACTATCATGTGCTACATTGTAGTATACAGTCATTAGACAAATGAAAAATAAGCAAAACAAACATTTATTACAGAAAATATTCTTTATTTTTTCTCCATTCTCCATATTTTGTTCAGAGTTATTTCAGATTCAGAGTACTCGGGAACACATCTACATTTCTTTTCAATTTAATTTTCCAGCAGAAGATTGCAGGATTGCAAATAATAGACTGTCAGTTTCTTCATTATCACATGCGTATCCCTCCCTTCTCTGCAGTTATTTTACTTGTGGGTCATTTTGTCTGAATTTGAGTGAGAGCAAAAGGGCTAACTCCTCCTGCCAAGAAACAAATTAGCTTTTTACGTTGTTTAATAACTGCATCCAGTTCCAAATGCCACCAAACAGCTATTAAACAGCAAGCCCCTTGAACAAAAACTCAATGGTGCATAACACAGTTGATTAGATGTACTCTTTTCTGAAAGGGCCATTATTCTTAGTAGGCATATTTCATTACTGTTAATCTGAGTTTAAATCTATGCACCCATAGCCTAATAACTCCATCTGAATTGTCTAATGTTATCTAGCTAATCTTAGGATGTCTTCTAATATTTGTGGGAGATATTTTTGAGGCTGAAGAACTGTACTTAGTGTTCCCTGATGCTGTTTCTTCAAAGCGAGATCAATCACACCTAAGAAAAAAAAAGGTCTTGCTATTTCACTGAGTACTTTATTTTTCTCTTCAGTTGAAACAAAGCAGTATTCTCAGCAGTTTCCAAACAAAAACATCATTTCCAGTTGCTACTTGGTACTGATTTCTGTGCCTGAATTACTGAATGCTTTCCTTTTAGTCAATTTTCTCTGTTTGCAGAGACTAACATAGGTGTATTGCCATGAGCATGTGTGTAGTTTGTCTGTATGTATCAATATGCTTTCAAAACCATTATCAAATTGGGTGATATGTTTCACTGCTTACAATAATAAGTTTTCTAAATTGTGAAGGAGGATTTGCTGGTTTTACTGGAATCTTGACTTAAATGTGTTTCCTGATTTGGTAGTGAGCAAATGTAGAAAAATATCTGCAGGTGATTTTATTCAGCCAACCAATTTATGTCCCTGTATTTATACCTCCTTAAGACACTCTTATTAGCAATTAAAAATTTAAACATCATTATAGTGTAGTCACATAGAGATTGTTTTAAAAAGTAATTTAGCATTATGTGGAATTACTACATTGTGCTCATATTTAAATTCTGATAAATGAATTCAGAACCTTATAAATACACATCTTCTATGTAATAATTTCCTTGGGAAATAATGCCCTAAGAGATGAGAAAGGTAAACTTCAGTATTGTAAGGTTATCTAGCTCTTATTATATTGTAGAATTTGCACAGTATATGATTTTTAGAAGACGTGAATACACGTGAAGATTCATGTGGTTGTTGCTATAATACAAACTTTCCTTCTTTGCATTACCTTCAGCCTCAAAACAAATCAAATTCAGAATGTTAGTTGAGTGCTTGTCTTGAATATGAGTGACTATTGTGGTTTTTTACTACTCTGGAAACCTCTGACAGCTTTAATTGTTCATTGGCCAAAAAGGCCTGCATGAATTGAGCAATGAAATCTGAATATTCACAAAGATAGGGGGAATAAATAATACTAATATTATAGTATTAATTAAAGAATAAAGAAGACTAATAAAGAAGACTGCAATTTAAAGTGGCATCTTAGGCACACATTTTCATTGTATTGAAATAGATGATGGTGACAATGAAGATGACAACAAGGTTGAGTACCTGTGGGTGAAGATAAGGGGAAGGACAGCAGGGTGGATGTCTTGGTAGGTGCCTGTTACAGACATCCTTCCCAGTCCTTTGACAGAAACCAAGGACCTAATTCTAAAGTTGTTATATCTATTGATTCCTATGTGAGAGTTCCCAAAGATAATATGCATCTAGGTTTCAGAGCTCTCCTTAGGGTCAAGAATGAAGTTCAGAAGAAGAGTTAAAAAGTGCAGCAAGGCAGGAAAATAACAATGAACAATGTAATTATCCTCAGGTATTTACACGTGTTTTATATTACTAAACAAAAACCAAACAAATGCAAATTAACTGAAAAACAAGGATTTTACAATTATTCTAAGTTTTTACACTGCCTTTTCTGTATGCTTTCAAGACTAGCACTTCTCAGATTAAGTTGCATTTAATATCTTCACCTGTGCGAGTTTAGTATGCAATTGTTAGGCTACTTGTGTGAATCTCCACACAGTATGATGTGCAAGTTTCAATCTTATCAGAATCTTATTTTTTCCTTTTCTTATACACTGGATTTTTACCAATTCTACCAATACATATTTTTTGTCTCCCAATGTATTTAGAAGTATTTATTCTGAGAACATGGGTGGATGAGGGCTTTTATCTTCTTGCTTCTAGCTATGATAAGAAACAAATTTAAGGGGACCACCTGGAGGTCTGTCTTCTCTTATCTGAGTCCCCAGCATATTTCACTTAATATTACATAACAATTCTGTTACTACCAATATGATTAGAAAGAAATAAGAAGATTGTTTTTCTTCAAGTCATTGCAGTCACTAAAATAAATAAACAGATAAATAAATAAATAAATGGATAAATATATAGATAAATTTTAAAAGCTCAAAAAACTGAGAATGGGATCAGAAACAGAGCAAGCTGGTCCAGATCACGTCTTGGTACAATGGCAAAATGTTGCCTAGGACAGAGATTTGCAGAGCCTCAGTGACTATGAAATCAGTGGATGAAATGACACTTTGGCCTCATCATACTGCATCAGAAGATTTTGAAGACTCACTGCTTCTAAGCACTAATTCTACACCCATAGAAAGCCTTTTGTCTGCATTAATTCTTTTTCTCTTACTTTTCTATTATGAGCCATTGTTTCTTGTCTCTTGCAGAACATCAGCTACTAAATACTCTTAGAAACGACAGGATTTTATTCAATCCATATAATATATTAATTGAATTTCTCACACTGCTTGTCAGTAAGTTCTAATTTGCAATGTAAACAGAAGAAAACAGTATAAAAAGGTTTTCACTGAAAGAATGAAACTCCTTCCAAATTACTGTGGTATAACCAAAAACCTAGCCCTGAGTGTTAGCACACAGGACACACAGACCAGCCTCTCTCAGTCTCTGTACTTTTTAACTAACAGAGTGCAGGCACGTAGATCTTGCACTTGTCAGTACTATGCAGACATTGGGGTTTGTTTACATAATGAGAATGAGTGTCCTTCTCCATACAGCTTAGAAATTAAAGAATACAAGCAAGAAAGAGAAAAATTAATGCTTTTGTTACTGTTAAAACAACAAGGAACAAAAATTCAAAGTAGTTCCATGAATTTGGAATTATTTTTAGCTGCACAGACTTTTGGCAGAAGAAAATGAGCCAACCAGCCAAGCCCTCATTGCATCAGCTAAAAAGAATAAGCTCTGTTCTCCAACACACACTAGTCCTGAGTGAGTGACAGGTCACAGCATTTTGGTCTGACTATGAGGTGCCTCAAAGGCCAGCAGCTTCCCCTGGGATATATGAAATGGAGCTGTGGCCTTGGCCTTGTGATTTGAAAACAGGTGTAGGTGTCACCCTTGACACCAATAGTAAACATTCATACTAAAGGCAGGTAGAAAGACTCATTTATTATGGTAGAAGGTGTTTAAAACCTTTTATAGTAGTCAAAGACTTCTTAATGCCCTTAAGCTTGAAAACATTGGCACAGGTGGCACAAGCAAGTGAGCACAAGTGACACTGCACTCCTACACAGCTAATTGGAGTGCACCAAATTAATTATATGTGTGCTTTAAAATGGCATAAATCAATCTCCACACCACTACTGATGTTAAAAGTAACTACTCATAGAATTTAATACTTTTAAAGTATATAGCTCAGGATGAAAAACTGGTAAAAACTAACATGACTGCTCTCAAAAATAAAAAGAAGATAAATTACTGTAATAAGAAAAATAGAGACCAAAACAAGAGTTAGGAAGTAACAGGTATGCTTAAGTTCAAGCAAAAAACCAGAAAGAATTGAAAATGTTAGAACAGATTTCAGTACTTCTGAGACAACTGCAGAATTGAAATGATAAAGACATTTTCAAAGCATGCTTTACCATTCTATTCCCCTATCTCAGATATTAAGTCCTAAACATTTTTCTCAGTAATTTTTATTTGGAATTTTATATTTAAATATATATTATCTTGTCAATCTTCTAGCCTGTTCTGAAAAAAATGGCATACTATTGTGCTAATTGACTCTGTAGGTTGTGTGTCAGTAGGTACTATTTAGGCATCCTCATAAATTTGTATTTTTCTGAGCCCTTAGTGCATTCAGGAAGCAGATTATAAAAGTATTCTATTCAAATGGTGCTACTTACCAATTTCAGTTTCATATCAGTACACTGCAGTTGATATTCAATACTTTGATTGTTGTTGGAGAATAAACAAGGATTTTTTTTATGTCAGTTTAAAATTACTTTGTTAACTTTATAACCATCAGACTGATTTTTTTATTGTACTATTTCTACATATATGTCATTAAATAACTTTGCAACTGTCTTTTATACAGCAGAGAGAAGATAAAAATGTAATGATATTTATGAGATAATGTTCTCTGTTATTCTTCTTGTTATGTTGCAATTTCTCTTGTGTTAGGAACAGAAGATAAAATGTAAACATAAGTTATGCAAAAGTAGTAGAATTTACATATACTACTGTTCATTGAAATACTGGAATTATTTCTACTTCAGAAAAATAATGTTTTTTGTAAAATCCTACACTGGTGAATTGCAAAACTGTAAAGAGCTGTCAGTGGTGATGGCATTGACCTTATCCCCACTCATAATTAGAAAACAAGGCTTGTCATTAAGGTGCAAACTCATAAACATGATCAAATTAGATATAAACTTCCTAAGAGCTAAACCTGAGAAAATACTGATAATAACACTGTATTACTTTTTCTGATAATCCAAGAAATATCAGAGTCAGAAGTCTTTTCTGCTCTCAGAGGATGAAATCATAGCTCTGATCAGCTTGAGGAATGTCCAGACATGACATTAAAAAACAATTCTCATAAAAAAAATTTAAAAAAAATATAAAAAAAACATTCAGGGTATGTAATTCAGAAATTTGTGCCTTTCCACATTATGAAAAATGCTTTTCAAGTGGACATCCATGTTTGCATTTTTTCACTTTTAGCATAGCTCAGAAAAGGGAATAACAGAATAATTTAGATTGGAAAAGACCTTTAAGTTCATTAAATAAAACCATAAACTTAGCACTGTCTGGTCCATCACTAAACCATATTTCTAAACATCACATCTATATGATTTTTGAACATTTTCAGGTTTGTTTATTCCACCACTTCTCTGGAAAGCCTGATCCAATGCTTTGCCATACTTTCAGTGAAGACTTTTTCTCAACATATCAATCTAGACCTGGCACAACTTGAGGCCATTTCTTATCATCTCATCATCTCATCTCATCTCATCTCATCTCATCTCATCTCATCTCATCTCATCTCATCTCATCTCATCTCATCTCATCTCAACTCACCTGGAAAAGGACACAAACCTCCTATCTTGCTACAACCACCTTTCAGTTATTTATAAAGAGCAATGAGGTCTTTCCAGCATCTTTTCTCCAGGATAAATAATTCCAGAACCCTAACCTGCTCCTCATAAAACTTTTTATCTAGACCCTTTGTCAGCTTTGTCACCCTTCTCTGGACTCCCTCCAGCAGCTCAATGTGTTCTTGCAGTGAGGGCCCCAAAACGGAACACAATGTTCTAGGTACCTCTCTCAATGTGAGCTATTACCACAGGATGTGCCTATGCACACAGCTATACTTTTGGCATTGGTAGAAGTGTGAAAGATATCCTGATCTGTATTTCTCATTAAAGGCATCAAATTTTCACTTTCTGAAGCAGAAAACAATTTTTTTCTTTTTTTTTTTTTTTGGTGTGACCATAAGTTCCAAATGGATCACTTCTATTTATAACTCATTCTCCAACTTTTGGGGTGTTATTGCAGATATTAGAGGTAATACCAACATAATCCTTGAATGAATGATATTCATTTCAACCCGTTTGTGCATATTGAGACATAGCTGCTTAGTTCTACACCATGCTGAGTAAAAAGACCCCAATGTAACATTCCTCTCACAGGATGGATATCATTAATTATTATTTAGAAAGGGTTTTGTGGTTTTCAAAGAAGTAATAAAATTCTACCACTGCTACAACAATAGTCAAAATTCTTGAAGTGTAATACAGGATGAATTCTGGAAATGAAAATATTTTTTTTGGTTAAAAATCAGCATTTGCATTTTGCCATGAATAATTTAAAGGATTGACTGGGAAAAAATAAAAGATGAATACATTTCTGCAAATCTGTATTTCAGTTTGGTCATTTTGGCATAGATGATCTAGGATTGAAGTTCCAGATGAGCTTTTAATCAGGCATTTAGGTAAACCAGAAAATACATTGGGGCTTGTGTGTATCAAGAAATGTTTTCTTTTCCTTTCAAATGAAAATGAAATTAGAGAGAGTATATGATATAAGAGAAAATATATTTATTCTAAATAATGCAAAAAATCTTGACTTAAGTCATGTGATTTGCCAGGTTATGTGGCTATTTGAGGAATTTACTCCGTAAATATGTATATTTTTTATTTAATTCAGTATGTTTTTTCTATGCATACAAAAGAGTTTCAGCATGTCTTTTATCAGAGATTTTCTATTTTTTTAACTTTAAACACTGTGGTAGTTTTAGCCATAACTCATATATTAAAAAAAAAAATAAATAAGGTAGTGAACAACTGATAAGGAGTTAAAAACTCTCACTAGGTCTCAGGTTGTCAACTGAGCCAAAGCCAACATTTCTTCCTAAAGGTTGCTGTGCCAGTCTGGCTCAATCCTGAGCAATGACCTCTAGGATGAGCCTGCTTGAGTGGGAAGGATGGACCAGATGAGCAGGTGGCCATGACCACTGTGGTCCCTTCCAACCTGACCCATTCCATGATTCTCTGATTTTGTGATTTGGATATAAGGGAAAACAAAATATTCAATTGGCAAGGGATGATATAATTTTAATCTATGTTGAAATTGAGGTAGGCTTTTCTGGCTGTATTGTTTAATGGGAAAAGATCTAACCCACAGATATACTGTGTTTATTGAGGTAAAACAGTGAAGATGGAGAAAAAAAATGCAGATGTTTAAAAAAAAAAACCCAACACAAAACCTCAAATACAGCCGGGCATTGTTTTGCACATTTGAGTAAAATTGCAACTAAACTAAAGTGAATATACCCAAATCCTTTAATTTCTATTGAGTTGTTCAGCTCTAACCCTGAAATTGCCTGTTCAAAGCATTAAATTCAAATTGCACACTCAAAATACATAGATGAAACTCTTCACTGCTAGGAGTTTGAAAACAAATAAAACAATGCTGATTCCATCTGTGCAAAGGATATTTTTTGGTTCCAAATAATCACTGCAATTCTGTTGTCAAAGTTATAGAGATATCCAGAGAAAAAAATTAGAAAATTTACAGAAAATAAGACTAAATTGTATTATGATTACTCATAAGACCATATAGTAGAGAAATTAACACCTAACCCAGTGAATATTACCATCTGGAGTTCAAAATCCTAATTTACCCTTCTTGGAAAAATAATTCTTATATTTTTTTGTTGTTGTTGTTTTCCTTTGCACGTATAGATGACCTCATACACATTGATCTTATAATACAATATTCCAAAATGCTAATAGTTAATACAAGTTCAATGTATTACTATTGAGTGAGAAAAGATAAAAAATTTCCATTATAAAGATAAAATCCAATAAAATAAACTTACTTATTCTCAGGTCTTTTCACATGGTCTCCAATTTAATTTCAATGGAATATGAAATTATCTTCTTAATTATCTCTGAAGGGAAATTAGAATTTTTACTAACAGCCAATGGAGCTAGGAGGAGTCACAGCACTCTGTTAAATTGGCAGTCATGTTGTTTATGGAATACTAACCTTGGGATTGTTTCTCTGAATTTTTCATCACTAAATAGTAAAACAATTTGTAACTTGGTATGTTTTATACAGTAGTGAATATTGTCCTAAGAAATATTTGCCTTTGTATCTTGCATATCCATTAATATTGCATTTATTTTTCTTCTATTTTGTCTAAATCAATTCTAAAGAAGATAATCTATGCAAATACTTCACATTCTCAAAGAGAGGGAATGTCATCATTTAACCCCAGTAGGCAACTCAGCCCCACACAGCTGCCCACTCACTCTCCCCTGGTGGGATGGGGAGAAAATGGGATGGGGAGAAAATCAGAAGGGTAAAAGTAAGAAAACTCGTGGGTTGAGATAGACAGCTTATCAGGTAAAACAAAACCTACATGCACAAAACAAAACAAAGCAGGGAATTCATCCACTATTGCCATGGGCAGGCAAGTGTTTTCCCAAAAAAGCTGGGCTCCATCATGAATAACAGTTATTTGGGATGACAAATGTCATCTCTCAAAATGTTCCACCCTTTCTCCTTCTTCTCCCTAGGCTTTAGTGCTTATCACAATTTCTGCTGCTTTCAAAGGTGTTAAGATATGAGCAGGGTGAAATACTTAATTCATTTTTGTCAGATTTAATTTTGAGCATCTTATATTTATTTCTAGAAGTAATCAATGTATCCAGACTTTTATTTTTAAGGCATTCTTTTGTAATTTGCTTATGTCAAGAAATGTACCAGAAAAAAAATAAAAAATCAATTGTGATTTAAAAAGAATAAAAAAAATAAATCATCAGTTGTGAAACCTAGAATAAATTGAGTCACCTAAACCTTCTCTCTCCATCACAATGTTTTCATTTTTTTGGGGTTATGATTATGGAGATACACCATGAAAATATTTTACAAGAAATACTGAACATCTGTATTGTGTTTCAGGACATGCTGCAAAAGAAAAGTAAAACTGACTTTTAAATCCGTGTTGGAAACAAAAATTAAGACATGGAAATTTTTCTATTCTTCGCTTTATTAAGGAATTTTTTGGTTTATTTAGTCTCAAGCTGCTTTGACTCAGCATTCTACCTATCACATTCACTTGAATTTATGAATATAGCCTGATTAAATTATATTGATTATAGTATTATTGATAGTATGATGCTTGTCATTCTAAATTTTTTAAAAACAATAACTGTAAACCACAAACACTTCTGCTGAAAGTTAAATGTTATACTGTCATTCCATAATCAGACTTCCAATGAATAAAAACGAACAGAGTAGGTTTAGATTAGATGACAGGAAGAAATTCTTTACTGCGAGGTGTGTGAGACATTGGAACAGGTTGTCCAAAGAATTGGTGGATGTTCCATCCATGGAAGTGTTCAAGGTCAGATTCCTTTGGCCTTTGAGCAACCTGGTCTCATGGAAGGCGTCCCTGTCCACGACAGGGGGTTGGAACTTGATGATCTTTAAGGGCCCTTCCAACCTGACCAATTCTTTATTTCTATTCTATGAAATAAAGCATATATGATGCTATATAATGAAATCAGTATGTTCAAGTGTACTCTGGGTATTCTGTCTAAAACTATACAGGTGTATGAGCCAAAAATATACAGATCCAATATTTATTGTTAATATAATAGTATTTGCTATCCTTTAATTTTTTTTTCCCCAGGAAAATCCAAACACTGATGAAAAACCAAATGCCAATTCCAAGGTTGTTGTAACTCTATTAAGTTTCCTGGACATAACAAAATTACGCAACCGTATTATAAACCTGAAATAAATCTTGTAGGGATTGCTATAATTTTGTTTCCACCTTGTAGATAAAAATATGCAAAACAAGACATTATTTCTGAAAAGCTGTAGTTGTTCACTTTGGGAAAACAAGACTACTTTCAAATTGCTTCTTAGACTTTTCACATTTGAAAATTCTTCTCCCCTTTTTAGAAGATGAAGTAAAATGTTAATTGAAGCATTACTTATTTTTTTATATGAATGTGTGCTTTCTTAAACAAACCAAAACCCTACTTTATTTTACTTCTTTAACATCATAGGATGAGAACTTTTTTAATATCTCTATTTTTTGGCATTTATTTATCTTGTAGTTTTGTTAATAAACTTTTTTTATTCCTTTTATGTTTTAAGCCTGTTTTGCTCTTGTTCTAATCCATATCTCATAGCTATGGATTTGAAATAAGTAAGTTTTATAGTAATTTTTTTAGTTACTGCTTTAAACCCACAATATTTATTTGGTGCATTGGCCGGGAAACGGAATTGACAAATCTAAACCACTACAATTAATTATAATTAAATTATATTTATTTTATTTCTTAAATAAAAAATGTTAAAATTGAAAAGCAAAATCATAAACAAATTTTAAAGATAACATCAGTGTTTACTTCCATTTTATCATCTTTTTCATGTGAACACTGAAAACAGATTCTTATGAAATAATTTTTAAAATGCATTTTCTTATAATCACTAAGATGCACCAAACTGTGGATTCAGGATACCAAATTCTAATTAACTTCATTTTCCATCTGATAAAACATACAGTGATAATAAGTTTACCTTTTTGACTCTGTCTGCATTATTACTAATATCATTTGTTATTCAAGAAAACAATTTTTCTGTGTGTGTGAAAGAGTAGAATATTCTTATTGGAATCAGATTAATGTGCAAGATTATGCAATAAATTTAAATAGTAACATTTGCAACAAGAGATCATCTTAAATTTAATAAAATGATTTGTACCTTTATAACTAAAAATTTTTAATGATTCTAACAGATATATTGCAATATTGCTTGCTGCCAAATTCTTTTATTTTACATATTTTAGAATATGAGCTACCTTGTACAATATCAGTAGATTTCTGAAAATAAATATATAAATAAATAATCTCTACTAAAGTTAGCTCCTGTTTTTGTATTATCTTTGTCCTTGGAAATGTTTCTCCCCATTAGCTAATATACCAGCTGTTAACTGTTGGTAACAGATTTTGAGAAGCAATTTCTTAAGAAGGGAACTAATAGTTAATTAACTTACATGTTTGTTAAGTGTCTAAATGTTCTTTTATATTGACATTTATTGTCACTAACCTTTAATCTTAGACTACAAAATAAGGTAATTAAATTACATTTGTTTGTGTAGCAGAGGACCTGATGAGTATTCTGGAACCATGTGCATTTTCTAGGACATTGAAATGTCAATAAAGAAAACCTTAACCAGAACTACTTTTCAGTAGGCCACTTCACATAAAAAAAAAGATCATGACAAAGGCAGCTTGAAAAATTTTTAATATTTAAATATTAGTTCCCTGACTGTTGGAATAGGTTTTTCACAGTTTAAGCTAAAACAGTTTATGCAAGAGGAATATCTTAGGACTCTCTTAGTCTAAGACAGGTAAGTATTGAAACACTGCACAGCCCAATGACAGTAGGTCTTGGGTCCTGCCATTTTTTTACATTTGGAGCAGTGGGATGGACTTATGGAGCCAGGTAACTCTGGGTTAGGCTGAGGAGTGAGAGTGTGAGGAGCTCCATCTGCACTGTAAGAAGTTTTGCTACTTGGTCTAAAGCAGCTCTGGACTGTGTTGGAGAAGACAAGATAGGATACAGAAAAAGCGAGAGAACAAGGGCTGTAATTTAGTGCTTACGACTTTCCTCTGGGCCATCTGGAGTTTGCTTTCAGCTTCGAGGGCTGATTAAGTATTTGAAATGTAAAGCTCAAAAATAGAAACTCTGGTTTTAAGTCTCCTCACACAGAGGAGAAATAAATCAAGTACAAGTTCTTGTACTGTATGAATGTCCTAAGCACTAAATCCTTATTTAAAGGATGTTGATAACTTTTCTGGCCTCCTTCTTCAAGAAAATAGTAGTTAAGTTTTGGGGGGTTTTTATGGTGCTTGTCCAATTAATGTATTCTGTGAACACCCTCTTGCCTGTGGTCCTTCCAAACCTCTGACCTTCAAAGTGAAAAAAGTAAAAAAGTAAAAAAAAGAATAAAAATCTTTGGGGATTCTTGTGAAAGACAGGCAGATTCTTGTGATAGAAAGACTTTCTATCTTGAGATAGAAAGCAGTAAATCATTACTGTCAATTTCAGGGTACCTTTAGACATAAAGATAAGCAGAATTTTGATTACCTGATAAATTTGAGCTTCCCAAGAGATCATATTTTTAAGAAGTCTAGATAGTCACAGTACAGACTTAGTTATTTATACTCCACCTAAATTAGTCTCTGGACATAGTTTTTCAAACTGATTGAGCATTGAAATGTAAGCCTAGGTATGGTTAAATATTTTGGAATAGCTGTGCTGCTGGATCTGAGGTCTCAATTAGGAAAACAATATTTTTTTTTTTAAAAAAAAGGGTTATTTCATTTGCTCCACAAATGTGAAGACTACTGTGGATGTCATTACAGGCACAGTATTGTACAGTTTAATATACACCGAAAATTATTAATATTAAATAAAAAATAAATTGGCAGGTATAAATATACCTAGTGATGACTACCAAACTTTCTGCACCATTTCAGGACTATATGCATTGATATTCTTTTTCATTTAAGGGACATGATGGTAATGCAGGCCCTTTTAGAACCTTGTAGTTTGTGGGCTTAAACAATAAGTTGTCTCTGATATCAGGAGCCAAAATTATCTCAATACTAAACTTTGATGATTGCTAAAGAAACCTGCAATATATATGCTTTTCCTTAATGCATTAATTTAATAAAAAATCTCAACTTATATTTTCATGGGTAAATTACCCTTTTTTCTAAGCAAAAGAGGCTCAGTATAGGAAGGATTAAAGTGTCTGTTCAGTAAGAAACTCAAAATATAGTAAAGCATTTTTATCTAGACAATTTAATATTTTATATAGTACTCACACACACTTCATTCCATCATCCTAGAATTTACATGGGAAAAGTCAGAGAACAATTTGCTCTTGTTTATGCTCTTAAAAACTCTCACTCTGCACATTTTTATATATTATTATTCACGAAAGGGTTATATATTTAACCCTTTGATTAGATTAGCATTTGTATCCTTTTGAAACACTTGGGGTTCTCCTGTATTGTTTTCATGGCTGAGTGGAGAAGAACTTCACAGTGCTGTAATGTATATATTCATATTTGTGTAATGAATATGTATTCCTCAATTCCTTCCTAATAATTCTTTATACTTCAGTTGGGGTTTTTTGACTTCTGTCAAGCACTGAGATGGTATTTTTATGAGACTGTCTTGATTCTGAGTACTGATTGTCATTTACAAGCTCAGATTTCAACATATGAAGGTGGAATAATTTCTCTGTGTGTGCTACATTTTGTAATAATCTTCAGTCAACTTTCTCTTCTATCTTGGTGTCTTACAATATAGCATCCTTCATAATCTGGTGTGTTCTTACTTCCTTGAATAACTCTATATAATCAGCCAACTTTTCATTCTTTATTTATCTTTCCAAATATTTTATATATATAAATATATACTATATGTACATATACATATACACACACACACATATAAATGTATAAATTTATATATATTTACACAGCTGTTTATACATGTGTGTTTAATATACACACATTTATGTGTGTATATTGAAATAGCCTAGAAGCTCTTCAGGTGGCTTCCTTGCACTGTGATATTGAACCTTTTACTCATATCCTCCGTTTTCATTTCTCAGCTGACTGTGTCATAGAGGAGCGGTGGCTCTTGCCCCGTTGGACCACAGCTCTCATTGGTGTACACCTCATCTGGTGTAAGGGCACTTCTCTGTGAGTGCAATCTCACAGAGAATTAATGCCAGGTGCTTTTGGGTGTTGCTCTTGCTCCTGCTCTTGGTTGACAGTCAAGCATGGGTGGTGCAGATAATTCAGCTTCCAAAAATTTCTGCCAAGGTCTGATTGTGCCATCTAAAGCCAGAGTCACATCACAGCCTGGTTCAGCATGCCTCAAAATTCACACACTATGTAGTGTGAATTTGTCCTTAGATAGCACAAACTACTTCTACAGTGACTTCAGATGCTGCAATTTGCTACTGACCAAAAATACTGACCCTTACAAAAATTGGCCATAGAATCATAGAGGATTAATGCATAGAGGAATAATTAAAGCTGGAAAAGGCCTCCAAGGTCTTGGTCTTTGACCAAACACCAACATGTCAACTAAACTTGAGCACCAAATGCTACATCTAATTGTTTCTTGAACACTTCCTAGGATCGTGGTTCTTCTACCACTTTCCTCAGGAACCCATTCCAATGCTTAATTACACATTCAGTGACGAAAATCTTCCTGATGTCCAGCCTGATACCCCGCCTGGTGCAGCTTGAGGCTATGTCCTCTTGTTCAATTGGTAATTTCCTGGGATAAGAAGCTGCCCCCCGCCTTGCTACCACCTCCTGTCTGGAAATTGACAAGGGTGATAACAGATCCCCTGAGCCTCCTCTTCTCCAGACTTAACACCTGCAGCTGCCACAGCTGTTGCTCATCAGACTTACTCTTGCAGACCAGTCACCAGCCCTTCTCTGGACTTGTTCCAGCACCTCAATGTCTTTATTGAAGTGAGGGGCCTGGAACTGGACACAGGATTCAGAGAGTGACCTCACCAGTGCTGAGTACAGTACAAAATCAGACATTCTTCTGGAGTGTTTTCTTGTTTTTTTAAAAGAATAAACCATTTCTGTGATACATAGCATAGTAAGTGGAGGAAATCAGGAAATTGGTTTCAAAATAATCTTTCTGGAACTAATATTCATAGATGTATGCACAGCAGGCAGTACTGAGTTCAGTGCCCAGCAGCTGCAGCGGCTGTCAATGCAAAACAAAGATAGATGAGATACTGCTGTGTGATTCTTGGTAAAAATATTCTCCTGGGAAGAGTAACAGCTTGATTCTACCCTCATGTCACTTTTTAACATCCTCCAAGAAAACCCCTTGGCAGTTAAAAGACTAGTCTTGTGCACTAAAAAATGGTTTTATGCCTTTTTTCTTTGGCTAGTAATCATAAAGATATAAGTATAATATTATAAAAATGAGAGCAGGAGAGCAGATACACTGATCTATAGTGCCTAGCAGTTAAGGCTCAGCCAGCCAGGAAGGTTTTGG
The DNA here is from genome assembly GCF_001522545.3 of Parus major. NCBI lineage: Eukaryota > Metazoa > Chordata > Aves > Passeriformes > Paridae > Parus > Parus major. Next base: position 42,490,864 of record NC_031768.1, read on the forward strand.
GTCCTCTTTTCCATGTGTCTTTTTTAGGCTAAGGCTATGCCTCTGGGGCTGCAGGCAAAAGCTATATGCATTTGTTCAAAATATAATTTCGGTGTGCAGTTTGTGTGACTGTGTGTGGGATAAATGCCTCGGAAGCTGGATGAATGCCATTAGGTGTGTCATGTACTCGTGTAAGTACGGTTTTTGCAAGATGAACATGAGGTCATCCTCACAGATTGAAGATATGATTACCTCTAATCTCTATCTGAATTGACTTAATGTTCAAGAATGCTTACAGAAGTGTTCTCTTTCTAGAGAAAAGAACCAGATCTTACAAGATGAAATAAAGAAGATGGAAAGTAGTTTGTTCACCTCTCAGAAATGTTTACTCACTCACTCTGGAGTAATCCATCACTGCAGAATCATGAAGAGTTCTTTTCATTAGCCTGAGCTGTTTTTCTTCTACTCTAAAGATCCACTGTCGCTGAAGATGGGAGATTCAGTCACAACCTCTAGAATATCCCACTTTTCTTCCCATTGTATTGTCTTCCCTTTTCTTCTTGTAAGGCCCCAATTAACTTATGATTCAGGATTTAGCTTAACGCCATAAATGTAACACAATATAAGTTAAATCATCTGCCAAAAGAAACAAAGCAAATAACTTTATAGCAGCAAATAACTGCTAGCCTATGAACAGTATGGATGCTTTTATTTCGCTATTTATTCTACTAATTTATAGAAGTAGGCAGAAGAGTAAAAAATGTTCCTAATAGCGAAAATTCTATTTTATTTAATTTTACATCTTATTTTCAAGTCTTAAAGCAAGATGAATCTGCATTTAATATTCATTACTAGTGCATAGGTGATATTTATTATTATTTAGGATTCAAGGATATCTGAATTTCATTGTGGTATAAAGTTTCCAATGTTATTTTGTAAGCTCCCTTTTTGTCCATGGAAGGGAATTTCTATGCTCAGTAACTGAGAGACTGCTTTTGACAGTATATTAGTTTTAATTTGAAGCAAAATTACAAATGCTGCTGAGAAGGTCATATTTCAAAAATAATGATGTAAAATCTCTCCTGTAGGAACGTTCTTATGGCTTGAGGATTTCTTTTCTTCTACTTAACTGATTGGTAACTCCTTACCATCATTATTAACATCTGAGTATTGCAGAGTAGCAGGATAAGATATTCAAGGCTATTGGAATCAGCCATTCTCCATTACTTTCTTCTGATGTAAAACTGAATGTCAGTTCTTCAGCTTCAAAAGGTTAAAAGGAACAAAAGAGAGGTACAGTACAGTGCCATAAGCTTTGTGATCTGACATAATGTGCCTTAAGATAGAAATCAGGTACTCCTTCTCTTTGTCCAGAACACTGTTTAGTGGGGGAACAATATGAATCTAGATGTAAAATATTTCCCCTTGAATTTTAGCTTTAAGTTTCATACCATTTTTCAGTTCCTACACTGGATCAAAAAGTATTGATCATGGGATATTTACAAGGATATAGAACTTAACTGTTGAGGTTTTATTTAGGGGAAAACAATAAAAGTATTTAAATTTATTAATTTCAGATTCAGAAGGGGTAAAAGGAGACATCCTTTCTCTAATTGCTCAGACTATTGTGATGAAAATTACATCCAGATTGAAATAATATGAGTTGTCTCTACTTTTCCCTCTCAAATGTGCCAATATCAAACTGTGAAGAGACATACGTTGTAAAATCTTAGACATCTTTTACTCAGGCTAAATAGTGAAGAAACTGATAGATAGAATGGTATTTTAAAAATATAATAAAGTATGTATGGTAAAAAATATATGATGGTGTAACCGTGGAAAAGTATAGAAGTAAAATATAGAAGTATAGAAGATTTAATTAAAAAATTCAAAGTTCAGAAGAGCCCTTACTTTTTTTAAATAGACGTACTAGAGCAAAGTAAAATGCTCAATAGTTTCACAGGTATTAACCTTTCTTAATATAGACAAAATGTGAGCATATTTTCATATTTGTTCAGGAATGTTGAAGTTGTCTTCTTAGCCATTAGCAATGTAAATTAAAGAAATTTATGTGAAAACCTCTATATTCTTATCTCTTTAAGAGCTTCCTATTTCTTTTGGAAAATCATAAAGACACCAAATGTTATTTTGTAAAGACAGATGACAGAATTATTCTGTTTTATTTCTGAAGCACTGAGAAAAATATTCATCAGTCAGAAGAACTTGAAGTTGTCTACTGATAGATGTGGAACTACTTCCAGTTTCCCAGAGGCACTAACAGAAAAATTACACACTGATTAGACAGGTAACTGTAGCCTTTTTACAAAGCTCAGAGAAATCAATGGGGTATTTTTATTTATCTTTCTGTGTTTTATATCAGATTCTATATTTCTTGCCCTCTGTGTTCAATTTCCTTTACCAGCCTGGAACAGGAGGGGTTTCTAGCATTTACAATATCAACTCCTGTTCTTGACCTTTTTGAAGACATAGTTTATATATTTTCTCTTCTCTAATGTTCAAAGATCTTTGCTCTTCAGGGCTTACACAGAAGGGGCAACACTGAAAGCTTCTTGTAAGGAGTCTGCAAGATCCTCAGGGCAAACAGTTTTTCTTGATTCTGTCTGCAAAGCACAGAACACACTTTCCACAGCATAAAAATAAATCGTACTCCCCATCATCCCTGGTAGGCAGTCTGACAAATTTTATATTATGTAATTGTTTTTGGCTTGCTTCTTCAAGGTTCCAAGCATCTTTCAGTTCATGATGGACTTTGGGGTAGGGAGTGAGGTTTCTCAGACACTTGCACCAAACAACCAGCATCTTTAAATATTGAATGCTCTGCAGTAACTTTGTATTTGTTGAAAAAACTACTTTTGAACATCGAAAATAATTGTGGAATTCATTAAGTCTGAATTTTATTTACCTTTTTGTTTTTAAATGACAAAATTACATTTTGTTTTTAAATGTTTTAAAATAACCCATTCTAGATTAGGAAAGTATTATCCTGTTTATTGAATTTCATCTCTTCTGGACATACAAAAGATGATTGAATCCATAGTGCAATAGTCCTGAATGCACGCACTGCAGACCAGTCTTTCTGAATACATTAAGTCCTGATTAGAAATTAAATTCTTAGAGAGTGTCCAAATACTGTTGTTAACATAGCTGAATTTTAATAAAGGTTAATATGGGTTTTGCATAACATTCACATTTCAACTTAGAAAATGCTATGACATTGCACTTGATATAATGAAATAATTACCAGTGTATGCCTTAAGTTTTAAATCAAAATACAAGTCAATAAGAACAATAACATTTTACTCAGGATTTATACACTATGAATGGTACAGTAAATAGAAATCCTTTAATTTTGTATATCTTTTAAAAAGAGTACAGAAAAATGTTTTTAATATGGATTAAGGACACAGAAACCAAATAAATATTTTAATCCAGAAGTTCTTAAAAGAATATTTCAAAACAGGTGAATTTTATTCAGAGATTTAATAAAGAATACATCCCAAAACTCTGTAATAGTGTTCCAGTGAGAACTAAGATTTATCAGTAGATTTGGTGAGTAGTTTAAACGTCTAAGCAATTACGTAATTTCTCTTAATTTTGCAAGTAACTTTCAGTGATTTTAAAGCATCTTTGCATTGATGATTAAGACTAAAATAGCTTTTGAGCATCTAGATTTAAATTCTGTGTGATTTTATATGCTGAAAACTTTGATAGAGCTAAGTGGATATCTAGACAAATATCTTCTGTCTGAGTTTGTTTGGGATCCACTGAGTAGAGATCCTCCTTTTAGGTCTCTGAAGTAAATTTCTGCACAGAAATACCATTCAGAAATACAGAAGTTGGTAGTGTTGAAGCTTTTTATCCTAACAGTCTTGAGAGCATTGAAATCTACACATTTTCATTCCCCGAGTACTCTTCTCATCAGCAGAGAAAATGAGGAGAGACTTCAGTCCTTTAGTTAGAAGCAGACCACAGTGATGCTGAGAATGTAAAAGGGCTGTTCAGCTGTTCAGATGAGGAAAACTATGACAGTGTAGAGAGTATCTAATAGGTCTTAATGGATAAGCTTAAACTTCTAAGATTTGGTGCTTCTTCTGTGACTTGTTAGCTGATATGCCAATTAATTAAATAAATAAAAATCCCCAAACACACAAACTACCTGCACAATTAATTTGCTATCTCTATTAATTAGGCATAATTTGTTGGGCTGCAAGGTATTACCCAATTCTAATTTATAGAATTCATAGATCTACCTCCCAACACGGAAACAATATGAGGAACAAAATTATGTTCCCTTTCCTTTTCCCTCGTCCATCGAATCAGACAGAGGAAGAAGCACAAATGTCATCTACCTGGATTTCTCAAAAGTCTTTGAGTATTTAATGGGGGCATATAAGAAAGATGGAGAAAGACATTTTACAAACTCCTCTAGTAACAGGAGAAGAGACAGTGGATTAAAATGAATGAAAGTAGATTTTGGCTGGATATTGGAAGAACTTCATCACTGTGAGAGTGATGAAGCACTGGACCAGACAGCTCAGAGAAGCTGTTGTTGTCACATCCCTGGAAGTGCTCAAGAACAGGTTGGATGGATCATTAATCAGTCTGATCTCATGCGTGGTGTCCCTTCCAACAATAGGTGATTTAATCTAGATGATCTTTAACGTCTCTTTCAACCTATTTTATCATTCTGTGATACTAGGATTTATCTAAGGTAACATCACAAATATTCTTTCCCATAGACTTGTTCATGGGACTCTATGAAGATACCTGCGGTCTCTTTTGCAATCAAAAAACTGTTCTTTGATGCATCTTAATATACATTTATGGAAGTCAGAGGACATCAAGTAGAAAAGGGTAACATTTAAGGGAAGGCCAGAATTAATTATAATATAAATGGATTAGATGCATGTTTTGGAATCAACTGAGAGAGTGAAAAGAAGTAAGAAAAGTGATTGATGTTGCTTCCCACTGTGCATTCAGATGAGTCTGAAGACCATGTCACTATTAATTTGCTCCTAAATATATCACAGCTTCTAGGCTTGTCACAGTAGGAAATTTTAAAGGCTTGATTTACATAAGCAATCACTTTTATTCCTTTTCAAGTACAATTATACTTTTTTCTTACTCTCTGTGTGGAGTCTTAGGCAGGATCAAAGTCCTGAAGTGTAATGTTTCATAGTGTGATTCAGTACCCTGTGTAGTGCTACTAGAATGAAGATTATTAATTTGATGTGTCCTTTTGTAATATCCTTTGTCCTGATAAGATGCTTGGGCATCAGTTATCTTGAAATTTCAGTCACAGGAGGAAAGGGGAAAGGTGTTTCCCTTTCAGGTACATTTTAAGGCTCAAATACTTCCATAACAAATGTGTTTTAGGGTCACAGTTCCTTTGTGTTGTCTCTTCTTATTTTGGGGCAAATCAAGGGGGCACAGATTTTCTGTGGCAGTTCTTGGCTGCTCAGGAAAAAGATATCCCAAGGCTTTAGATGTTGTTTCCGAATTTCCTACAAGAATAGACAGTATTTATTTTTCATAACAAGCATCTGCTTCTTCATCAAGAAACCCTCCAGAAATACTTTGCACTCAAAGAAATAATTAGCATTTACAGTTTGGGGATAATTTTGATTTAATTCTTTGAAATGGCACGATAAGACAAACTAGGAGAGAGAATTAGCAAGTGAAAGAGCAATAAAATCATCTTAAAAGATTAAGATTTGGATTAAAGTGATCAATTCATATGATATTTGTCTTCCATATTTTATATGTAAGTGCAATTCTCATTCATTTTAGAACTGTAGTAGATAAATGAAGCACTACAATGCTAACACAAGTATCAGTTTCTGTGTATTTAGCCAACATTTTCCTAAGTTTTAAAATTAGTTTTCTAGGTTTTAAATAACACACCAGGAAATAAAAAGAAAAACAACACCAAACTATTAGAGAGTCCTAGCTCCTACCTAAATATATATATTTATAATTTAAAGCAATCTATTTATACAAATTATCCACTAGGCAAAGAACATAATTGCTGAGTGTAAATTGCTGACTGATAATCCATGAGACTGGATCATGAAAATGGGACTCTATAGCTGAAAAAAATTAATGAATTTGAAATTTAGAGACATCATTATAAAACACAAGACCTCCAGAAGGAGAGATGGAAGAAATTAATATGGCAAAACAGTAATACCTTATTTGAACCATAAATGTTGCAGCCAAACTCAATAAACTATTTACATTTTGTAAATTGTCTATTGTGCATTAGGTAGTTTCTCTTTTAATTAAACAGGCAAGATGCAAAATTAATGAAAACTCATGTATTTGCATCTTCTTGTCTCAATCCAACACTGTAAGAATCCAACACTGATAAACTGCACACTGACAAAGAAAAGTAAATCACTGGCTCCTCAGATTTCCTGCTATCAAATATCTCCTGAATTCAGAGGTGATTTTGAGACATAGGGGATATGGTTAGAGAAAGAGGCCACTTGGATCATACACAGCTGTTTTGATCTCAAGGAAGATAACTGGAAAAAACCCCAACCAACCATCTCAAGATACCTGAAGCACAGATCTCTGCATAGAGCTACCTGCACACACAGGCATGCACACACACAGACATACGTGCTCACCTTGCTGTTATTTCTCCAGCAATTCCAATGAACTCTGTAATGGGGAAGAGGAATGCCACTGAGCTCCTGTTGACTCCTGGAGTTGTTTCGCAAGAAAGCAGTGCTGGCCTTTGTGCAAAGAGATATCCCTGGCACTTACTGACTCATGATCAACTGATTGATAGTATCTATCTTGCAGGACTCCTGCTGATCTCTTGATGGTGGAAATACTGCCGCCTTACATATCACAAGCTGTCAGTCTGTGCAAAACGGGAAGGTAGAGGCACTATTAGGTAGGAGCAGGTGCCTTGCTTCATTGTAGACAATCATCTGTTCTAGGAAAAGGAAAGCCTTCCTAATCTTGCTGAGTTCTCTCAGATTCAATGAAGCAGACTGCCTTTCTCTTTGTGAGGCATAAGTCCCATGCTGTCAGAAAACAAAATAAAATAAAGGAAAAATACAGAAATTGTCATTGAGAGTCAAAACCATTGTTTGCAAATGCAATGTAGTGACATTTTACACTGCTTCGTCTCCTATTCTGAAGTCTTTCAGATTTTTCCTGCCTTCCATATCTAATTTTTAGTTCTCTTTGCACTTTTTTTGATATCCTGTAATTCTCTATAGACTCCATCCAGCTACAAACCTGCTAAGCCCTTAGTGTCTTTTATTTGCTGTTACTAGTAAATCATTCCTTGAGCAATAAGCATTCAAACAAACTACCTCTTCCTCAAAACTTCTTAAAAGTAGAAATGTGCTCCAGAAACTCTGGAGCGGTCTTATGAGTACAGGCAAAAAAAAAAAATAAAATAAAAAAAATAAAAAAAGAAATTGGAAATCACAACTCTTCATCTCTCTTCATAGACAGCAAGAAAAAAGAAAAAAAAAAGAAATAAAAATAAAATAAAGAAACCTAAATTTATCCAGAACAGTTTGGAAAAACTTAAAGAAGAAAACAATGGTTTCAGACTGTTTGATAAACTGAAGAGGTTATGCCAACATATGTAAATGGGATATTCTTAAACCTGATGAACAAACCATGGAAAGTATTTCACAGACTTTGCCTGAGGATTTCATCCAAGACTGGAACACTATTTCTTTCTAAACTAAAGAGAATTGCTTCATCTGAGAAGCCTTAAATGACATGTTACAATCCCTTAGGTTGTTTTTTTCTCCACCAGTTATAAGTTTTTATCTTGGAAATAAATAAGGGTGTATTTGAAAGAAGAATGCTTTTCAGTAAGGACACCGTTTTTTTCAAATGTTACTGGTGAAAGGGAATGTTACAACACTGGGTAAAGTACGTCAGTATTTCAAACCAATATGGCAAGTAGCCAAAATGTTTTTCAGCCTGCTTCATTTAAGACATTTCTTATTTTAAGTTTTATGAATTAAGCGTATCTGCAGAGACGTGTTAACTAATTTGGTTACTAAAAAGCTTAAGAATGTGGAACTAATATGAAATGAGTAAAACATTATCATTTATTCATAGTGCTTTCAACTGTATCTCATTCTCCATTGTTAATCTCTAAAATGTCAATCTAGATTAAAAATATTTGAGATAAAAACACTGAGTTTAATTCTTAAATCTGCTGCTGTGGTACACAAAATACCCAATGGATCTTTTTCCTTTTTTTGCAGGATAACTAATTCACTACAGCTTTTAAAGAAAATGGTAGTGACAAATGATATCTTCAGCTTTATTGCACTTGCCTATTCAGTCTTTTGGGATTTTTGCAAATGGGTTTTCAGTAGAAGCACTGTATGTCCCTGGTTTGAAGGGCCACTAAGACTAATTTCTTTCTCTCAGAAAACTCTAAGCCAAACATAATCACCTGAGCCTTCTTTCAATTTGTCTTTGTGTGATATCTAGTATATAATGATCCCCACATATGCAAACATAATTAGAAGGGTCATCTAACACAGACTGCATTAGAGAAGCTTAGCATTGCCTGGGAACTTGAGAGAGGAAGGAAAGATATTATGGCAAAAACCAAGTCACTCTTGCCCACTAGGCATTCAGGTTTTTCTCAGCTGTTGTGGCTGTCTGTGCACCCAATATCAACAATAAGAGTTTAGGACTGTCCATAACCTTGGAATTACTCTGGCAGGTGCTTTCAACAGAAGATGCAGCTATGACTTCAAAGAATATTTCTTGCCAGACCACATCAGTATTTAACAGGATTTAGGCTAAAGAAGCCAGCTTTCCCTCTCTGCCTATGCCAAACACAGAGTTACTAAAGAATCAGCTCTACTTGGTTTTGATGTGGAAACACAGAGCTGATTATTGTTGGAGTACTGAAGATAATGACACTCATCTCACCTGACACCTTTGAGTTACAGATTTGTCTAGCAAGTGACAAGACCAAATTATGTCTGTATTAATCTTAAGAACAGAGGGCAAATTAATCAATGTATTCAACTCTGGTTTCATAACAAAAGGTGTGAATAAACTCACCCTACTTTAATTTCATAAAACTGTGTCAAATCTGTAACTTTCATTTGAATAGGTAATGATTAAATTGTAAGTATTGGTTTTGCACCTAATAATAATAGTGATGTCACTTCTGGTTATTGCATGAACATATTTGTTAGCCAGAATTACTCTTCTCTTTTCCATACCCAAGTCTGAAGCATTTGCTTAGCCTATGCTACTGGAATGAGTGTGTGAACAGATACTAAAGAGCTCTCCCATTTATAAATAAATAAATGAATTCATAAATGAATTAATGAATAAAATATGAAATGAAAAAAAGAGAGGTTGCAGAGCAGGAGAAAATTGGAAATATTATTATAGTCAAAGGTCAGTCTTTGAGCATTTAAGTGTAAAGTTGAAGTAATTCTAAACAGATCACATTTTGGATAACCATAATTAATCATGGATGAGAGAAATTAAATGACAGTGCTTCATAAGAGATAGTCTTGGATGATATTCAAGTTTATTTCTTCAAATCAAGTTGCTTCTAGAAAACTTTATTTCTACTCTTCAAGTATAGTTGCCATGTTCTGTCGTCAAATACATGGACTACCATGACATATGGATCCAAGTCAGTCAAAAAATAGGAAAATTCCAATTCTGGTCTTTATACAGGGCCTGTACAAGGTACTTGCTGTATTTTACTTGCCATGAAAGGCATAAAGTTATGCGAGTAGGATAATCTAGGGAGCCCCAAATCTCTGGCTGTGCTATTGAGTGAAGGTGATATAAGGACAGCAATGCATTACCGCTTCCATGGCCATTTATATATTATGTCAAGTTTGGTAAATTTCTCTTTTGTGTGTATCAAAAGGCATTTCTACATTCTATTCATTTAGATGAACTGTCTATGTCTAAATACATGTTATTTAATTACTGAGTTGTTTCTCAGCATATATTTACCCTTCATTGTACAAGATCACAGCTTTAATCAAGGAATTTCTGTGTATTTCTAACTTTTCTATTTAATGCAAATTATTTAAAAAACAGAGCTTGTCATGTAAAACAACAAAAAAAGAATTCCATTCTGTCTCTAAGAGACTATGTTTATTCAAATACTGTGTTTCATTAAAAAGTCAGCAGCTTATTTTACTGGTATAGCCTTTGTTTCAGAAGCATTTTTATCCAGCCATAACTAATGTGTATTCATACCTGCAATGCTAAGGGTTGAAATGCTGTCAGCTTTTGTTGGGGCTGCCCTCCTTTATCCATTAAATTACCTCAGGGGAAGGTAGAACTTCTGAGGCAACCTAAATTCCAAGCAAACTTCTGTCAGAAAACTTTTTTGGAAAAGATGCTGTGGCCAGGCACGGGGCATAAGACATACTGGGCTTGTCATATTTTGTCCAGGTATAGAGCAAATGCTGTGCATCCTGACAACTGCAGGCAGCACTGTCAACATCATTCTACCCAGGATATAAAGATAATATTTATGAATTTATTTCGCTTCACCTCTAGACACTGGCTACTGGCTGTTGGTTTGCTTCTGCAAAATGCACTGTAGTAGCCGGACATAATCCTCCTCTTCTTTCCTTCTTTCATCTTCCATCATTCTGGTGGGCTAGGCAGAGAAACAAATTGTTAGAATCTTTAAAGTTTGCTCTTTTAGGAGATTTATTTTACCTGAAAATGCTTACTTTTGAAGATGTCATTTCACCTTGGTTTTACAGTAGGATTGATAAAACAGTAAAATCCCTTTGAAGTGAAAATAGGCAAAATTAAAGCTTCTTCTGTTTAACCCACTTTTTAGAAAACATTTCAAGAGACAAAATGGCTTAAAAGCAGACATTTTGTCAGGAGCCATGAGCTTCAGAAAAGCTGAACACCAGCTCTCTAACACATTTCTAATTAAATATGCAATTAAAAAGCTTTCACTGGCCCCTAAGGCTTCCCAGCCTAGTTAATAGAAAACTTCTCATCTTACTTTAACAAGCAAGATAAAACTTTCTTAAAAAAATTATCCAGTGTTAAATAAAGTTCTTGCCTACTTTGTTTCCTCTCTGTGCTTCAAAAATTTATTTTATGATGAATCAAGTGGCTTGGGATTTTAAATCAGAACAGAAAAGATAATGAACATTAAGTAAGTTTGTTGGAAAGTTAAAGTAATGTAGACTGTATTTTAGGTATTTTCTGGGGGGTGAAGTAATATTCAGGTTACGTGAAAGAGTCCTGTTTATTTAGTAAATTGTTTAGTTGGTAATTTTAAAATTTAAAAGTTTGCATTTCAGTAAAAGAATTTAGAAAAATTTTTTTCAGTTAAACTGCTTTTATTTCAGTTGTACTATCACAGTTTTTCTACTGAATGGCACAGATGGTGCAAGTTTGATCATAGTAGCATAAATTATAGGATGCTTTTCTTTTTTTACTTAGTCCTCCAATTATTTTTTTTTTTCTTGGTATTATTATTTTAGTGGGACTGTAGTATTGGCATGGTGTTGGAGTCTGGGATACAGAGTGTGTGCCCTAAGTATCAGAAACAAGTTCCTTGTTTCTGATACTTAGTTCTAAGATCCATAAAAACACTGAATTTCATGTAACATGAAATTTATGGGCATGTTTTCATGGTGATACATGAAAACAACTGTTAAAGTTAGATAAAAAAAGCTTAAAGTGTGTGTAGATTAGAAAGTTTTCTTAAGTTGTTGGGTGAAAAAGTTAGTTTAGAGAACAGGAGACAAGATGGAGGATTTAGGGTGTTGTCTCTTGTCCCTTCTTTCTTCTTCATGTTCTCCTTAAGGTTTTGGGGTAGTAGTAAGTGATTGGACAGGAAATGCTACAGTGCATCACAGAGGTGATGGGTCATTGGGTCATTAAGAAAAATAATATACCTGTCTATTGTTAATTCGGTAAAAATAGGTATAAAGATAAAAGAACTGCGTATTTCGGGGCCATTTTGTGCATCAGACACGAAGTGAGCCACAAGGCCTTGTTTGAGCCATCAGAAGAAAGAAATGTACCAGATTGCAAAGATTAACCTTGTGTAACCAGCCTGGAGAGACCTATTAAGTTTTGTGATGACCTGTTAATAAACATGAGAAACAAGATTCTAACGAGCTCGGGAGTTTTCTTCAAATCATAAGAACTGAGATAAGCAGGGCTCCCCACCAGGGAAGATTCCAAAAGAATTCAGTCCAAAGGAGGCTGAGAAATCCAGGAAGAGAAAGAAAAAAATATAGAAGAAATGCAGCAGAACCGGAGAAAGAGAAAAAGGATTTTTTAGAAAAAAACTACAAAGTTTTTTCAGTTAAACTGTTTTTATTTCAGTTGGACTATCAAAGTTGTTCTACTGAATGGCACAGATGGTGGAAGTTTGATCATAGTAGCATAAATTATAGGATGCTTTTTTTATTACTCAGTCCTCCAATTATTTTTTTTTTCTTGGTATTATTATTATTTTGGTGGGACTGCAGTATTGACATTGAAGCATGGATGAAAGATATACATGAGAATGTTATGTGGACACCTATGATGGGTGAGGGTAGTCAGAGTACAAGAGAGGAATGGACATGGTCCTTGCCTCAGTGGGTAGGTCGAAGTTGGAAAGTATACACTGGGAAGCAAATGCAGAAGAAATAAGCCTATGGAAAGTGTCCAGGGATATAGTGAAAGCATTTTGTGCTGTCAAAGAGCCAGTGAAAATTAATCCATGCTGAAAAAATTCCTATACAATATTCCTGTTTTTGAATTGTGGTGATTGGAATATTTCTAACACCAGAATTAATCATAATAATCAAGTCATTTAATTTTTCTGCCAAGTTATATATTTCTTGTGTCAATTTCCTCTCTTTACTGTTAATGCTTACGCACATGCAAATCATTCTTTTTTCTTAAAAACAGCAGACGTCATTTCAACCCACCATATGCTCATGGGACATGCAGTGGTTAAACAACTTATATGTAGCTCCTAATTCCTCAAGCCATCTGAAAATAAATCTCCTTAGGTCCTGCAATACATGTTTTGTGTTATAGTCAATTTTCTGTCACAAAAATTTCTCTGGAACATTACAGTCTTTCTTTTTGACATAACAGAATTCTAATTAATAAAGAAGTGAGAGCCTTACTGACAGATTTGTTTAGCACAATAACTACCTGAAGGTGTTTTTCCCTTGAAAAATATGGTCACTTTTGGAATGTGGATAGCTTACCAACTGGATAGAAAACTTTCTACAGTGTTTCAGAACTAAACAGAGTAGGTTACAAAGGATTTATTTTTTCATTTGTCTCCTCACATATGTATTTCTCAAAGCTTCTTTTTAACATTTTATCTTTTCTAGGATCATTTTCATGACAAATGATTCATGTCTTCATGTGGCTACTTTACTTACACATTTGAATATATACATGATAAGGTAATAATCATGTATGCATTATATATGTACATTTATATGTACATATATTCATGTATGTATTATATAGGTGTATGTATATAATCACAATAAAGTAATAATTAATTATTAATACTAAAGAGCAGCAAAAGAAATATCTCTTAGAGATAAATGCACATTTTTAATCAGTAATGCCTCTGAAAACAGAACTGTATAAACACATTCAAATAAATCCAACTGAATCATTATATGTTGTCTCCACTGACACTCTAAGTACATGATTTTTAAGATCCCACAGTCTTCTGAAAATATAAAAATGTTCAATATATTGTAGCCCTGATCTTGAGAGCCTTGTCCAAAATAAATTCTTTTCCAAGATAAATTCTCTCCTTTGCAGCTGCTTTTCTAGAAAAAAAACAAATTTTCTGTCTCTTTGGTTTCGCAAATATAAAAACCTCCTGGTAATCTAGCTAGCCAACTACTTCCTGTGGTGAGTGTTTTGCAGAGATTTAGATCCTATTTCTCCCATTTTAAATTTTATTTATTTATTTATTTATTTATTTACTTATTTATTTATTTATTTCAATTTATTGTTATGAAATTCAGGAGCAAATACCAGAAAATCATAACTATAATGTTCCTTTCTATGTTCTCACAAATAAGTGTATATATAATACCTATTTAAGTTGTGATGAGGATAGGTTTTGTCTCGATAAATTGGTATAACACAGTCAGGAACCCTTGGATTACCCTTGTTTCCTTTGATGACTGGTCTACTCCACCTTTTTTATCCAGGGAAAATAAATAACTCAGAGTTATATTAATTTTTTTGATTATGCAAGTCCTGAAAATCACTGACTAAACTAGTAAGTAAGCTCTTGGGATTGCGGTTCTGTATTGAATATTCATGTTACTGAGTTAAAATCTGTGTTTTAGCAGTATTTTCTAATATTCCCAGAAGCATTCTTGTAGTCTACCTATTGACTAAAACAGTAGTGTCAAGAGATGAATTCAGCTACAGAGCTGAATCCTTAAAAATGCAAGGGAAAAGGGTATGAAGAAGCACTATCTTCCTGTGCATCTTCATCAAGATTTACTACCATGGAATTTTTGTTTTTTGATTTGGAAAGACATGTGGGGTGAAGTTCATTTTAAATAAATAATAGAACTACAGTTGGAACCTGTACTTTGGTGACTCACCCAAGGCCAATGTATTGCTGTTGGAGGGAAATTAATATTTCTAGAGTAAGTTTAATTTGACCTATGTCATTCAACAGAAAGATGAAAATATGTAGGATACTTCAAGGGAATAAATAGTGAGTAAATAAAAATTTGAAGGAAGGGAATAAAGACACATAAATGAAAGAGAAATAAATATAATCTTGAGACAATGTAAACCACAGATGAGATTTCTGAAGCAACATTGATAGGGCTGCATTAACCAAACGGAAGTAATAAAAACAGAATAAGGAATGAAAGTTGAAATGCAGACAATATGTCTGAAAATTTAACTACAGCATTTATATATTCTATGCTTTTGAGGACAGTTGTAATTTTCTTTTCCAGACCTGCATGAATACACAGTAGTAACCTCATTTCTGTCGAGGCTTGTGGCCCAATATCCAATACATATGAGTCACCAAGAGTGTTTAAAACTAGGTAGTATTTATGGCAGAAAATTACATCAGCTGCTATAGAATCATTGTTATTGAGAGGTTTCAGACTAAATTAATTTGATACCAGAAAAAGGAATTTAAAGCAATATGAAAAAATGTCCAGCAGAATATTTTACGAGTTGAACTGAGCAATTTGGTAGGCAACCCTGGAAGAGCTTAATTCCAAATATAAAAATATATTTATATAACCCCCCCTCCTCCAGTTCCTCAATACTAATTACTAATAGTATTAGTATTACTTAGTAGTAATTAGTAATATTAGTATTAATTACTAATAGTACTAAATACTAATACTAATTATTTATTCACAGAAGTCATAGACTAGTGAAGAAGTCCACAGGAATTCTTTGTCTTATCTTTAGAAGACTATTGATTTGCCACTATCATAGTATTTGTCTTCAAAGTTTCTAGATTTATAATGAAAGATGGTGAGCTAACTCAAAATATGCCAAATTTTGAGCCCTGTATGAATCAAGAAATAAATAAAAGAGGTACTTTCAGTATGGAATCATTTGCACTATGTGAAAACATATTCCTGGTAAACATAATAACTTATTCTTTAAAAAACCTCAAACAAACAAGTAATTTTTCTTCTCCTCTTTCACCTAAGAGATGATTGTCTTTCTTGGCTCTAAGTACACATTGAAGGCTCACGTCAACTAAGGGACAAAGTAGCATTACATCTACTCATAGAAAAGGTCCAATAGCTTAAGACATTTACTCATCATAATAACTATGGTAGTATTATGAATAAAAGCTTTAAATACCTTATCTTCCATATCTCAATTTTCAATGGGATTCACAGAGATTTAGTAGCATGTCCCCTATTAGAACACGTCAAACACATAAACGAACACACTCTACTCTGAAAATTGAGATGTTTAGAGCCAATTCAGAGATCATATATTCAGGCAAGTAACTTATATTTGCATTTTCATTACATTTAGTGGAATTACTGAATTCTGCATATTCAGGATCAAGCTATTAAATGTAGCACAGGAGAACAAATTCCTTGCAATCCTAATTCTAAACAGGAAAACTTTTAATGTGAATAATTTTCTACAGTACTGTGGATTCATAGTTTCTGAATTGAACATAGTAATTTTCAGTTACCAGAAAACTAGCTTAATTTTTCAGTATTGATACCTGACTATTTTTTCCCTCTTGAAGTTTGTCTTACATAATCAACTAGCAATTTGTTTCTGTTAAACATTTTTATAAAATTAAGATCAAAGATTCTAACACGTGCTAGGTTATTTAATTAATCACAGAATTACAGAGGTTTAGAAAGGGCTTAAAAAACCATTTGTTCCAGGCTTCCTGCCACTTAAAGGCACAACTTCCACTAGACCAGGGTGCTCAAAGCCCCATTCAGCCTGACCTTGAACACTTACAGGGGTGGGACATCCACATCTCTGAGCAACCTGTTCCAGTGCCTCGCCACCCCCATCCTATCACTACACGATCTTGTGAAAAGTTTCAGTCCAGCTCTCTGCCAGGAGCTCTTTAGGCACCAGAAGGATTCCAGGCGATATCTCACAGGAGGGATGTAGATGTGGAGAACCGCTGCCCTTGACCTGTGGGTCACACTTCCTCTGATGCCACCTAGATGATTGTCTTTCTGGGCTCCAAGTGTACATTGAAGGCTCACGTCAAATTTTTCACTCACCAAGACTTCCAAGTCCTTCTCCTCAGGGCTGCTCTACGTGTATTCTCCTTCAAGAATGAGCTCGTACTCATTCTTGGCACCCTGCCCCCTGTCCTTTGGCAAATGTCAGCAGTGTAGGCAGGATGCCTCTCACATTATCCATAAAGGTCCTGCCTGTATCAAACCACAGTGCCATCAATGGAGCAAAGGGCTGGTGTGGCTCTTACTCACCTTCAAGTATCATTTGTGTCACTGATTGTTGCTGCCAGATGACCCTGGCAGTCCAGCAGAGCCATGGCATCACTTGTGACCCTCTGTTTGCTCGTGGGGACTGAGTCAGTCACTGTGTGAGCACACTGTGCCTTGCCTTTCTCGCAGCTTCATGGAGTCAGAGTACGTGGAGTTGTAAGGGAGCCATCAGGATAACCAAGTCCAGCTCCTGGCCTTCCACAGGACAGCCCAAGAATCACACACCATGATTTAATAAATCTTTCAATAAAGGTGTCAATAAAGTTATATTTTTCAATAATAAACACCATTACTATTTAAATCACAGTCAGTCTTAGATCAATGAATTACTTAACGTATAGACAATTAAAGAAAAATGTTCATTATTGAAAAAATATTGAATATGCTATTGATTGAAATGCATGAAAGCCAACAACTGTTAAAATATTAAATCACAGAGCTCCTAAAAATAAGTACACTAAGTCATCTATGTTTTACAAACGTATTTTTTAATGTTTTATAATGTTTTAAGAATATAAATATATACAATGCCCAGTTCTTTTTATAATCTCTAATTCTATAGTCCACTTAACATTAATTTCAAAAACATCTGTCACATATTAGCTTGCATAAAGGCATACATGTTAATATTCTGATTTTGTAGCAACATGCTTCTTAATTTTTACATAAGAATTACTGGTAATATGGCTTTTTTTTTATTTATCATTTTTTCATAGCCACTGCAGAAAAACTGAAAAACATGGAGTAAATCATGATGGACTTTACACTCAGTATATATGATCAGAAACTGTATAAAACAGTAATGTCTTTAGTAAAGGAAAATCACAAAATGCAGATTCTGTGGAACATATTTCTGTTGCAAACTGTGGTGTGAAGATGCAATGAAGTAGAGTATAATGGATGGCACTAGTATTGGATGTGATAGGTAATTCTGGAGAAACATGATTTGGACAAATTCCAAGCTGCTCATTCATTCAATCACTCTCAGATGTCAATGTCATTAGACCATCCCTTGAAATTATAGCATGCACATCAGAAAAACAGTAGCTTCTCTGTAATAAAAAGTTCCTTCTTTGAAGGAATTTGGCCTTATATTATTTAAAAAAACCTCACAAAATTAAACCACCACAAACCAAACTAAACCCTCATAAAACAAACCAATCCCCACTTACTCAGGTTTCCTGTGAAATGAGAACTGGATTAATATGTTGGTGGCCAGGATCTGCTGTCATCTGCATATATATGTACATCAGTTTCCAGAAACAACCTATAAATAAAAGTTTAATGGTATTTCTCAATGCATGAAGTCTTTAGATGCATTTATTTTAGTTACATTTAGTTTCTGTAATTAATAAATGATTCTTTGTAAAGACTAATGGGAAATGTTTTAGCTTTTTCCACAGTACAAATGCTGACCACATTATATATTAGAAAATGTGGTAAACAGAGTTTATGCACAAAAAACTCTCTGAAATATAGACAGAATCTTCTCTGAGGTAAACATCAGTGTATTAAACTCATTTATCAAACAGCTCTTTGCCTGAAACAGGATGCAAGCAGCCTTTTTAAACACTGCACACAAATACAGTGTAATGAGCAGCAAAAAAAAAACCCAACTTCTTCTTTCTATTTTGTTTTCTTTTTTTTTTTTTAATCTCCTAGTTTTGTAAGTTACACTGAAAAAATCATGCAAATAATAATAACATCTGGGTTTTAGGTTTGTGGGGTTTTTTCTTTTTTTTTTTTTCCCTCATACAAAAAGGTCTTGTCTCTGTTTTTTTTTTTCCTTTCAAACAAAATTTAAGTTTAAAATTAGAAACAATCACTCTGAAACCATAACTGTTATTTTTTCATCTTATTATTTTTGTGCTCTTACACTCACATACTGAAACCTAGCATTTAGTTTGTGATGACTCTTCAAAAACCAAATTCAAGCCTATTTCTGCTTTTGTGAAGTCTGAGTTTTAACAAAGTTCACAAATTTCGTCTTCTCTTACTGCCTCCAGAATCCTTAAGGCTGTGTTTTAAATGAAATAGATAATGATAGACAGACAGACAGACAGACAGATAGATAGATAGATAGATAGATGATAGATAGATAGATGGTAGATAATAAGACATCACTACAGGTTTATTTGAGATTTGTTGTGCGTATGCAGATGCAGAAGGTAATACAGACCCTCCTAAATATAAAACACATCAATATCACTAAGATTTCCATGCATGAATGAAATATGCAGCATTTGGTGATCAGAATGAGAAGTAATGATTAAAAATAAATTCTTTATGTAGTTTGAATATTTGCTTCAGGATAAAAATATTTGAAGACCATCGCTGAAGCAAAATACATTTGGATTAGATTATATCACTGAGTCAGCTTAATAGTTCTGTTCCCTGCAAGTTGCCCTAACAGTGTCAGTCGTACTATTTTTGGACAAATATGTTATTATCTGAGGCAGGACAATCTAATTTTTTTAATGATTATGTATTATTCATCTGCATTAAAGCCATTAATTTGAACTATTATTTTTTGTTCAGAAATTGTAAAACAAAATTATTATAAAATCATTTAATCTTGAATCAACTTGCATTTTTTTTCTTTCTTAAAAAAGTTTAATGAGTATATTTAGAGAATGCCCTCTGCATGCAAATATGCTGAAAAGAAAGGGTGCTCTACTGGCACTTCCAAATATTTATTATACAACATGATGCTCATCAGCAAAAAATCTGCAGTTGGTATATTCTCAACATAAACAAAGGAGTGTTAAGTTTATTGTGACCTAAGGGATGCTATAACTTATTTTAAAACCATTAATTTGAAAACTTGTGCCAATCCCTCTGGGTCAAACAAAGAAATAAATACATCATTGCATTTTCTTTGGCAATAACATTTATTATCTAAATAACAGCCAGATTGCTAGTTTTAATGAGTCCAAAGTGATAATGCAGAGGAAGACAAAGATTAATAAACACACACAGCATCATACTAGATATTGGCTACATCCAATCTGAGTAGAGAAAAGGATCTATTTGCTCTGATTAATAACTTCAAGATCAGGCCTAACAGCAGAAATAGAAAAATATTTATGTTTTTGGGTATACTTTTAAAAGTTTCTGGGTCACAAACAATAGCTCCCATTTATATGAGACCTAGCTCTGCTTTATATTTACATTTAGACAGCTATAGCAACTGGTAATAGTTCTTGCTGTTATCTCAACCATGCAAAAGTAAAAAAGCATTACAAGACCATCTGTTTGCAAATGTGGTGATAAATTTAAAAATACAATATTAATAAACTTTGCAAATCAGCTTAGTTTCATGATTTTTATTTTTTTTTTCTAATGAACTTGTTTACATTTCCCAGCTGCAGAAAACTTCATGAGTTGAGTAAGGGTAAGCAGAGATTTTGAAACTTTAAGATTAATGATTTTTTACTTACAGGTAAATTCTGCTTATCTCTGAATTAACACCTGGCTTAGAAAAGTCGAGCATGCTCCTTGCTACATCCTCATAGAGTATCACTTTACTGCTTCAGATTCTGAAGTAGCTATGGCAATATTGATATCACTAAAACCTTTCCATCGTAGTATAGAAGAGATTAAACTGCCTCTATGAAATGAAGAATGAAATAACTATACCTGGAATCTCTCTTCATGTCCTATTTTAATGATGTGAAAGGAACCAAAGAGAGTTTCTGTCCTGCCACTGTCCTGTCCCTGTCCCTGACTTCTTAGAGCAACAAGAATCCCTCTTCCAGCCTGGATCTGTGTTTTCAACTTAACACATCAATGTCCCACCTAAGTCTTTAGGCAGTAAAATAATTTAAATTCATCTCTGCTTTGAAGGCTAAGCTGAAGCTTTAAATAGCACACTATCAAAAACCTAAATAAAAACATGAGTTCTCTGAATCTATTTACACCTCCAGTGTCACCAGAGCGAGGCAACATAAATGTACTTGAGCAGGTGACAGCTGTCTACTGCAAGTACCCTTATACCCTGCTGTTTCAAACTTCAGAGGAAAATGCTTGCAATCATCCACTTTTGCTGTGGAAGTTCCCAGCCTTACTCAGTCCTTGGCTCGTGTATTGCAAATTGTCAAGCAGTAAGAAAACACAAGTTCTCTGTGGTGCTTTAAATAATTTACTGGTATTGAGTAGCTGAAAATTAGTCTAGCCCACAGATGCAGTGTGAGTTAGCACTTTTAACTGATTGCTAAAAAAGTTGATGATAATGAATAATAGAACAACCAATAGTTATCCAGAAAGCATATATTGTAGCAAGTTGTCACGCAGTTGTACCCACAAAGCAAAACTATATTCTGTATCTGGCTCACTGATACAGATTAAACGCAATCAGCAACAGCATCTTGAAACAAAATTGGCCTCCTGTCACTTCAGATGAATGAGCTGCAGGAGAGACAAAGCTTCTTTCCCTCGTGCAGACTATGTCTATAGTGGTAGGCTCTTCCTATTTATCCTCCCCTGCTTTGGTACCCTCCCTGATGGCAGAACTGAGCAGGTTAGCCTCAGCTGGGCTGTGTGTGGTGCAGTGCTGTGGGCTGCTCTCCCTCTGGGGAGCTGGACCACCTGCCTTGAGGTTCTCTCTAGACTTGCAGCTTCCTCTCCAGGAAGGGCCTGATGTGGCAGGTACATTCTGACAGGAGGCATGTGCTCTAAGCCCCCAGCAGAGGAGCTTGGGGGTGCTTTCCCATGTCCCAGCTGGAATACATCATGTTGAGCTAAAGCTTGTGACCTCAGGACTGCCTGGGCCTTTCCTCACCTGACAGCAGCATGTCTTGTGGTGTGCCTATTACACCATGCCATTTACATTGCACTTCAGTGCCAACTCTAATTGCATGGTTTTGTATCACCTTTCCTTTTTCACTGCTGCCTTCTTGCACTTCATGTGTTAGTGAAGTACTTTATTATTCCTAGAAGAAGGTAGGAAAGACATCAAAGATAAAGGGTGGGGGGAAGTGAGAGAGACAGGGAGGGAGAGAAGATGACTCAGACTCATGAAAGTTTTTGAAAAATTCTGAAAAAAGGATTCTATCATAAAATCTTTTCTAAATATGTGCTATGATACTGGAAAAATTACTGACATTTCTCCCTTTGCTTTAATGAAGTACATGAACATTTTTCAAGATAAAGTACATAAAATTTATTTTCAAAATGTCTCATCTTGGCAACTGTAATCTGAAATCAGTGAGAGCCAGGAGGGCTCTTAATAGGTGCATTCAAGTCCCCTTAAAGAGAAGGATTTTTAATAAGAATGTTCCATTTCCCAGAAGAGTTTATTGCTGCTAATTTATTCAATAAAAGAAAATGTTACTGTTTTTCCATTTATATTTTCTGTAAGGTTAACCATGTCGGAGAAAATCCATTTTTAACCCTAACTGACATAAGAGGGAAAACCCTTAATATTAAATTACAGCAGTTGCTGAGACTGGGAAAGGCCTGTTCATTGTTGACAAAATACTATGGTATTGGTAATTTGATGCAGATACTTAAGCACCACAAAAAATTATTACCAGTAAAGGTTGGTACCTCTAGAGTTGAAGGGCAAAAGGATAGACAATGTTAATTTTGGAATTAAAGTATCTCCTTGTAGTGTACAAAAACCAGCAATGGACAGAAACACTTACTACCTCCAAAAGCAAGATTTGCTGATGTCATTTATCTTTGTGAGGTGGCTCAGGTGGGCTGTCACTTTCAAGTGGACACTTTTGTGGAGTGCAGCTATTATCTTTTAATGGGATACTTTTATATACTTTTCTCCTTTATTTCAAAATACCAGCCTGGGTTTGAAGCATTCATAGGCATCTTTGTGCAGTCCCTGTAGTGCAGTATAGGCTATGCTAGTGGACACTCACAATCCTGAGCTGTAGTCCTCAAAGACACACCAGTATTTCTGCACAGTGTGTTGTTCTCACTACATCAACTGGGACTTGGATATTAAACACCTTTGTCTGCCCAGCCCTTAAATCCTTTTAAATATCTAACCCTTAGATACAGAGGTGAGCACTATAACAATTAAAGTTCAAACTTCCTTCCAGTACAGGTTTATGTAGTACGTAGGGACATATTGCAGGAGGAGGGTGAGGGATCACTCAGTTGCAATTTCTTCCTTCTGTAAGCAGTGGTTATCCTCCTGTGCACAGAACAAAGCAAACATCCTGTGAGGAAAACAACAGTATGTGATAAATACTCATAATACTTTGTCACAATAATTTAAATTTTACTTGAGAATGGAACTAAGCTTAATGAAACAATTTTGTGAATTGTGATCTTGATGGTTTGATTTGTTTATATTGTATAAGAGATATGTAGAGATATGTACATACATAAATGTTTGCACCAAATAATCATTTTATGCACTAAGAGCAGCACATACTGAATAAGTATGTTCATAATTTGCTATAGATATAATAGAACCACATAAACTACTATATATGATTGTATGTGTATCCTTAATTTCTGCCCTTCTTCCTTCTACTTATTTGTCTCAGAAATTAAAAAAAAAACAAAAAACAAATAGTCCACTCTTCTGAGCTGCAGGAGTGTCTAGTGCATTCACTCAGCTTCAGAGCTTTTTGGTACTATGGAAGAAAAGAGGAGTGTAAGGACATAAAGGATAGGAAAGAAAGAAAGTTAGTGAAAACGTGTTAATTTCTGCAGAGGTGGAACCAGCAGGAGTCTCTCTTGTTCTGTTCTTTATGAAAGCACATGCAGTGTTTCAAAAGGAAGGGTTTTCCAGCTGATAAAGAACAGTAAATTGTAATACATTTCTTACTGCAGAAGTAATTACAACCATTCTAATACTGCTTACACGTATATGTTTTCCTATTCAGCACAAAAACTCAGAGCTGCAACATAATGAATGTGTTTTTGTTTTTCCTTTTTAATCTCAGCATATTAGGGAAGTCATCTTGATGCAGGCTGCATTAGTCATAATCATACCTGCTGTTACAAGGAGAGTGTATGGAATAACTGAAGCACCAACAAATCTTTAGGCTCTTTGATCAAAGATGCATAATGTATGTAACAGAAGGCATTAGGATAATTTTCTGTTAACAATAAACTGATTTTAGCAAACTTCAAAAATGTTGTATCTATGTAAGTAATGACTTTGGCTGTTTATAGTTAATCTGAAAAGGAAGAATATAATGAAAGGGACATGTTAAGAAAATGGCTTTCTTTTTTTAAAAAGAAAACCTAGGGCAAAAGAAAATATTGAGTAACTTAAGTTCAGTACATGTAATTTTTTGCAAAAATCATGCATAGGTTAAAAAGAAATTCAGAAATTGATGCTAAGATTTTTTTTTAAAGGTTTTTTTTAGGTGCCTATGAGTTTGGATACTTTTTCAGAAGGGTTATTAACTTACATCACTTTTCTGAACATTTGCAAGCATGAAAGTGAATTCTTAGGTAGTTATTTACAAGAAAAGTTACTGTGACATTTTCTAAGATTGTATTTTTTTTTTTTCCCAAGAAGTCCTGTGAGAAATTCAGCTTTTGGAAGGAAAAAGTGTATAATATAAATTAAAACTTAATCAGTATTCAGAAAGCATATCAAACATGTTTAAGGCAAAACATGTAACATAATGACAATGAGATCATTTTCCTGAGTGTTTATACCCAGTAATGATTCTCCAAACGGAATACAATTCTTCAGTTGAGTAATGACAGAAAAGAGGGCCCACACATTTAAAAAAAATGATTTTTTGAAGGAAGTGAGGGATAGGAGATTGACAGGAACAAGGAACTAGGAGTATGACAGCAGGAGATGGCATTAGCTGCAGCCATGGCAGTGCTGCATAGTAAGAGGCTGTTAAGGGTGGAGTGGCATACGCCTGCCATGATTTAAAGACCAACTCTCCAGAAGCCTCTAGTCTGTATGAATAATGCATCTGCTATGCAGAAGCCTCTATTTAAAACATTAAATTAGTGTTTGAAACACACAAAAACTGGACTGCAAGAAAGCCAGAGAGGGGCTTTTTACAAGGGCATATAGGTGGCAGTAGAATAGTTCATGGCCTTAAACTGAAAGAGGTTAATACCTAGATTAAATATGAAAAAGAAATTCTTTACTGTGAGTCTGGTGAGGCACTGGAACAGGCACAGGAAGTGTTCAGGGCCAGGTTGGATGGGTCTTTCAGCAACCTTTTTAAATGGCAGGGGAGTTGGAACTAGATGATCTTTTAGGTGCTGCCTTCCCACCCAAGCCATCCTGTGATCCTATGAGTTTCCTTCTGCAATAACTGAGCACCTGTGTTGACTCATCTGGGCAATCCAAATGGCAGGGGCACTGTTCCCTTGCTGTTCCCACCCACGTCCACCATGTCTGAATCATAGTTAACACCCAGTCCTTTCCTCACAGGTGTTTTTCCCCCAACATGACACAGTTGTACAAGAAGTCACAGCCACAAAAATCCTCTCAACTGTGTCGGGCAAAAATTTAAAGCAGTGTCAAGTGCACAAACAGATCCAGAGTATGTGGGTAGACCTGACTAACATATTTCACTGAAGTCTTGTTATGCCAACCTTGGTTCCTTGAATAGTTAACACCACAAGAGAGAAGAATCATAACACCCAGAAAATGTCATGCATTAGGGAAAGAACAGCTGTTTTTTTCTGCAATTTTAATGTTGTAATGAGAAGGAAAGTCAAGAGCAGTCAAGCTCACAAATTCCTATTTTCTGAGTGTCCACCTCTGCTTTGAATATCACCTCAATATTTTCAGGGTTAATTTTTTTTTTTTTCCCCTGTGGACAGGAATATTTCACATGACCACATCACAAAACCTACTATTCACCTAAATGATTAAATGAGCCAGAGAAATACCTCATGGAAAAATTGTCTGCTTAATTTTATTCAGCCACTCACAATTTGCATGAGCTGTGAGGACATCAGATAAGACCAGAAGTGACTTCCCAAATGCATTTCTTTGAAATGTTTGATACACCATTCCAAAGGACACTGTTTTTCTTTAACCTTTCTGTCTATGAGCATGTCTTATTCAGTAGAGACTAAAGCTCCTTGTGTTTAAATTACTTCTTTTGTAAGGGAAGAAGAATTTTAGGGAGTGGTAGAAGGCATTTTATCTCATGCGAAGCACAGGATTAGTTTTGGTTTGGTTTTTTTTCGTTTTTTAAAAAGCTATGAAGATGTTGTATTGCAAAAATACTAGGCACTCGTCCAAGTATTTGGGGTTTATTCGAATCAGGCCCAACCCCAAGTTTTTAAGTGCTTATCCAGCATTAACATGAGGCTTCCAGAACAACAGTACATCTTGTGTATGATATGTCTTATAGGCTGATTTAGTCTACATACTTGAAGACTTGTACTGAAGAGAGCTATCATGGCCTCCAACAGTCTAGCTTAATAATTCACTAAACACATTCATGCTTTAAAGCACCACATCAGCTTAAAAATGGACAAAAAGCAGTATAAACTCAATTTGATCCCAGTCATAGCAAGCATTGTAGATCTAGCATGAGGTACAATTTTTTCTGCCTTCATGCAGTTTGCGGGGTGTACAAGAACTGAAATGCCTGTCTTATTTGCTTTTGCCCTTTGGGTAATCACTATCATTTTAGTAAGCTTCTGACTGTACTCCAGGATATTGGTAATGAAAGCCAATATCAGATGCATAGAGTATAAGACAACCTTATTGCAGTGCTGCCACCACACATCATTACTATCAATTTGACCTTGTCAGCACACTGTGCAATATGTTCTTTGCTTTAGGTTTTATTACTGCTATTCTTATTGTCTGCAGGAGTTACGTGATCTAATTGATCTCTACAGCACACTCACCCACACAACGAGAATAAGTGTTCTGTCTTCAGGCATATTATTGTAGTGATTTCTTGCATTTATTCACAGCTCATAAGTGAGCAGACCAGTTATGTGCATTATTATGCACTGCAATGTATTTTGCCTTTTAGATAGGATCTTGCACTGCCTGTCATTCACTCTCCTTTAACATGAGTAAAGAGCTTATTAGGAATGCATACTTCATCCTCTGAGATTAGCTGCTGTCAACACATTTATGCCACCATTTATTCTAAAAATGTTGCAGAGAAAATGCCATTCAACAAACATATAGTTTTTGCATACTTATCTTCAGTATATTAAAATTTTATTCAGGTCACTAAGTCAAATTGAAGAGCTCCTGAGACCAGAAACACATAACGTTTTTCAGTTTCAATGGCAGCATAATGAAGAACTAAATGCATTCTAGAAGGGAGAACTATAGAATTGCAATAAATAGATTATCAAAATTATTTCGTATTATGAAATTACAAGGAAAAACTGAACTAGCTGTTATGGCAGTTGGAAAACTTTTCAAGGGTCAGAGAAGGAAGACATTGTGCTGCAAAGAAAAACCAGCATTTGTTAATCATCTGTTTGAATGGTGAAAATTGAGAAAGATGATGAACGGAAGAGACTGAGGCAGAAAAAGGACAGAGAGAGATTTAAGAATGAAAACAATCAAGAATGAAGAGGCATAGGAAGAAGTAGAATAAGAAATAAAGTTATGATTGCTTTAGAATAAAGAGTCAAATCCAACTAATTTATTTTAATCTTGTAAAAGCTGGGAATTTTATCTGATATGATCATCTTGGTTCCCTTGATAGTCTGCAGAGAATGTTATTCCAAAGGCTGACTCCTGTCTTCCATCAGAGATATATATTGCTAAGCAGCCTGAATTATAGATGCTTAGTTCATTCCCTCTTTCAGCAATGACTTTGATGAGAGTTTAAACTGACTGTCAACATTTTGCATGGCTTCAGTTAGGTGGGATGCATTTCCTTAACAGTATCAAGATGGATTTACACCTACAACAGTACAACCTGGCAGGCAGTAGCAGCTGGGCTGATGCAACAAAATATGACTAAAGTAAGGTTAAACAAGGTTAAACCTAGCATGACACTGGCAAAAACCAATGGAAAAATGATTCCTCAGTATCATTATCAGAAGAACTCGTTAGAAACCCCAAAACAACCCGCTTCCAACAAAAGAGTCTTCAGTGGATTTATTACAGAATTACAGGTAAATGTTAATTTTGATTATCTTTAAACAGCAGAGGAAGACATAAGAGTGTATTTATTTAATCTTATGTTCTTCCAGAGGAAATATGACATTTTCTCATGAAACAGCTCCATCCCTTTGAGATCATATGCTTTACATTCAAATCTTCAGTGAAACGATTTGGTAGATTTCCCCTCACATTTAGAGGCAGCAAGTTAGTGGTGGCAGCACATGGAAAGGACAGTAGGAATGCTAGAGTCATAGCACAATTCAGCACAGGAAGAATCCTAGATATAAGTATTTAAAGGTCTATTTTTTCTAAAGCATATTTTTTTTTCCTAAAAATACATGGGTTTAGATTAAATCAGCATCATTTGCACAGGCATTAAAATTACTAGCAACGTAATATTTTCTAGTCCTAAGTTGAAATACCTCATGAACATAATATTACATATCAGAAGATCATTCCAGTAATATAAATCTTGTGGAGTGAGAACAAAAAAAAAACATAAAAGGATGAAACCAATAAAAAAAAGAAACAATGAAAAGAATATAACTAAATACAGTAAAGCATTTTACACATACTTTCAGAAAGCTTACATTTTAACTATTTTTTCAAGTGCATCTAAACTTTAATAGTTACATTATCCCTGTCACTATAATGTACATTACTTTTTACTTTAATTTTTTAAGAAAACCATGGAAACAAAACTTTTCCCCTATTTTTATTGAATAAAATTTTGCATTTAAGGATTTATTTGGTGCTGCAGCATGATTTATTTTTTATAGATTACCATTCTAATAATTCTACTGTATTGCTACTTATATAAAAAGCTAATTCAGATCCAAAAAGCAATTTAGGAGGGACAAAATTAATTCTGTTGTAGATGTACTCTGTATGTTCTGTGCTATATTTAAGTAATTGATGCCTTTCTAATGTCATTTCATTAGTAGTATTGAGAAACTGCATAATGAAATGTGCATCTGTGTCTTTAGCACAATAAAACCTGTCTCTAGTTGAAGAGAAATGTATTCTACAGTGGAAATTCACTTAATCTTTCAGGGCAGAGTTACAACATTTGACTAAGTGACTGATATGTTTACTAATCATCATAGGTCAAAGCAGACAAAGTTAAGCAGGAGTCTTACGATAGCCCAAATAATTTCCTAGATAAAAGAAACTACCATAAAATAAAAAAAAAATCAAAAAGAAGAAAGGTATGAACTTGCTTTAAACTATCAGAAGTTAAATTAGCTATTTGTATGTCAAAAGCAATAACATTACACTTATTAAAAAAAAAAACAACAACTGAAAACTGAACCAAAAAATAGTAAGTACGAAAAGAAAGCTGATGGAAAGTTGAAAAAAATTATTTGTAAATATTTGTTTCAATTGCACGTTTTTTTTTTCCTTCAAACACTTTCACATCCTTTTGCTCCTTAAGAATATTATTCCTATAAATAATGTGTGTTTGGAGGAATGATTTGGCTTTTTTAACTTTTTTATGTGTTAACATGGTTTGTTATATTTTTAAGGGCACTAGCTTACATTTGTAGACAAAAGTTTTTAAAATAAAAGTGCAGATTTCTGTTAAATGTCTGTGCCTACTTTAGTGTGTTTGCTAAGAGCAGTAAGGAGGTTTCAGAGTGAATCTTCTGGCTGTCCCTGAGCATTGATTCAGTTTGAAAGGGATATTCATTAACAAGTATTTGATTATTTTTTGAAGTTAACCACAACAGGAGCTCTGGTCTCAGATTGGCCTCAGATGCACTTACAGTGCTGGGGCAGATTTAAGTGTTTGAACCAATGATTTCTTCTTTTGGACATCTTCATATCAGCAACATTGTGGGGACATTTATCCAGTGGAACTGAGTAAAACTAACCTGGAGGAAATACAAACCATATTGTTTACAAAATAGTTCATATATTGTCAATGTAGGCACTTTACCAGTGGTATTTTGAGATAGAAAACCTGTCCTATGCTGCAAAATTGCTTCCTATTGTGGATACAGCATTTTTCATGCACTTTTGATTATTTATTTTCTACCTAAATGAGACAAAGAAGATAGAAGTGGAAACAACTAAATGTAAGTGGTCATCAGATACCAAAAACATAACACTGATTGCAAACACTTAAATAATTCTCCAACATGTTTGGAGAAATCAGAATAATTTTGCAGTTCTTTATTAAATGAGAAAAAAAAGACAAATACTTGATCAAGTTACAATTGATAATATGAACAAAACTTGGTTATATAAAAGGTTCTACTGATGACTTACAGGATGAAATTCCATGTCTTTTTCCATTAAATTATAAAGGAAAGAGTTTAGCTGATGTTGCCACTTTGCACCTACTTACTGTGGATAGGCAACCTATAAAATGTGGCTTTCTGATTAGGATTTATGGATTTTGTGTGCTGAAAGAACTAAAAGAAAAATTGTCAGTAGTATTCTGTTCCATCACAGTTAATGTGTACTTCCAGTTCTTCTGAGTTCCATTTAAATCTCTTTCTCTTTGCAAACAGCCACATCTCTTTCATTCAGCACTTACCTTTTCTTAGCCAAGGCTTTTCAGTGCAGACATTAATCTCCATGGCTTTCAATGCTGAAGTGTCCCTAATGTTTTAATCAGCTTTTTATTTAGGAGGAACAGGAGGCAGTTCCCAATAGCACAGACAAAGATGATTTATTTTAGCAACCCAGCAAGATTTAAGGTTTTGTGGCAAGAAAAAAAGGCACAAAAATCCTCAGCACATCTGAACTGTACACATCTGATCAGTATGTTTGTTCCGCCAAAGTTACACTATGGTCTAGACAAAATCCTAGAAACAATCTTTGTAAAGAAGAAGTAGGTATAAATAGTTGTTGGGGGTTGGGTGTCCTTCTTTTTGTTCCTTCTCAGCTATGGAATTTTTTGCTCATTAGTTGTGGGGATAACCCGACTGCTGGTACTTGTTGTGTGCTTGAGAAACACAGGGTGTTTGGCTGGGCTCGGGGGGAAGGGGAGCAGGAGAGGATGAGAGCGGGGGCAGCTGAACTGGCTGGTTTCTTGGGCTGGAGTGCAGGACACTCTCTCTCGGAGCTGTTGTGGTGGAGAGAAGGGAATTTCGCCATCACCCAGACCGAGCGGCTGCTTCTTCTCTTTCTCCCCTCTTTGCTGGTGGCCTCGCACCCCCTGTCCTGCCAGGACGTGTGGCAGTGCCAGGCACCACCGCGGAGCTGCTGATCCACCTCAGCCACCGGCCCAGGATCTCAGCTCATCCCTGCTGTTCCAGCCGACTGTTCCTCGGAGCCCTGCAGGAGCACCGGGACTGACTGCCCGAGGGGTTTGTGAAAACAAAGCCTCTCCTCCATCCCATCCCATCTCAGCCGAGAAAGCTGTCCCGGGGTCCCTGGTTCTGTGTTCTTGTTATTGCTGTAGTTATTGTTGTTTGTTTGCCTGGTTATACTAGTAAAGAACTGTTGTTCCTATCCCCAGATCTCTGCCTGAGAGCCCTTTAATTTCAGAATTCTAATAATTCGGGGAGGGGGTGCCTACATTTTTGTTCTGAGAGGGGGTCCTGCCCTCCCTATCAGATACCTGTCTTCTAAACCAAGACAATAGTTCTTGCTAAACATCGAAGACCAGAAGCTGGAGGTTTCTAACAACCCTGTTTAGAGAGATACTGTCTGGAACTCATTCTCCAGAAAAGCTTTATGCAGCTTGGATAGCTAGAATGCAGAGGGTGCTCTTTTGTTTGAGAAGCCCGAATGTTCCACAGCAGGCATAGAGTGTTTTACAGCTACTTGGAACCAAAATAGGAAGACTGTGACATCTAGGAATTATAAATGTGTTGATCATCATACAATTAATTTTAACCTGAACATAAGCACACTGAAACAATGTAAGCAAGAACCGAATGTAAGCATTTTTGTAGCATTGTCAGGACATGACACTGTGAGCCAGACAATTCAGCAATTTACCTAATATGAAAATGTTGTGACCACCAAAGGGGAAAAGAGAAGTTGCATATAAGAGGCATCCAAGTAAGACAAAGTCGCAGAGGACAATATAATCACAAGGGTCTACAAAGCCACAGGACTTCCAACCAAGTCTACCATGATAACTTGAAAGATATCCTTCACCCTCAAAGCAGCATCGGGAGGAGATGATTTCCCTCCTGAGGGTAAGATGGGGAATGGCAGCAGCAAATACCATGAAGACAGCAGGCACAAGTGAGGAAAACTGCAGAAGAAACAAGATAAAACAATACACATCTGGCTCATCCTATCAATAGCTCTCAAGGCTGGTCACCTTATTCTCACCAAAGATGATAACAAACCACATCCAGCAGAAGCATCTCAGTATGGAATTACGCTCACACAGGTAATTCGGAATTAAGCTATTGAAGACATGTTGTGCACCTTGTGTTGAGACTTTTTTGAAGACAATGTAATAAACTTTAAAAAATATTGATTGTTAATGTGCAATAAGTAAGCACTGTCATGAAGTGTGCTGTTAATGAATGAATTTAGTAGACATAGTTTTTGAAGTCTAAAGGCAATCTGGCTTGTCTGTTTTCTAAGCACTCTTGTCACAGTAATCAGGTTTTTTCTTTGTTTTTCACTGTATTTTTATATATACACACATATTTTCAGTTGTAAAGCAATATAGAACTGCTCTTGTTTTCTCAACTTTATACTCAGGCATAAAGAAACATTTTTTCATAACAGAAGAGGAAAATTGAATCTGAATCTTTAAACACTTTTAATTTACAGGCAGGTGTTCACTTATATCATAGTATTTAAACTTTTTACTTCTGCTATTCCTTTACTTACATTTCCACCCTGTTTCCTGTGGACAGGATATAAATTAGTCATCTCTGGAAAATTGCCTAAATGAAGAGTTTAGCCCTTAAGTCTGCTGAGTTTTTCAATTTCCTTATATTAGAAGTCATGAAGTCAGTGAAACTACTCAAGCAAGTATGGTGAGTTCTTGCTTTCTTATAGATTTAATGGACATAGATGAAAGTATTATGACTAAAAAAATAAACAACTCAAGGACTTGTTGAAATTATTTATGACATATAAATTAAAACATCTTAGATATTCATGTTCTTTGTACTTTCTTTGTTGAATAATGAGTTTGAATATCACCAGTCAGACAGTGAGTCAGAAGATATCACTTTTATCTTAAAATGTTAGTCTTAGTTTGTTGATTAAAGAGCCAATTCTAGGTCTTTCATTCCTAATATGCTGCCCACACATTCAGTATTTCTCATAAGTCTCACTGTATATTTCTTCCCTTTAAAAAACACCCTAAAATGAACCAGTTCTTAAACACAAGAGAATTATTATCCTCTCCAAGCAACACACTGAAAAAAATGAGAGGCAATGTCTAAGTCTGAATCCTTATGGCACAAAAATCTCATGTAAGAAAAAGCCAATTAATTATACATAGTAATGAAACATCTTAATCAAGATACACAAACATTTATTCATTGGCTAATAATTTTATTTGTGTTCTAGTCTATAGTTAACTGATTAATATGGTAGCCATTATTAGCCTTAAATTATGTATTATTTTTTTGGTCCCTTGTTTTTTTATCCACCTCACTTTGTCCCATAGCTCAGCAATTTGTTACTTCTGTTATATACCATCCACTTGACCTTGTTTTTCTTGACACAGTTCTGAAACGCAAAGAAAGCTGCTTTAAAGACATATCCTGATATTTTTTTTTATTTTATTTTTTTTTAAATGAAAAGGCCATTCTGATTTGGGTTAAATTTCTCCTTCAGAAATTTCAGGAAAACCAGGAAAAGGCAGCGAGCAAAATAAACAGTTTACAGAATTTCACCATGCCATCCCATTGCAAAGGATAGTGGAGTGATGATGAGGTCCAAAAGCAGATCAAGAATAATTGATTAAGGGTATCTAGGATAAATTAATGAAGATCTACAGTTAGACTGGTATCAGTCACATAAATTCTTGTTCTTAACATTCTGATTCCTTGGTACAAGAATTACAAGGGTGTGCATCAAATACATGGGTGTACAGAAAGTACTTTTCAGACATAGATCAACAACTGGATCTTCACTAATCATCCCTCAATCAGATTCTGCTTTTGTCAAGTTATACGTGTTATTATTTTATGCATTTCATGCTTCTAAAGAACATATTAAAAATGTCAATTAGAACCAAAGAAAACTGGACATCAAAAAAGAACTTTTTTTAATGACAGATTAAGTAATTAATTGAAAACAAAAAGAGAAATATACCAATCTTTCAATTTTTTTTCTTTTGAACAGGCTTTTAGAAATGAAACTGTTAATTAAGATGTTCTGACATTTTTAAACAGTTTTAGTCTAAAAGGCTACATATGGAACCCTTAGAAGCACATAATATGTATCAACTGCAGCTA
The DNA here is from genome assembly GCF_001522545.3 of Parus major. Taxonomy (NCBI): domain Eukaryota; kingdom Metazoa; phylum Chordata; class Aves; order Passeriformes; family Paridae; genus Parus; species Parus major. The sequence goes on from NC_031768.1 coordinate 42,525,285, forward strand.
CAAACATCTTATCTAAAATTTAACTAAAGCATAAAAAAAATAAGCCAAAGAATAGAAAATCACAGGCATAAAGCTTCAATAACTTGAAAAGTAATTCAGTTCCTTGAGATACCCTGTTAGACATTTGCTTTTGAGCTAGAGATGCCAGATTGTCTTCTTGGCATGGGGAGAAAAAGCATACCTCTAGAATGGGTTTATTTTGTTTTCATCCCAAAAATAAATGTCCAGGGTGACACTTCTGCACAGAAGCCTTTTCCTTCTCAGAAGATTAAATGGAAAACCTAGAGTGATTTGCACAGTTTAAAGTATTTCTCTAAGCTCCCTAGGTTTTATGTGTATATAGTCAGATGAGAAGAATCATCTCATGTGTCTCTGATTTTCAAAGTCCTTGAGTTGCAGTAGAAAACCTAGGGGAGTTCAATCAACTGATTGCTATATAAATATAAAGATAGTGAAAGACTGCATAGAAAAATGTAAAAGTGAACATGACTTTGAAATGTAATCCTTTGTTTCACTGCATTGCTCACTAACAAATCAAAGCATTCATACTGTATTATCCTTTATTCCATAAGCAGGTGACTTACAAGTAAGAAAAGAGCTAAAAAACAGAAGCTTGACTCAAGATAGCTTAAAGAACAAAAACAATATTGTCATCATTGTAGAAGACTAAAAGAAATGAAAACTATTTCCTAGAAACTAAACAAATACATCCATAACAGGAAGCGAATACATGTCAGGGACTAGTAGTAAATTACTGTGCAAATAGAGGATAACACAAGTACATATTGCACATTCTTCTTTTTAAAGAATGGAGAAGTTGGCAGCAGTGGGGTAAAAAAATGAAAGTCTAGTGCAGTAATACTGTGGAATAAAGCAGAATTATAAAGGGACCAGAATTGCCAACTACCTGCTCTCTCATCCTCTAAGGGGTAGTAAGGAATTCTCTAAACAGTTTACTACCCTATATATCTGGTGTTATTCCATTTAGCTGGAAAATAATATTTTAAAATGCATTATATAATGTAACCCAGAAAGAAAGGTCACACAAATGTTACTACGTTATGTGAAAGAGGGAGTTATTCTATATTTCTTTTAAAATATGGATGACAACTAAAAGTTTGTATAAAAGCTTATTTTTTAAATAAAGAATAAACTTTAATGGCCTGGTGTTTAGCTACCTGACTAGGATACATTGCAGATTCAAAATCATAAGCATATACTCATTTGTCCATTATTGATTTACTAATTTTTAAGATTTTCAAAGATATAGGGATATGAAAGTGTTATTATGCTTAAAATTTAAATAAGTTTTAATTATATTTTTCTACTAAATAGAAATAATTTTCCTGTATTTTTCTGGAGAGATAGAACATATAAGGATATGAATTTGGATTATTTATGGTAAGTAGTCTCAGACTCACATATGTGATCTCTTCATTTCTTTATTTCAAGCAGAAGCTTCCATTTTGAGATGAACCCTGAAGAGAAAAACAATAATAATTAAGTTCCTGCTAACAAAGATCTAGGTAAACTTTTCTACTCAGCATCAATACTTGGCTGAAGAAAGTTATATACCACTGTTTGATGTAGAATTTGGATTTAGGTGTTGGATTCTGACTCAGAACTCATTCAGCAAATTTTCTTTGGATGTTCACATTTTACTTTCCTCCCCCTCTCACTCTCCTACGCCACCCTCCTTCCTGCCCCCTCACCCCTTCCCCCGATGACAGGTTTTGGGAGAATTTTAAAGTACTTTGATTTGACTATGTTGAAATTATTCTAACTTGAATCAATTCAGAGAGTGAATTCAACATAATGCAGATACTAAATCTTTTTCCTACTGCTGATGTAATGCTTCATATCTCTACTATGAGGTGAAAAATCCTGAAATCTAATGAAACAGAAGAATCAAGGGCAATGAATGATACATTGTAGAGATACCAAGCATGCAATTGATTTCACAGATGCTTAATCCCCTGACTCCAGCCCCCTAAAAAGCAAATGGCTATATATATGTGTGTATTTTCTGCATTTCACTGGCAATCAGCCCAAAAGTCTTCATATTCCTCACAAGAAAAAAATATTTTCAGCTATTATATGGAAAGGTTTTACACAGTATGAAAGTGTATTATTCTCTCAAGCTGAGCATGGCAAGAACAATTCTACTAAGCAGTTTAAAACAGATAATGAATAATAATATTGAAATCTGTGGGAATCCAAATCTGAGGAGGTCTATGATGGGATATTTGGATATACTGGTCCTGCTTGGAGAAGAAAATACAGTGTGTGGATTGTTAACTCACATTTTAAAAGCTATTGATTTAGCATAATGGACCACAAAATCTTTCTTGAGTAATTTTAAGGCAGAACAGGAGTAGTAAAGCCACAGCAATAGCTCGCTAAAGCGATCTTGAGTTTTCTTAAATAAATCAGAATCTGCAATGCACTTTATCATACTATTATGCAGAGGTCACAACATGTTGTTAGATTGTGGAGAAGAGTAAATATTATACCTGAAAATAACACTCAAAAAAGGAACAAAGGCTGGGGAAAAAAAGAGAGACTGTGATTCAAAATAAGACTTTCTTTTTGCAGTCACCGTAAGGGCCAGAGATATTTAGTGCTTCTTATATAATGGTTGTCAAAGTAACATTAGCATTTAGTGCCTCTTGGAGAAGAAATATATCCATATACATATTTAAACATAGATGATCAATTCACAGCATTTGATTGATTGTGAAATTGTAATATAAAAAAGGACTTTAGTACATATTAATGGATAAGTATAAGGAACAGGACCTCCAACAGTAGATGGATAAAGCACCTAATTGCCACTGTAGGTGAAAAATCAAAAATGCGGATTTTCAAAACTCATTCAATTGTTGATTGATATTCAAATTGCTGGTGAGTTTCTCAAGTCTCTAGCTGGTGGACAGGCTAAGTCTTGTCTATGGGAACCAGTAGAAAAGTAGATTTTAAACCAAACACATTTGTAACACAGCATATATACAAATATACAAAACATATTATACAAAATTGAAGGAGGTGCTAATTTTACACCTTGTAGGCTGGAAATAAGCATTCAGCTGGCATATGGATAATGTAGATTTTTTTTTGTCTACCGAGTAAGCAAAAGTTGTAATGCCATCTTACGTTTTAATTTAGCCTTTCCTGGTTATCTTTAAGACTATCCCTTTTTCAAAGTTTATCTGTCTTGAAATGTTAAAATTTTCTAATTGATAAAACACCAATCCATGTCTTTTTGTGCCTGTTGTTTCCTATATTTATACGATGCAATCTTGGTTGCCTACTTTTCTTATCAGTTGCTCCTGGGAATCTTAATCTACGTACGTTCAAAACACCACCATCACCTCCCTCCACCCTCAACAAACAAACAAAAAGGTGAAAATACTATTCACATAGCCAATTAAGAAAGAAAAGTATATATTTGCTTTAAGGGAAGATTCAGAACTGTGACGTATCTTGCAAACAAAATTGCATTTTTCAGTCTTGACCTCCCTGACAAGATTTTTTGATTGACTCTCAGATTTTAAACTAATTTAGATTGGCAGCAATTATTTTGATATCATTGGAGAACACTACTACTGCCACTTGAGAATTTAATTAAACAGCCTTGGGCACTACATTATAAAATGAGTCATAGAGTCATGTCAGTAATGTTCAAACTGTGTTTAAACTTCTCAGTGTGGCTGTTTATAATAATCTTCATTTCATTGTTCTCATTAGTTGCAAGCAAAGCTGTGACATATCCACCAAAAAGATATGGGTTTTGGCTCTTTGAAACTCTTAAATTTTTCAAGGACCCAAATATATTTCAAAGCGGGTAAGAAAATGTGACATTCTACCCTATTGTCTATTTAGAATTCTGTACTCTTTTCAGAATAGTAGTAATTTTGTTTGGGAAAAGTTCTTCTAAGACAATTTAAATGTCTCACCTAAAAGTAAAGCTAATATATATTAACTTTAAAGATGAAATAACATTGTGGAGAAAATAATAAACTTCTCTTTGATAGAGAAATGATCTTTCAAATGCTTCCCAAGACACCCCTTGGTTTGATACCTGCAGTGTTTTGTGATTCCTTATCCTGCTGTTACCCAGTGATCCTTACCTGAAGGGTCAGTTCACTGCATTTGGAAAATATGGTGCTCTTTTCTCAGCCATGGATGATAATGCCAATGCCAAGACCCTAAATATTCCTTTAAAAGAGGCCGTATTTCTGAGCAATATTTTTCATTTGGCAGCAGCAGCTATCTTGCACTGCCTTATTCTCAGTTACCAAAGGAAATCAGTGTTGAGGATTATTTTAACAGTGTTTTTTCATAGCATATTATAGCCTAGTACATCATACTAGGAAGAAAATTTTAGAAATGGACTTTAGTAAAGGCTGTGTCTTAATCCTCTGTGATGTACTACTAAATTTCCCTAAAGGAGAAAATCCTTCCATTGCAGAGGGAATCACAGCAACATTACTCAAGGCTTCCTCCCTGCTGTGTGAATCTTTTTGAAGTTTATTATCTTTTTTTTTCCTCAGATGTTGAATAAACATTAAATGAACCAGTACTCTGCTACTAGCAGCTGTGCTTTGTTAAAAGGGTGGGGTCCATTCACAGTCTGATCAATTATACCTGATGGAAAACCTAGGAAAGTCAGAGCATTCATCCCAAGCCACGTGCCTGTGGTTGTGGGTGTTCTTAACTGTGGGGAAGTACAGTTCAGGCTTGTGCTGGACAGCAGGCTGCCAGCACAAAGATAAATTACTGGGTTCAGGAAAGGCTGGAAATTTTCTCCTATATGTAGTCTGGGTGAGGTCACCTTGGCTTAGAAGAAAGAACCTCAGGCACAAAATCTGAACCCTGACCTTTCTCACAGAACAAAACTTGTTCTGTTTTATTTACAGGGATTCTATTCCCTGCAGCTGAGGAGAAAGAAGTATTCCCTTCCCAGACTCAGTCACAAACCCCCATATTTTATTTAGTGAACAGGCTATACAATCAATACAGAGATGTTTAAACCGTACTATTATAGTAGCAGACATATAACCATTTGTCTGATTGCAAATAGCTTCCATGTTTATCATGTATGTCCAGTAAGAGCAAGATCTTATAATTCTTAAATGGATCCATCCTTTGATTACATTTTAGATATAGCTTTTAATTTTTTAAAAAGAAAATTATTCCCTAAGTGGTCTCTTGGTATGTGGTGCACAAATTTTAAGACTTGCAATCTCAGTGGTATTAAATCCCACTGAGATAAACACAGCAGCCTGCTTTAGTCAAGAAAAAAAATGTAGACATTTTTTCTTTTTTTTTTCTCAGCATAAGTTATAACTCTACCTGACTGACAATTCCAGTTAGAAAAGAGTTCTTACAAGAATTTCATCCTGTGTGTGAAAGGTCAGAATCAGAGGTTAAGTGTTCTACATCCAGGCTCTAGGCTTGTTGTTACAGAAGCCCACAGGAGTAAAAACATTTTCAAGTGAAGAAATAATGGGTAGAGATAAACAAAACAAAAAAAGCTCTGGAAGAAAAAGAAACTAACCCAAATATCTGCAATTGTCTGTGTTCTAAGTGGAAGTACAGAAAGTAAAAAAAAAACAAACCAAAAACCTGAAACATAAAATCTTTACTCCAGAAGATTTAAATATAAGAGCCTGTATCAAACAATATGAAAAATTTATTTAAAAAAAAGAAAAAAAATCTATTAACTCTCTCTGTAGTCTCTTATTGGAATATATTACAATCATCCACAAACTAAACTATTCAAAAGAGTGCTTAAAAATTAAAAAAAATATTAAGGCATAGAGAAGCACAGTGAAATTATCTATAAAATTTAACTTTGCCCCAAAATGATTTTATGCATTAACCATATGATTCTGTTTTTTGTGTTCTTGAATGAACCTATGGAGTGACTTTACTTGTGAGAACACTACTTATTACTCACTCCCCCTTTGGATGGGCAACAATGAGTAAAATACAGACTACAGCTATGAAATTTGGACTCCTGTGTAGAGAGATTACTATCACCTTTTAGTTGTCATATATTTTTAATAGTAGACGAAAAAATATAATTATTTCTCATTCACGTGAGCACTTGGCCTCTTTTTTTTTTTATATAAAAAAATCTATTCCAATGTTTGCTGTTTCACATTCACACGTTTCTCACTACTACAATCAATTATATGAAGAGACAAGTTTGGTGTAGATTGCTGCTGTGGGAACTTGAGATAGTTCTGAACTGTGACAGGACCTGTCAAAGGATACCTTTGCATAAAAGCTGGGAACCTGCACACTTTTAAAATAGCTTCTTGGTTCATAATGGAAGAGAGAAAAGACAGAAGAGTAACAAGAAGTTTTCTACATGTCAGCAAGTTTTCTCGCTACTGCAGTTACACTCTAACTTCCACCCTAAGGATGACGGTAGCACTTGTCAGAATTAAATTACTGGGTGTTAACAGTATTCAAGCAGCAACCAGTCAGAGAAAAAGAGCCTGCCTGCTGCCTATTCCACCATTTTCCATTTCATGTGTCTGAAGACAAGGTCACTTTACTCTGCATTATGGCATAAGATATGTATTTTCTTACCCTCACAAATGCAAAAGGCATTATAATAGCTACTCTGAGTACCATGTAGGTATGTAAGAGCAAAAAAAAGGCTATAAACAATGTAGCTGATTTCTGTTCTGAATATAAGAACAATTTCTATTCAGTATTGCTTAATGTAGGGCATACTTGACAGTTATTAACCTGTACAGTACTTAACATTAGTCTTGCAAATGGAAGACAATGTAAAAGCTTTCGTTGAAATACAAAAAAATCTGATGATTCATAATTAACAAACAAATTCAGTTTCTGATTAAAATTTCTCATTGTCACAGGTTATGCCTAATTGCCACAAATTAATAAAATCTGATTGCCCTTTCCAGGTCATATAGTTATATTTTTGACACAGGCATTTCTCCTGTAGTCATTGTCTTTTTTCCCCCTTTTTTCAATAAATTTCTGAAATATTTCTGCTATATATACTTTGTTTGTATACACTGGATATATATGTACATCTGTAAAATGAAGCATTGTGTACATGATATTTTATTCTGAGACTTAAAGTTGAACTATTAAACTTCAGGCCAGGTAGGATTAGCCATTTTAGCCCAGAACAAAGATCTAAGTACCTGATAACACTTTAAAAGGCAACAACACTGGTAAATGACTAAGAAGGACTGCATAAAGTGCAGTCCCTATGTACTCAGTTTTCTCAAAAATTTTGATTCATCCAATATGGTTTTCCTTCGAAATATGACTCAAAACATAGTTAAGGTATTTATCTTTCTGCACAGGCATTCTCATCTACTTGGAACTTCTTCCCTCTGTCCTGATTTTTATCTTCAAAGAACAAGAAATTGAAAAAATCTACCACATGTATTCCAAATAGATTATTTTCTTTCTGAAAAGTCAGCTCATCTCTAAAACTGAGACCCCTCAAAAAAGAATTTAACAGCCATGGAAACAATACAGACTGCCATTAAACTAGACCATGGTTCAGCCTTTAATATCCTCACTGGGACATAATGCATTTTCTTCCTTGCAAAACAACACCTAATCATATATGTTGCTGTTGTATTTTAATTCCTAAACAATTAATTCAATTAAATATTTGAATGTCTCCTACTTCCAACCACTCAGTGACAATGTTGAGAATTTAGAAAATACAGAAAATGTAAAACACTACCAGGAATCTTAAGTACATGATGACATTGAAATAGAATTCTGCCTGTGTTCTGTTTCTTTAATGGAAGATACTGGAAAAGCTTTGTTTTCCCAGTTTGTCACTTTCATCTCTCTTCCCTTCCTACTTATATGATTTCAAAACATACAAGTTTTCCAAAAAGATCATCCTCTTCAAATTTCAAAGCAAACCCCTAGCCCCATCAATGATTTTAACTGTCCTCTCTTTATTTAAGTCATTCTTCTCTGCTCCAGCCTGAACCATGAAGATTTTGGCTACCTCTTTATGCCAGTCTGCAATGTGACCCACATGAGCCTCTGCCCCTAACCATGGAATACAACAATGCAGCTATGATACAGAGCAAGATATCTAGAATTCTATTTATGGCTACTGACAGAAGTTTCCTTTTTTTAACATCCACATGTTTTTAAGTGGCATTGAGACTTCCTTCTGAATAAAAAGCTCACACTGTTGCTGCCATTCTGCAGCATGACCCTTTAGATATGTGTCTTGAGCAAGAACACAAAAATTAAAAAACAAACCCACATTGTAATTTATAACATTATAAAGACATGATAGAAGTCAGAGAAATGTTCTGCTGTAAATCAAGTTGTTCCACATTCAAGATCAAAATTATAAAGGGTGACTCTCTCTGATTTAGATGTACTATCAGAAATCTTGTAGATATCTCTGGAACAGTTTCAAATAAATAGAATACAAGTTATTCCAGGAGAAAGAGAGAGGCTAAAAGTGAATATATATGTTTGAAATTGTTCATATATTACACAGAGGCATATATATCAAATCAGCTACAGATACAGAAAATGTGTGAAAACATTATGATTTTATTTTTAACTTGGTCTGTCAAGGCTCTGAGTAGTCTTCATGACATACTTTCAAAATAGATAACAAAATATAAATGCACATAAAGAAAGACAATCTGTCAAATTGTTTATTTCAGAAAGAAATTCTAAAAAAACTTTAATGACAAAACAAATGCTTTTAGACAGCAAGGTTAATGCTTTGTTTTTAAAATTTTTTTTCTTCTCATGAGCTAATATCAAATAGCCCACCTTATTAAATGGAGTGAGAAAGACAATCAAGAAAAAAGGAATTCCTTTCATTTCGCAAATGGAAGGACAGAGGTCTCTCCACTTATTATAAATCAATATGTATTCATCAATATATGATGAATCAGTATACTTAGTGGCCTGAATTTATATGCTAAAATTCATTGAGATGGATCCTATGTTTTATGACTTTTATGAGGAAAGTTTTTTTCTGCAGTTTCCATCAAGACATGCACACACACACAAAAACTTACTGAGTAAAATTACAGTCATGTAAAGAAAGATATATGTAAACAAGTCTGTTTTCTCTGTTTTCTATAGTGTTTTAATTTGTCTTGTTTGTTTCTTTGTTTGTTTTGTTTATTTTAAATGCTGTTTTAAATATATAGAACTATGGTCTCAAAATGTTTTTGCATAAACCAGAGAACTCTCAAAACTAAATGCATTTTACTGCACAGCCAGGTCTATCATCCTCTTATCTGGTCATTAGAAGTGACAAAACTTAGGAAATAACTTGAAAGGATTTATTTATTTTTTTTTTTTAAGATAGTTAATTATATCTAAAACTTAGAGGTAAGCAAAAAGTCACAAGAGTAAATTACTTTGAAATATTTTTGAACTAGAAAAATGGGCGGTGAATCTTAGTCTGACCTTTTTCAGTGATTTGTTTTATAAGAAACAGCACTGAAATATATATTGAGTTATACCTCAATGAATAAAAAATGCTTTGTAAGATTTCTGAAAAATGTGAATTTTAATAATTAATTACATAAGTTATATGAACTTTCACAATGAGAAAATTGTAGATCAGACTGTTTTCATACACGAGTTAAGTATGGTTTTCACTTGAGATGTTCTCATTTTAAGGTGAATGCTCTGCTTTTTCTAAGTAATGTTGTAAAGCAACCTTCTGAGAAGAGTACCAACAAGACTAATAAAATGGTGCCTAAAATCCCCACATGATAGATTCTATAAAATGAACTGCTGTGCCCATCTCAGAAGGGCATTTTATCTCCATTTTCTATCAATTCACAAACTGAATTATTGGTTCAAATATTTTAAAAGGTATCAAAATATAATCTAATTTTCAGTTTTTTTCCGTACTTAGTATTACTGTTGTGTGATAGTGCTAAGCAATCTCAGTTCTCATCACTCCTGACAGGAGACAAGATATTTTGGTGTTAGAGAAGGTGTTCAGAGTCGTAGGACCTGGAGAAATGGGGTACGTTTTTAATCTAATATGGTGCCACACGGAGCACTACACTGGAGCTTTATAATATAGCTGTAGTGGTTAGAGAAGAAAGGCAGCAATGAAATATTAATACACATCTATTTTAGAACAGATTTAGAAGACCCATGTGACATCCACTGAAAATCCAGGTCACTGGGTTGAACATCACCTGTGTGAAGCTGGGTATCCATTCCTGTGCATGATTTGAATTACTTAGGTAATTACTTTTCACCACCAGACAATTAAGTTCAGCTTCAAGTGTAAATACAAAATTACAATCACTTGTGAAAAACAAAAAAATCATTACAATAGATATTTTGATTTAAGATATTTGCCTTCAGTCATGTCGACAAATCATTTTTCTCAAAAAGGATAAGCTAGAAAAATGGAGGCAGAAATATTAATGCTTTATATAACATATTCTGAGAGTCTTGAGTTTGATAAGTAGAGCAAAGTCTGCACTTATCCATAATATAGTGGAATCATACTGGTATTCTAGAATAATTGGTGTGTTGGGAGCTGCTGTAAAACTACATTTATTCAGGGATAAAAAGAACTACCCTTTTTAGCGATAAGGAATATTAATTGGCCTGGCAAGGTTTGAAGAGCAAAGAGGATAACAGCGCAGAACACAGAGGCAATAAATAATCCTTCTATGAAGCTTTCATCATAAAAACAAATTAACAAACAGAGATGCTATTGAACATTATAAATACTGGGAAATGTGGGCTTATGGTTGCCACTTAATTCTCGATGGGTCAGTATCTTCAAAGTTACTCCAGTATCATGACACATTTTTATGGTGAAGTGACTCAGTATGACTTCTGTCTCCATTTTATCATGTGCTTGAACTTAGCAAGCTACAGAGCTGCACATAAAAATACATTAATTTCTGTGTGTAATCACTGTTGTAATGCTCAAATAAAGTCAGAATAAGAAAATGATCTTGTCTTTTCAGCTTGCATTGCTGCTTATACCTTGTACAGAAATGGGCAAAATAACCTCTAACAGGTTAGTACATATTAGGTACTTTTACATGCTGTATCATCTTGCTCAGCTACTAAATGACTATCTAGGTCTCTCAGTTGAAGACACTGAGAATTAAAAAAACCCTTCGCATATTTAATTTATATGGCTTTTCACATTTAACCTAAGGTAATGCTAAATTGTTATTTAGTTAATTTGTTCTGATTATTCTACATGGATCAGATCCATTCATGAGACAGACACAAGTTCCACCTCCGAAAGATCCTAATGTGTCCTTTGCAAGAAACCAGAAGGGTGTGAGAGGAAAGTAACCAGTTTTAAGTTGCAGAATGGATTACTTAGATTCTTAGTTTACCAGTAACTATCATGCAGTGATACAAAAGCCACTCATCCATGTAGTGCTGAAAGGCAGAGAAGTGCATGTCGTATGTGATGAGACATCCTGTCCTATAAAAAAGAAAATATTTTTTTTCAAAACAATACAACAAAGCCAAGGGAGAATGGGGTGGTTTTCATGAGTTTCTGTGAACAAGTGATATTACTCACCTTGCTAGTATTATTTTTGTCCTTTCTTTCAATATGGCATTTCTTGATGCATCCAAGAGAGTAGGATAGTAGAATACAAATCATAAAAGATCAGAGGGAAGCTGAGAGAAACAGTACAGAAGTAATTCTCAGTCACCAGCTGTGGAGGCAAACTATAAACGATGCTAGGTAATGGAGAAAAGCAAGTTTCCATTTTTTCAGCGGCAACGTAGTCAAAATTGAAACAACCTACCTGCTGTTTGTGTTTTTCTTCTAATCAGCAAAAGGACCCTGGAGCAGCTGTGCAAGAATACCAGATGCTTCACTTGTACATTTTCTTCCTACTAATTAATTTTTTTTTGACTAGCCTCTGTTTTGCATATTCTTAGGAAATCTGAGACCCTTAGACCTCTGCATTCATATCTATCTCCATCATCATCTTCCACCCTATATTCTCCTCCAGACTCCATGTTTCTCTGTTTTCTTCTGCTTTACTCCTAGAGCTGTGTTATTCCATTGTATCACATTGCATTGTATAATTCAGTAAAGTATACCAATGCTCCCACAACTGCAAGCATGGTTATTTTCTAAGTGAAATTCAAGATATTCCAATTAAAATTCCAGTTTATTTAATTTTCTTTTGCTAAATATTTTTTATCAAGTTCTCTCAGTTATGGCAATAAATGTCTCTTCCTTGATTTTTGAGTCTTTATATGTCATTTTAATGATACAGTGAAGATGGGATTTTTTGCTGGTTTTGGGGGTTTTTTTTCCTAGTTATTTTAATATTAATCTAGGACTTTCAAGACCTTCCTTTTAAAAATTGTCTGATTTTCCATATATATTTAAAGCTCACAGTGATTATTAATGTATCTGAATGCCTTTATAATATATCTGAAATACTGAAGAGTATTAATTAGATGCCATTTTTACATTTTTTAACTGTAAGTCAACTCAATAACTAGCTAATTGCATTGCTTTTTGGAGCTATATAAAACCTTTTATATTTTAAAAAATAATATTAAAAGAACCTCTGGTTTTGGGGGTTTTTTGTAGTTTAAATTATACAGTAGGCACAAATGACTTGAAAATACTGGATAGATCAGTCATAAAATATATACAGATTATTCAAAGTTTAATGTCATTATTATGAAATGAATTGCTCCTAAAATAGCCAAAGGAGGGAATGATTTCACATAAAAACCTGATTGTGAACATTCATTAAAGCAATCCCAACTCAGAAATACAACAGAGATGTTTAATATGACTTATACATGCAGGACATGCATATGACAAAAAAATATACTATAATTGCCGTAGAGAAGTAAAAATGTTAATTACTTTTTTTAAAGACCTGTATAATGAGTTTTGCATTGTATAGTTGCCTTCTGCAATAAAAGAGAAAGAGGCCATAAGAAACTGTCTCTTAGGCACTTAAAATACTTAGTAAGAAACACATCAGCAAATACATGTAAAAGAAATTTTGCGCATGTTTGACTAAGACTTTTTTCAATAAAAGAGGCAGATTTCCTGTATTTAAAAGAATAAAAATGGGGTAGAAAAAAAACCAGAAGTGGGATTTACTCCTATGATTACTAAACATTGAACTTTTACTACACTAAATATTTAGTTGAATGCTTACATTGAAGCATATAAGATGTCTAAAAGAATTACTGTATTTGACACTACAAAAATGGGGATTTAGAGCCTGAATCTTCAAAAATGAGTATATGATTTTGACCAGTGATAAAAAAAAAAAAATACATACTAAATAATATGCTGAATATTTCCTAGAGGCTAAATCTTTGTAAATGTTAACTGAAGTAGTATTGGAAATAAAATCCAAATATTGGATTGCCTTTTATACAGAATCCATACACTGTTTTCCAAAAAGCATGTGCCCTGTAAGTTAGTTAAATATCAAAGGGTTGAATTCAGAATCCCAGGACTCTGAATAAGACAGAAAAATGTCACTTTTTTTCCTGGTGTTCCAAGTTATCTTACATATATCAAAAGTACACATATCTTTTGTAATATATGGGGCTCTTTTTGCTTAGTAATAGCAGATTTTCACATCTCTGGACTCTGTATTCTGTGTTAGGACATAGAAGAATAGCTATGATTTTTTAATATGCAGATGTACTTACAAAAATGTATCTTTTTTTCACCTAACAATGGTTTCATCAGACCACAGACATTTTCTCTTTTCAGTACAATATGTGGTAGAAGAGACTGTAATGTCTTCAGTCACAGATATTTTTTCTGTTCCAGATCTAGAACCAAACTCTACTGCGTATGTGACTTCATGCAAACTATTATTAAAATGTCAGGTTCCCTGTGGAGACCAAGAATTAGATTCAGCTATTGAAATCATACGAAGAAACAATAAAAAATATCCTTGTGGGGCTGGCAGATGTGGCACA
>NC_031768.1:42539399-42591700 GCF_001522545.3 Parus major
TTTTTTTCCATGCCTTTCATTAGAATAAAATTAGAATTAGAATTTATTTAGAATTTCATTAGAATGCTATTTGATAAGATACTTCCAGAAAAGGTGGTGACTCTTTTAGGCCATACATAGATGATTCATATTTCTACACTATCTCTTAAATGGCTACTTACTCTACATTCTTAGAGTGGCCAAAGTTTTCCTCCTTCTAACAATGGATGGAGCTGTGGTGGATTGAAACTGGAGCATTCACAGAATCACAGAAGCAATGACAGAACACTCTAGATAAGGCAAACAGATTGAAACTCAAAGGACTTAGTTAAAAAAAAAAAAAATGTCTTGGGCTATGCAGAAAGGGGTGTCATTCCTGCTCCCGACAAACCACGAAAATGTACAGGATAGCATTCAAAGGCTTCAGCAACCTGAATTCTGCTCTGTGTCAAGCACTGTCCAAAAGAAAAAAAAAAAAAAATCGTTTCCACAATGAATTAACTCCTTTCCAAAGACATGTACTTGCAGAATTAATCAAAGTGATGTCTGCAAATAGCATACTTATTTTGTCCAGATAATCAAACCCCATTGGAAGAGTCTCATTATTCCATTTTTTTACCAGTAAGATAAGCATTACTTATTAAATCAGACACAGTGTAATACCTTCTTTTCAGAAGTTCAGTCCCCATGATAACTTTTCCAAGTTTCAAAATATTTTATCACTAATGTGATAAATTTAATTAAATATTTATAGAACTGACATATTCTTTAAGTTCTGAATAAATATGCAGGGCCAAATTGTGGAAGCTTTACACATGCTGGGCAGCAATTATCTCAAATAATTAGTTATTTTTCTTCTATTGATGTTATCTTCAAAACAAAATATTATTCAGTATGATTAAGGTATTGAACTCTGCTGGAAGTAACTACCAGCTTGTACTCTTATTTCCTGTTAGTTTTAATACTTTGTAGCATTCTATATTTTTTCCAGTATCAACTGAAATGTTACTGACACACAATGGTGGATGACTGAAGTTATTTCCACAACTTCTTTGCTTATTTCCTTATTGTCTCAGACTCCACGTTAGATTTCAGGAGAAAATAGAATCCTTCAGACTACATTTTTTAAAGAAAAATCATATGGTACCTAATACCCACCCAAAAAGAGAGAGCAACATGAGAGTTCTTTAAAGTCTAGATTAGAACTATGGGTAATTCTGGTGAGAAAAAGTCCTTTATCTAAAGAAACCATGGTTTTCAGATGAGAATGATAAATATTATGGTTTTGATAGCATAAACTGATCCATGGGATGTAAATTCTTTCTTTTTCTAGCAATTGCTTTAACACTTCGAAAATATGATTTCTAAAAAGGTTCAGAACTGTTTTCTGTACATGGCAAAGATAAATCATTTGTTCATTTGCTTTAAAGAGAAACTCTAATATCTGAAGTCTATGCAATCAATCTAGTTTCAAGAGAAATACAACTCTGTAAAATACCAGCATATAAATGTAAGGGGTATTTTCTATTTGCTTTCAAATGCCATCTCTTTCCATTTTAAGTATGATGCCTACCTGAATACATTTTCCACAGTATTTTCCCCCTTAATAGGAGAAAATAAAATTGAAAAATCAGCAATATGCTTAAAACTAATTTTGCAATGAGTATCCCCTTTTCTCAAAATACTTTTTGTTGATTAGTTCCATTCAAATTCCAGAATCATAGCATCTCTGAGTTTGAAAAAGACCTTTAAAACCACCGAGTCCTACAGTGGGTCCAATTGTCTGCACTTCTTATTCAAAGAACATAGGCAGTGTCTTTACCAAACACAGTGAAAAAAAGACAGTGCAGTACAACACACACTATCCCAGTATCCAGCATTCTTGCCATGGTCACTCTTCCACTGTCTCTCTGGGTGTTAGGATCAATGCAATCTCTTTGGTGTGTATGTGGGGAGTCATCAACACCCCTCTTTGCTTGAAAGGAGCATAATGTTTTCGTCAGCTATTTCCCTTTCTACCTTTCAGGATTCCACTTTGTGGTTTTTGTTTTTTTATAGATTTGATAAAATTTAAACCTTGTTCTTGGTCTGCAAGCTACATGCAATTTTACAATACAATGTGGTGTATTTTATGTATACCAGAGCCTTTTCTGTTGTTCTCTCATGGCAAAAACTAGCTCAGATCCTGTGCTTTATTTCCTTTACCTATCATGACTGTGTTTCTTACACAAGATGGGATGTCCAGTGCCAACCTTGTCCCTGTTGCCCACCATCCTGTGTCTTCCTCCACATTGTGTATCCTCAGCTCCTGGGGCTTCTACTGTGAGTCCAGGACTGTACTTCTCTGCACAACATCAATACCTGGGCTGTAATTTGCCTCTGCTGAGCAGACAGTGCATCTAGTGTCCCTATATGGGCTTGTGATTAGGGAACTTTCCAGCTTCCATTTCCTGCAGTACCAAATTACTAGAAATAATTTAGTTTTTAAAGTAACTGAAATATATCCTGTAACTCAGCAGTCCATTATCCAAGGTGCAGTTGTATAGAGTACAATGAGTTATTCCAGCAACATAGAATTCAAATATTTCTGTTTAGCTGCATGGAATTGAGAATATTCTTACCTCTGTCATCCCAGACAGCCTTTTTTATCTGTTTTTAGTGATGATAGGTGGTTCATGTTCCTTCCCCAGAGGAGAAAGGAATTACTCCATCCATATCCTCTAAGAGATCTTTAAGCAGCCAGCCTTTGGATAGATTTAGAGCATGTAACTTTTTTCTTACTGCTATTGGCTTTGACCAAGAGAGCTGGAGTATTTGATTATGCACAAAAATGATAAATATACATAAATAAGTATTAATGCTGCCATGCTACTTTAGATATGTATGAGTACCTGAACTTTTAATGTACTATGTTGCTGCAGGTTTTTTTTACCTAAAACAGGGATCTGCAAAGTAGCAGTAAAGTGAATATTCTCAAGTTTTTCCATTAAAATATTAGAGCCATACTTGCTTCTGAATGTGTAATTACTCATGAAAGAAGATATACATGCTACATTTTGAAAAGTACAAAAGAAAACTATTTTTAAAAAATGGGTTCTTTATTCATAGAGCTAATCTGGGAAAATTATTAGACACTGTGATCACACAGTAGGAGGTGTAGGATACTTGGCAGTGGTGATACGTATTAAATTTTTAAATAAATACACTCTTTTCTCATACCTGAGATGCTGTGGATATATGTTTTCTTCCAGAAGACCTCATATTTCTTCCTTAAGAGCAGAAACATCTTTAATTTTTTTTTATTTTATTTTTTTCCCAAGGAAAAGATTCCTGACCCACAGGTAGATAATTGGATTTAGGTGTCTTAATACCAGAAAGAATCTTCACCTGGCGAAAATGAAGGTCAAAAAGAGTTAGATTCAATTAACCTGAAATAAACTTCCCATGATATTTAAGCTATCCTTGGATAGCTTTCATGCCTTTCTGCTCTAAACAAGAACCATTCCTTTTCACACTGATAATTTGAAGAAGGAGAATTTATATTTCAAGTTGCACTAACTAGTGTAATAATTGCATATTTATTTTACAGTTACAGATGCAACTCACCTTCTAATAACAGTGCCTTGAGGACAACAATAATGCTTTAGAATTCTATGTGTTCCATAACATATCAGCTTATATGTAATTATAGGTCTTTTCCTCAGAGTGACTATTGGATTTGGGTAGCTGTGATCAAATCATGAAAAATCCATGTAATAGAGGAGCTATTAGATTACAAAGAAAACTAAATATTTATCTCCAGAAATAAAACCTTCTCTTTCTTCTTTAATGCCTGATAAGACTCACAGTAAAGCAATTATTTAGCTGAAGAGAAAATGTCAGAAAAAATAGAAGCACAGGAATTGGACCAAAAGATACAGTACATTTGAGAACAAAAAAAAAAGAAAAAAACCTTTATATGGAAGGAGACTTACTAGAGAAAACAGGGATATTAAACACTGAGGAATACCAAGAAGCAGACTGCAGGCATAAATTGTAATAACATTTTATGTCACTTAAAAACAAAATAGTGGCAAGTTGTTGGAAAATTACAAAAAAATTTATACCTGTTGTTATTCTCAGCTGATTAAAGGGATTATTGGTTAACACTTTGTTATAAACCTGTTCACACACTAGTTAAAAACAACTGAAATAAACCAAATCCCACAATATTTGGAGTTTCTGTCTTTTAGCTATACCTGTTCTGACAAGCAACAGCACAAACAGGATGTATGTTATCATCCAGTTTAGAACTGGGCCATACTGATGTGGTTGTATCCTAATAATTTAGATGCACTAAGTAATTATGATGTAATTTATGTTTGTTTATCTTGTATCTTTTTGCTTGGAGCCTATAAGTTTATAAGCTTATAAACATATAGAGATAGGTTTAGTACCTGCATAATTAAAAACAAATAAAAATACTTAATAGAGGAAAAAAAACATATATATATATCATGTTTGCTTATTAATGTTTTTAGTTTACTCATCACAAAAAACCCAATAATAAACCAATTGTTTTGCTCCACCTGACTGCATGGATTTTGCTTTTAAATATCAAACTGTCTTTTATCTCAGCATGCAATTTCTCACATTTTTACCTTCAGTTCTGTCCCCCATACTACTAGAAGGGAGGGAGTGAGTAACTGTGTGGTGCTCAGTTGCCAGCTGGGGTTAAGCAACAACAGAAATGAGAAGAAAATCTGTAAGTAGGGGTAAATTGACCGGAGAAAATTCTTGAAAATGGGAGACCTTAACATAGTGAAAAAACTTAGGTTTTTTTCAGAATGGAATGTTAGCTGGTCTAAAGAGCATAATAATTAAATTTATTGCTTTAATTATATGTTTTTCTAAGTGGATAACAAAATGCATTGCAAAAAACTTTGGTAGTAGTAATATCTTAAATCTGGAGAACCAAGAATTAAAGCTAATTCCAGGCTATGTCTGTACTGCTAAATAAACAAGCCAGGGACATTATTGCTGATTTTAGGATAAAACAACATATACAACTGCCCTTCCAGGCTTTTTCCCATGCCCCAGACACCCCCATCCATGTGATTCCCCTTAAGGCTTCCCATTAACAGCAGTCCCTTGTATATAATGTTCCTTGCACTATACCCTGAATTATCTTATTTTTAAAAATATCATTTGGAAAGCAAAAATAAGTAAAAGAAGATAAATTCCTAGATTCACTGAAGTTACAGTTTTGCCACCAAAGTGTTAGTACTTCAGTCTGAGTTCCTGTGATTAAGTCATTCCCAGAATGAGAGATACACTGTCAGTAGAAGTTGAGTTTATTTTCTCAGTAAAATATAGAAGCTGTTCCTAGCAAAGCCCTTGGTGTCTGCTGTCTGTATTATTAGCACATCAAATACTGTCTCTACAATGGTAAGCACAGAACATGAGGCAAATTTATATTTTATATATTTATATTTTATATAAGGGAGAGAGAAGCAGATTTATGGTTTAAGGTTTTATGTTGCAATATATGAAGTAAGCAATTACCTATGAGAAGCAAGGCACTGCTAGTGTAATTCATTTCAAGAAAACTGTGCCCTTCACGAAAAAAAAAGTGAGAAGGTATCAGCTTGAAGAGCTGACACACAGATGGATAATCTGACCCCTTTATAACCAGAATTGTTCAGTGAAGAGAGACTGAATTCCCTTTTCTTAAAGTAATGTTCTAAACACTGATTCTACTAAAATAAATGTTTCTAAGTTTAACAAGATGACGGACTATTTTAAGAGTGGGTAATTCAAAAGAAAATTCTAAATACATAATTTAAGCTCAGAAATAGTTTCAAATATCAATTATCAAACCAATTTTTGGTGCTTATTCATAAGAATTGAAGACAGTCATGAACTATATTTCCTTGCAATAATCTCAGGACATAGGTTATTAGCTATTTAGCCTCATTTGCCTACCTAGGAATTGAATTGTTTTGCTTAAAAAGGGTCAGGACTACGGTTATCCTTTAATCATATCACTAGATCCTGTTACATTGTGTGACTTCACATGACAAATGTTATAGATTCAGCCAGCAATGTTTTTTTGTGGTGCCTGGCAGCTTATAATTCTAATAACATTCTGTTCTTGATGATGTAGGTGTCATCCCTTTGCAATATAGTCTTTTCAACAGAAAACTCCGTACCTTAGAGATGCACAATTTTCTATAAATTGGCTTTGATTAGGTGATGAAGGTAGTGTTCAGATAATGTATCTTGTCTGCTGAATATTGCTGAATATTGCAGATTGTCTTTTAATAAAATTCAGCCTCTTACTCAGGATGGAGTAATTAGAAATTAAGCTGTTTGGAACAGGTGCTTAGTTTTGCTTAAAAGAAAAAGGCTTCTCAGAACAAGGTGTGAAGATTAAAGCATTTAAGTTATATGGCCACTTTATACACCCATAAAATAAGCATCACCTTGGAAGAAAAATCAGCTTTATTTTAATTAATATTAGGGAAAATAGCTTTTAATTTGAAGAAAGCTAAGATTATTTTCCATCTTCATCCTTAGGTAATCAGAAAAGTCTGTGTTCCAGTTCTACATTTGACTGAAAAGGGACATTTATGCAAAAGGTAAAGCAGGATTACTTCTCTAGAATCACTACTAAGGAGGCACTTATCCCAACTTCCTCAGTTGCAATAAAATAGGGATAATGCACAGAGTTTAGTTCTGCATTTCCTTTCTTGCAAGAGTATAATTTTCTCTCCTCCTACCCAGATGTTTCTTTTGCAATGTATTCCCTGCCTCTGTACTGAGATTCTTTTTCTGCACTAGTTTCTTACATTGGCTCATAGAATTAGGCAGTGTCTTTCATAAGAAACCACAGCTATCTTGGGTTTGGAGGCCAGGCTTTAGAAAACCTTTAGGGCAGGATTTTAAAAATAAATTTAGAAAAAATGTCCTGATTAAAGTAATTTAAGCATGCTGGGAACTTGACTCTATCAATTATGCCTAAGCATTTTAATAACATTTCACACTGCTTGTGATTGCACACATAAGATGAAAGATGAGTTGGCTGTTGAGAGCAGGCAAGTAAACTGGAAATGTAAATCATTCAGGTAATTAAAATGCTGACTTACAGAAGCACTCTGCGCTACGACAGAGGCTCTTCTGCCATGAGACTTATCATTTGTGAAAAGGTCAGTTTTCTACTTTCTGAAGCACTTAAAGTGCTTTTATTCTAATAATGATTGTACATGTCAGCCATAATAATCTCGGTTGTCCATGCCTTTCTGTCCCTAATTGGTAGCGAAAACACTTGGGGATTTATTCACCTTCTTGAGCACTGTCTAGTGCCATTGGTACACAATATAAGAGATACTTGAACTGGATTGGGAGGCAAAGCATAAGACTTAAAGGAAAATCTGTGCTTTCTGGACTAGCAGCTGAATGTTATGCAAAATTTGGTAGGGCACATCAAGCAGCACATCTGAATGATGCTGATAAATTCCTTCATTAAACCATTAATTACATAGTTCAGAAATAACTCAAAATATGAATTATTAGCATTGGTTGTCCCTTGTCCATCTTCTTTTAGTCACAATTGATGAGCTAGCCACATCTGAGATGAAGAGCTCAATTTCATAATGAAAATTATATATTTTTCCCTCAAACAATTTTCTTAATGTGGATGAAAACAGAATTTGATTGAAACCTGCTTATATTTCAAATTACATTTTTTTCTTACACTATCTAGCCTCAAATAGGAAAGAAATATCTTTGTTCCTGTTGTCTAGTCATTCAAAATGAGCATTCTGTGCTTCAACACTCTCTCACTAAGTGACAATATAGGAAGCGTGTTTTATATTTCCTTTATCTGTATCATTGATGTTTGGAACCAAATTTGACTAAAAAACTTTAGATAGCAAAGGTTCATTGCACCTTTACTGAAAGATTTGATTAATATTTTCTCCCTAGTTGTACATTCTTTCTTTTTCCAAGTAAATAAATTCTCATTTAATTCTTGTTTTTCTACTATTTGTTTTTATTCTGCCTAAACAGAGAGAAAATCACGACTAAGCCTCTGCCCTTCTGGTGATTCAGTCCACAATTTTCTCCTGTGAATATCTACATGGGGACTGTACTTCTGGGAGAGATTTTGTTCATCCCAAACATTCATAATCAAGCTATGCAAGATATGGGTATTCACGGAAATATACTTCTCTGCATAGCCATATGTAAAATTCCTTTCCTATTTGCTGGATTTTCTCTTTGTTGGCTAAAACATTTGGATGGTAATGTGCTTTCCCAGGGGAGCTCCTCAGTCATTCACACAAGTGTGAAGCTGATACTGATCATCAGCAACAGTGTCTGCAAAGAGGAGAGACATAGCTTAAGCACATCAGTTCTATAATTTACTCACATTGATATTTTATTGATTTTTAAGTTAACTTTAAACTTGGTTTTGGCATCATCTTAGGTAACCAAATGGTCTGACATAATAGTTTCTACCCACTTAGGAAGTGGTATAAATGTACTTTGAATTGGTGAGTGCAGGAAAATGCACTAGAAATCACTTCTTTACCCCTGAATGCTCTGTGCTACTTATTAGGAGATTTTCTTGAGTGCTCTTTCCATGGTTGGTTTTGTTTGCATTAGGGGACTTTGCCCTGCTGTTCTCAATTACAGTCAAGTTGAAGATTGTGGCCAGTAAATCTGAATTACTATTGGAGTAAATATAAGAACTAAAAGCTAATTTAAGCAAATTTGGAGAACATATTTACTGTGACAAAATTTCCGTCTTTTTCACATGCAATCTCTTTCCAATACTCTTTGTTAACAAGCTCTGCTACTTCTTTCTAACTGTGTTTTCTGTCTTTCATTTTCAAGTTGTATTAAGTAATTTTGCCTAACGTTAATGCTGATTGGAATATCCTAGGCAATCAAGATTTTAAAAAGACACATTTGTATTAATTGCAAAGGAGAGGAAAACTAACACCCCACATTATCATGTTTGTTTTCCTTCTAACTGAACTGATGAGGTGGTAATGAAGGCTAAATGTCTTTCTCTTCAGTAGTTTTATTCTGAGTGTGATTTTTTTATGCAGTAAGGAGGAAAAAAATCAAGAAAGGTATTAACAAATTCTGTATTTTGGCTCCACTCCTAAAATATCCTAGCAGTACTTTAATATTTTAAAACCTATATATTCTAGTAGCTAAACATACTCAACTTTCAGGAAGCTAGGGTAAAAAAGAATATCCATTGATAGAGTCGCAATTCGTCCCATTCATGCTACAACCATGAAACAGGGATGGCTCTTCCATCACTTGCTCATTCTTGTAATTAAAGAGGCTTGAGAGACATTTAAACCATTCCACAAAATATTCTTCTCAAAGGTTCCTATTTCATGTGGCCTAGTTTCTATTTAGGATTTACTGTTGTATTCAGTGGTCTTATCAGGCATACTCCTTTGTCTTTTGTCCACAGCTACATTAGAATGAAATAAGCTAGTGTGTGACTGCATAATTTCTGTGTGATTTTTCTTTTATCCTTTAATAAAAAAATAAAAAAAGAGACGTTTATAAGTGAGACACTTGCTGAGAACTCATTCTTTCATTCTATTGCACATCTTTATATTTAATATCTCTGAACTTGCATTTTTCAATGGTTTGGGATTCATTTTTGGTTTTGCTTTCTGATATAGGAAAATAAAAAAGGCAGGATTAAATCTCCATATTTTAATTCTGACTTGAATTAAGAAGCTGACTGGTTTGGAGCTCTTAGTTTGGTTTCTTCCCTAAACAGTTTAAAAGCTCAAAGGAAAACACTTGTTTTTTCTATTTTGACAGTCTCCATTTGAATTAATTGTGCATAAATTAGGATGTGTGTTTTTAAAATGTGTGTTTAATCTGTGCAGGCTCAGATTCTGTTTGCCATTGCAGGAGGGCATGAGCATTCCTCAAGAATATCTACCCAAGTATCTTTGCTAGGCCCACTCAACCAATGGAAGTTGTCTCTGGCCATGGCAGGGCAGGTTAGAACTACATTATGTTTAAAGTCTCACAACTGAAATCATTCTATGAGTCTGTGATCTCAAATAGCACAAACCCATCTTTAGGTAAGTATCTGAGCTGTTAGTTTCCATGTGTAATTGGATCTTCAAATTCAGATACCTACCTGTCTACAGATACATTCCTGATCTTGATATATTTCTAACCTGTGACTTCATATAAAAACCCAATAATTTTAGGTGTCTCAAACTTTTACTGAAACTTTGCTGGAAGTAATTACATGTCATTCAGTGGAAACAAATAGAAAAATATCTGCAAGGAGATACTGCAAAAATTGAGCAATTGCTGTCTTGAAGAAAGCAGAAAATCTTGTTCAACCCCTTTTGTAGTGGTTTAAGCCGAGCTTGCAACTAAGCTCCATGCAGCAGCTCACTCATTATTTCACCCATGGGATTAGGTGGAGATTCTGCAGACTAAAAGTGAGAAAATTCATGGGCAGAGATAAAGATGAAAGCTATGCATGCAAAAAAAACAAAATAAGGAATTAATTCACCACTTCTCTTTAGCAGACAGTTATTCAGCAATTCCCAGGAAGGCAGAGCTCTGTTATGCACAATGGATTCTTGAGGAGACAAACTCCAAATGTCCACCTTTCTTCCTTCATTTCCCAGCTTTATATACTGAGCATGACACAGCAGATACAGAATTTCCCTTTGGTCAGTTGGGGAAATCTGTTCTGGCTGTTTCCTCCCAGGCTCCAGCTCACGCCCAGTCTCCTTGCCCATGTTGCAGTACAGAAGAGCAACAAAAGGCCTTGGCTTTATGCAAGCCCTGCCCAGCACTGACAAAACTCTATATTATCGACACTGTTCCCAGCACAAATCCAAAACACAGCCCCATACAGCTGTTGTGAAGAAACTTAACTCTACCCTAGCCAAATCCAGCGTATCCCAGTATGTGCAACTTGAAATAAATGGTACTCCTTTGAAGAATATCTGGTTTTTATAACAAAAAGAAAAACTCCATGTTGAAATGTGATTCTGGAACCACAGATTTCCTCAGTAACAGCAAAAATTTGCAGTCAAAAGCGGATCATTATGCATAGCTAAACAGGCTTTAGGGCTTTTCTCTCTTTGACAGCAGAAGCATAACATTAAATTCATCAGCAGTCCACCAAAGCCAAGCATTTATATTCCTGATGCCTTAAGTACCCTTATTTCATATAATTGGTCACTTCATGTCTGTAGTGTTCTTCCTAAAAATTCAGATGAAAATATTATACTATGTATACTTCTTTCATTATGCTGATATCCATATACTTTATGAGATACTTTATCAATCCTTGACTTTTATGTATGTTATCAGATTAGCAGTTAATGCCTTATGCTAAGTCAAATGGTGGATGTACTGTTTTATTTTCAAGATGAAAAAATTCATTTTACAAAAAAGAAATAGACATTCCTAGCACTCTTTAAACACTAAATATTGCATATACTTGTTCTAGTCAACCCCTCTGCTAGAGAAAGGAAAATAAAGAGCATCAACTATTGAGAAATTCTCTTACAAACTAGTTCATGTGAAATATGTATTTGTGAATTTCCATGTCTTCAGATCCTTTGGTAAACATACAATTTATTAAACTGGATGTAGTATGAAGAGATTTGGTGTTGTTTTCAGTTTTATGGCACACTTCAGTATTTAAGGCACACTGCTTCAGGGAGTGGTGCAGTTTCTCGTATGTATTTGCTTCATTGTTGTGATAACAACAAACTTGAATGTCCCTAAATATTTTTTTCCTTTTTCTTTTGTTGTTTAACTGATATAATTATCACTGCAGACACAGCTGGGCATAAAATTCCAAACCGTAGAGATATGTGTGAGGATTAGACCTTAATATTATTAAAAATACTGTGACTGAAAATTCACTTATCTGGAATTTCTTAATGAAAATAGAACAGTATGTCAGGTGTGGTCATGGTCTCCTATTATCAGTCTGCTGTGATCAGTGCCTTGAGTGTTGTAGCTTTTTGCATGAGAGAAAACCTGACTGGTTCCATTGTTTCTTGTCCCCAGTTTCCACTGTTTAAAAGTGGGAAAAAAGATGGACAGCAGAAGGATGAGCAAGAGCCAAGCATGCAGTCTTACATGCAAAAAGGACCGAAGAAGTAAGATGACAGCAGTTAATGATGAGAAAGAGGAAGTTTAAACCAAGCAACAGTCTGCACTGACAAGAGACACTAAAGGACAGAAGGACAAATGTAGACACAACTGAAGGGGTGCAGAAGAGAAAAGCTGGTATCAGTAGTAGTGAAAAGGAAAAGCATGCAATGTCAACATCATGTCACACGTGTTGATGTTAGAACATATCCATACTCATTCACAGCTGGAAAGGAAAATGGTAAGCTCTAGAGCAGGTATTGGAAATACATATGTGACTGAATTGAAGCCTATGAGAATGGAAGGAGCAATAAGAAAGAGCAAATTCCCCAGCTTCTCTAAACCAAAATAGTTTTGCTGAAGACAAACAAACCACATTAGTCCAGTTTTAAGAGAGGAGTTAAGATTTTAAATTATAAAACTGAGGATCTGGAATTATAAACAATGTGTTTTCAGAGATGTATTAGTGCCAAAAGCCATGCATACTCATAACCATAATGAGTATCTGTGGGTAATTTAAATGAAAAAAATTACATTAAAATACAAAACTTAATGATGTCTTAATGTAAAAATGTCAAAGAGAAAAATTCAAAAAGAGGAAGCACATGATAATGATTATATAAATTATCCTAGTTAGCAGTTAGTTTTGGAATAAATGCATATTCTCTGTGATATATAGTGTTGCAATACAGTTTGTTCAATCAAGTTACTTTCTAATTTTCAAATTTTGAAACGTAATATGTAATTATGTTCTACTTAATATCTTCTATTTAGCAGTTGCTTTAACTAAGGCCAGATGGACTGCAATTAGATTTCAAATGGGAACATTTAGCACTTTCAAAATTAAACTGGTTATTCTAATTCTTCGTGAAAGTGATAAAAATAGAGATGGGGGATGAACCACACAAAAGTCTGAGACAAGCCATAGAACACTTAAAAAGGAGAAGGAGGTCTTTCCACCATGGCTCTCTGAAGAGCTGGAATCTTAAAGAAGAAGAAAGAAAAAAGGTTTTCTATTGTGGTAAAAGAAATATTAACAGAAGAAAAATAAATACCGGAGTGACATTTTTTTCCCTCTCCATAAGAAACATCCATACTTGTGAATTTTTATAAAATGTAATAGATGAAAATACAGGTGCTAGAATTAATCAGGCACTGCTTGTGTTTAACATGCATACACTCTCTTCAAATGAGATGACCTAGCAGTCCTTTTACATCTTTGATTTCCCTAGTAGTGCATCTCTTCTAATGAAACTAATTTACAAGAAGAATTGGATGTGAGAGAAAATGGAGAAGCAGTGGCCTGTATATCTCTCACGTTTGCCACTGTAAATACAGTTCAGTCTGATTCTTATCTACCTTTAGACAGTGATTAATATAGCAGTGGCTTTTTTATTTATTTTTTTTTTTTTCTTTTCAAATTATCTTGTTCTTGTTTCATTTTGTCTTTCCAGTCTCCTATAAATGTTTGGTTCATTGTGGTAGGTCTAGATGTGTGTTTAAAAACTAAAAGTCATCCTACTGAAGTGAGACCACGTGTAGTAAAGGATGAAAGGTTCATAAATAGAAGGAAAAAAAAAAAAAAGAGAAATGGCTTTTCAGTTAAAAAGGTCATGTGAGAGCTTATTGCTTTTTTGCCTGGTTTACTTGTACACATTGTAGTAAAAGCTCCACTGGATGTGAACTTTAAAATTTAGTTTTTAAAAATTAAAGTATAATTTATCCAAATAGTTGCAGCTGACAAAAATTCACACACCTGTTTTAGAAACTAGTAGCATTCCTGATTCTTCAGTCTAAAGAAGGCAAAAAAAGTCAAGTATCCACTACCTGAATAATCATGTTAACTTTTGACAGTACTCCGTATGTATGTCTACCCATCTCTACATGAATATTAAAATTACATTTCCAATTGGTTAATTGTAGGTAGTTTTTTTGTCTAATAAAAAGAACATTATGCTTCATATTTTGAAGCAGATAAGCACTGCTCATGTCTGAATATTGGACTTCATGCTGTGAAAGAAGTATATCTGTTTAATTTGTAAGTAGTATGTATTTGGTATTGAGGAGCTGGGGCTCTGGTTGTTGAAACAAACCCTGTCAATGTATTTCAATTCAGTGTTTTACTTGGAACTTTCTTTAGCTTCCTATTTATCAAAAAATCCTAAAGGCAATAAAGATTTATGTTACTTATAGATAGATATAGTCATTGCAACAGTGTTTCTTTTCTTGGCTTTTACTTTTTTTAACAGTAACACAGTACTATTCAGATAATTGTCTTTCTAAGATTTCCTGATAAAACAATTAATACACTTGAACTAATTATACAGGTTTTGTTTTGCTTAACCTTCAAAAGGCAATACTTCATATTTCATCTATAATTAAATATGATTAAATATCAATTAAGCTGATGGTAAAGCCTAAGTAAGGCAATTTGATTCTAGGTTTTAATTGCTTTACTACTACTCCATACCAAACATAACAATGAAAGTTTAATTTTCAGCAGTCACTTCACCTCATCCCTGTTTCATGACATATCTTGAACTCATTACCCATATAACTATTTTTTTCTTAACCTACAGACTTTCGAACAAGTGAAGCTACTTGAATAAGTAATTTCCTTAAATCAAGCTTCAGATTTTTCAGTAGTGGCATTTCAACATGCCTGAAAAAGCCCAACCAGCCAACCAACCAACACCCCCAAAAAACAACAACAAAAAGTAAAATCCAATTAAAAAAAAACAAAAACAGAAAATAACCAAACAAAATTTTGAATAAAGATAACCCAGAGAAAAAACTTACTTGTGAATTTATAACTAAATAATGGCTAATACTGATAGATGTATTCATATTTTAACTCTGGTAAGAAACAAAAATTTTCTTTAAATATTATTTAGTGTGGCTTCCTTTTTTTTTGTGATTATGCAGCCTCATTTGGGTGAGAACAAGAATAATTTCCTAACAGAGTTTAAAAAATGCAGTGCAAGATATTTATATATAGCTTGTTCACAATGTTAGCTCAAAACCATTACTTTGATGTACGATCCTGAGATTCACAATTTTTACCCTACAGAACCAACTGCATTCATTCACTTTAAAGTCAACCTACGAGAACCACCAAAACTTGATTATCTAACTCTAAGAAGTCTGTGTTTAAGGAAAGATTAATCTTTTCCCAGATGTGTTGCCTAGCCTAACAGGAAGTTTTTAAGATACTTGATTTTATGTTAACAAGTGATCAGAAAAAACTGTTTAGCATAGAAATAATTCTAGGGCTGTGAAAGGGGCTTTGAGCACCCCTCCTCAAGAAGCTGACCTGCTCCACAGCTGTAAATGCAAAAACCCAAGCAGATAATGTGGACCATATAAATAGTGACCCACTCATCCCAGAGTGTTAATCTCACTCAGAAGTGTGAGCTCATTAGAGGTGGCATGCATGTGTGTCCACCAAGCTTACACTGCCTGCTTGAGATGAGGAAAAGAGCATTGATGCAAGTAGTGGGGTGGCTAAACAGGAAAGCTGAAAAGCCAAATCACTGAATAAAAGAACGGCTGGAGTCACAAGACACCTCTGGGGATGGTTTCAGCCACCCTCTACCCAAAAAAAGAGTATCTTCACCTATGGAAAGTTTCCCGGGACAGTGTTCCGTCAGGTTTTAGATATCTCCACAGATAAAGACACCAGAACTTCCCTAAGAAACCTGTTCCAGGGTTCACCCACCCTTACAGCAAGCAAATGTTTTCTTATGTTCAAACAGAATAGCATGTGTTTCAATTTACACAGATTGTCTTGGCATCATTGAGAAGAGTCTGTCTTTCTGTTTTTCTCTCTTCTTCAAACTGAACAGTCACAGCCCTTTCCATCTCTTCTCAAATGAAAGATGCCTCAGTCCCTTGATTCCCTTTGTGGCCTTCATTGGACTCACTCCCTGTTCAAGCCTTATGTACTAAATTTTGGCCTAGATCAGTCATCATTTTCTATTGTAAAGGTGTACAACCTGCTCAGGTAAATGAGAGTGTGAATGTGACTACTCAGCTCTGTGGGGAAGAAGGAAGGGAGGAGGCAGGGAGGGAGGCAGGCAGGAAGGCAGGAAGGCAGGAAGGCAGGGAAGCAGGAAGGCAGGGAGGCAGGAAGGCAGGAAGGACCCAAGTTGTCAGACTACTGCTAACAGCTTTATATTTGTGTTGTTTTGGAGCTGTACTTATGAACTAACAAATGCTAATTAGCTCTAAATATGGGGATACTCTGTATCCCTTATAGAGGTCTAAAATGGACCAGGGGGGGATGAAGCCATAATTTTTCACTAATGTGAACTCTGTGCACTTCAAAACATAGAAATCACTAACCAGCTGTTGGACTCATATTGCTTATAAATTAATTTGAGACTATATAAAACTGAGTTCTGTGCTTCTTTTCTCACGGCTTTAGCATCCAAATTCTCTTACTGGAGATTGGTTCCCTATTTTACACTGGACCATGACTGAACAATAGATAGAAATGAGTTCGTTGCATGGATGTGTCCAGAAATTTATCAATATTGCTAAATTATAATTACTACTATGTTTTAATCACAATTACCTAAAATTAAAAAAAAAAACAAAACCAAATACATTATAACAAAAAACCAGGGTTTTCAAATAGCATGCAGATGGCAATTTTTGTTTTTCTCCAGGTGATGCTTTTGAATAATTTTTCAATACTTGTGACATTCACATTTTTAATTTATTATCCTGTTTTTGTTTAGGACAAAAAAACTAAAGGGAAATAAAAATTCCCTTCAGCTATTCAAATACCACAATCCAGGTGCTTTTGAGATTAATGTATTACTATTAGAAAGACTCTGGAGTAGTTAAGGGAATAGTTCTTTGTAATAAGTAGAGGAGAAAGTGCATTGTTATGAGGAAACTGTGAAGGAGCAAAGAAATACAAGGATGCATACTAATAGACTTTTGTTTTTACCTTCAATTTATACTGCATAATTGAGGACATCTACTCTTCAAGAAGTCATCATTATTATTACTGTCACATAGGGACTGATCAACCTTCTAAAAGGCAGAAGAAATGGAAAGTTAAAGATATTTAAGTATTTTTTTTTTTAGTTTTTCTGCTGTGGGATTTTAAACTCTTGAGTTTTTCGTACTAGCTGAAGGACTTTTGACCTTCACGAATTAATGAATTATAGATAAAAATGAAATCCAAGGAAAGTAGCAAAGATCGTATTGGCTGGAGAGACTATGAGAGTTGTACTTTCAGAGGCATTCCCAGTTGAATATATAATATTTGAAAGTTCACTTGCATAAGTAACATTATGAGTGAGAAAAATTAATATTCAGGTGATATTTGTGCAGAGAATTGTACAGCATAACAAAAATTATATTTTGACTATGCATTTAATATTTTTATATAAGAACTCTTTACAATCTGTATAAGATTTGGATGATTTCCTACCCTAGTTTTTTGTTCTAAGAGTTTCATCTAGAGCCTGTAAAAAATAAAATATGCTTTCAAAAAATAAAATAAATCCTTTCAGATGAAAGAAAACCCAAACAACAAAACACATACACCCCAAAAAATTGACCCAAGACAAAAAATCCTAAATGACTCAACAAAAACCTGTCTCCGTTAATTTCTTGTTACTTGCACCTTAAGCATTTCAGAAAGTATTAACATAAAAAATGAAGGCTTGGCTAAACAAAGCAGGCTCATTTCTTGCTCAGTTCTGATAACTTATATTAGTTTAGACTGAACTTTAATCACACAGAGAAATTATTTTAATTTTCATTCTATTTTTTTAACATCACTGATAATTTAATTTTTTTAATATTCATGCAACATTTTAATTGCAGATTACTTCAAATTCTTGCCAAGTATTTTCCTTCCACTTTCAATTAATTTATTGAAGAAAAATACTGATACTCTTGCTATTTGGTGCTATTTACTCTTGAAGAAATATAAAAATTGGATTAGTTTGTAAAATATAATTGTGATGGTCAGCCTATATAGGTTTTCTACTTGGTAGAGTAGTACATTTCTCTGACACTAATGCCAATTTTCTTAATACTGGGTTGTTTGCAGAAACATTGCAGAATGTGCTTGTGAAACTTTAAGGTCAAAGGATGTGAGTAGGTGATTTCATTTTAAGAAAGGGTCTTGCAGGACACAGGTCTATGTGAGGAAACAGATGTGCCTTCAAGACATTTCACTTGAAGCACTTAAAACTGACACATAACCTCAGCCCAGCTGCCCATAATGAGTAGAACCACTTGAAGGGTAACAGATCTCATCAAGGCAGGAAGAAACTCTGAAAGTAGCCAGCCTTCCCAGCTAACTCCAGTGGGAAGAGAGGACTGTCTTCAAAACTCTGAGGAGAGGCTGTGCATATGTTAGCAAATAGTTACATTACGTTAGCAGCACCACTAGAGAGGACCTAGAGAGTGAAACAGTTGATGTGAGGACCAGCAGCCCAAGCCATACTGTTTTTAGGAATTGTGATGCATGCTAAATATAGTGCTCCCATGGCTAAATTCTGCATAAGGGCTGCAGTACACTGGGTGCTCTCCTGAACTGCATTTCCCTGTATTGCTTCATCTGGGAATCATCTAGCTTTGGCACTCAAGGGTTGTTTAACTGAGAAAGTATAACAGAAATTCACTTTCCACCCTCAATGAAGTTTTGAAAATGAGGATGGAATGAATCCAGGTCACTGTGGAAAATTATGAATGTATTGTAATTAATTTACTGGTCAATATATCAATCTTCCTAAGATCATACTAATTATATATCCTAATTTTTTTTTTCTACTATGAGCAATTTTGTTTTATTATGGGAATTTAACTGAGTAATTCAAGAAATAACTTTAATACTGCTGTCACATTACATATCAGACTTGAGAAACTTTCTGCCAGCCATCTTCTATTCTCTGATCTGCTGAAGGGAATATTATCTAAATGGCTAAGTAACCACAAAAACAAACAAATTAAAAAGAAAAAAAAATTAAGGCAGCTAGAGTAAAAGAGTAAACTTGTACACAGTAAAGATGTAGCTATCCATGTTATTATTTTTCTTAATGTGTGTCAACTAAATGAACAACAATTAATTGCCAGCACTTTTCTCTTGAACATATTAGGCCGTGTGGAAAATAATTTGTTATTTGCAATTCCCTTGCAATTCTTCTGTTACTTATGACAATGTAATATTACATGAAGATACACCACTCAGAGAAGATTTCTGCATATAATTATTATACATCAGGCTGAAAATTTCACTAGTTAAGTTGCCTTTGTAAATTCTATTAATGTACTCAGGAGAAATGGGCTGAAACTCATGTGGCACAGTAAATTTTTCTACAGAGCAGGGGTCTTCATCCAAGCTAGTCATTCCATCACCTTCTGTTCCTCTGTAAGATACTTACAGAAAAAGAATCTTTTCTATATGTTATTGATATAAAGGCTAACTGCTCCTTTTTTGAAAGTATTTCCAGCTCTTTCTTCACATTAAATTTGTAATTTAACTAGAAGTTTACAGAGAAAATACCCAAATAAAGATGAATATCAACTATAAATTTAGAAAATCAGATCCTTATTATATCCCAGAATCTGAAAGAAGTCTGTCTATATTGTCCATTTCATAAGATTAAAAAAAAAAAATTATAGATGCTTTTTAATGTACATATTGATTATATCATTAAGGACAAACAATGTGCATAAGTACATATGCATCCATGTGTCTGTGTTCTGTGTATGAGTCTGAGGACCTGAGTTAAAGAATGAATAATATAGAGGAGTCCTTTCAGAAAATACACAACAAAAAAGGTTTGTACTATTTGTTACACATCCACCTATAGCTTGGGAAGGAAAGCAAATATTAGGAGAGAAGGGAACTAATTTGATCACTATTTCTGAGAAATGCAGAGTAATTTGTTTCCTCTAGTATTCATCATTCAGAATATTCCTAAGCCAGCATGTGAAATGATTAAAATATTTGTCGTCATGTTTTTAAGTCCTTTCCAAGACCATAACTTAAAAGAGTCTGATTTATTTGTGTGCACTTGTGTTTATGGAATCTTCAGTACCATACAAATATCGGATTCTTCTGTGAATGAATTTTTTTGTAAAAAAACTCACATACCTTCCCTGAATATTCAATGTTTTTCAGTTATTTGCAGTAATTCTCCTATCTCCCCTTAGCACTGACACTTAGTTCTGGGAAGAGTAGAACATATAAGTTTAGTTTTTTAAAGACATGCCATGGCTTAACCTCAGCCACAGCCACTTGCTCCCTCCCCCGCAATGGGCTCAGAGAGCAAATCAGAAGGGTAAAAGCAAGAGAACTTGTGGGATGAGATAAAACCAGCTTAATAGGTAAGGCAAGAGCTACATGCCAGAAAAGCAAAACCAAGGAATTAATTCTCTGGTTCTCATAGGCAGGCAGGTGCTTAGCCATCTCCAGGAGAGCAGGGCTCCATCATGGGTAACTGCGACTTGGGAAGCAAAACAGCATAATTCCAAATGTCCCCCCCCCACACTCCTTTTTTCTTTCTTCACTATATATTTCACTATTATATTTCATATAATTCTTCCAGATTTATATACTGGGCATGATGTCATATGGATGTGTGTTAGCTGGGGTCATCTGTTCTGGCTGTGTCTCCTCCCAATTTCCCCAACATCCTTGTCACCATGGCAATACAAAAAGCAGAGAAGTCCTTGGCTCTGTGCAAGCCCTGCCCAGCAATAACAAAGACATCTCTGTATGATCAACACTGTTCCCAGCACAACTCCAAAACACAGCCCCATATGAGCCACAATGAAGAAAATTACCTCAGCCAGAACCATAGGATAACAGTCCTTGTCCTATTCCTTAAACTGAAGCCTAGATGGGTAGAAATTTGTGAAAATTTAGATGAAAGCTTCTTAAAAAGCCCCCCTATCCATGTGTGTGAGTGGATGTGTGTATATACACTCATATTTAATATGAATATATAAAGAAATGCATAGACGTTCTATGTGCTTGCACATTTTATTTAAAATCTCCCTATAAAATCTTTCAGTTAGGAATTTGATGCATATATTGATCTGTTAAAAAACATTGTGGAATAATGGTACAGAAGATGCAGATGGTTGACACAAAGATAAAAACTGTCACACTATTTTTACAATCACTATTCTTCCCTTCAAAATGTGACTCAGGGCTTTATCTTCTGATTTTGCAATTAGGCAAACAAAGTGAATGAGTGGGCAATGAAGACATCAGGGTAAATTCTCACCATCTGTGCTTTTTGCAATGTATTCACTGTCATCTTGCTATTAAAGCTTCCCCAGATAATTTCCTGCAGTTAAGTTTTTATATTTTTTTATTCAAGGTGTCACATTTCAGGGTTTTTTTCCCCTTAAAAGAGTGTCCTCGTAAAGACATGCTGTAGATAAGTGGATATTTGAGATTAGAACTTGGAGGTGATCCAAAATGGGACAGTTAAATAAATAGAGACACCAGCTTCAAACAAATCTACTCTACCCAGAAATTCTTTCTTCAACTTCCTACGAAAAGAGCTACTTACCAAAAATTAAGAAATGCTAAGACTGAATTTAATTTAATAAAATTTGATAACTATATAATTTTAAAAGTATTACAAACAAATGGAAAAAAGAAAGAAAATTGCTGATTAAACAGTTGTTTTCATTGTTATTACAATTTATTTTTGCCATTTCCTAAATCCTACGAGAGAGTGGAAAAGAAAAGGTAGAAAGAGATTGTGAGAAGGCCTGAAAGTAATCTATATGTTACAATGAAAGTAGCAGCATGTGTTTTATTTTTTCTGTCCTTTTTTTGCATATGTATCTGCATTTTTCCCCCATTTAAAAAAAATAAGTTCTTCTACATCAGGATATGAGTGAAAATATTCAGAATTACATTATTGATTATCATAATTACATTGAAAATGATGCAAGTATATCAAAGCTTAGTTTTGTACTTGAAAAATATGTAGTTATATGCAATCTTACAGGAGTAGTCCAGGAACATAAGAATATTTTTTTGTCAGAGGCAAAATTTTCCTGTAAAATCTCATATGTTCTCACCACATATATAAATATAAACAGCAGTCAAATTGCAAATCTATTAATTTTATGTATCACTGATGATCTGTTTGAAATATTTGAAGGTAATTATCATTTTTATTCTTTTGGTTTGGATATATTTGCATTTATTGACACATTTAAGGAATTATGATGTCAAAGATATTTCTTTTTTAAAAGGCAATTTCAGTCTCAGCTACATATAAAACAAAGTTACAGAATCTGTAATTCTTTTCCTTTTTTTACATCTGTATTTCTTTTCTTCTATCTGTAATTCTTTTCCTTCCCTTGAAAAAGTTGTATCAAACAAGGTAACTCTTGAAAGTAAATGAGCATTGTCAGAAGTAGCAATTGACTTCATATTAGCTTTAATATTTTGAAGTTTTCAGGCAAGGGAACCCTGTTTTTCCCAGAGGTCTCTCTTTCCATTTAAGCAGTGATAAACAATCTAGATGAGTGTGCATAATTTCTTCAGGGAATTACCAGTAATAAGAAGACCAAATCTTCCACAAAAGAATAAGGTAAATTTCAGTGGAGTAAAATAAGTGCTAAAACCCAAATAAAGTGCCAAAACAAATAAATAAATAAATAAATTGCAGAGCACAATAGTATCTTAATTGGATACACATCTGAGGCAGGTCCTGAAAAACAGAACTTTTGCAATTCTACTCTCCAGCCACTAAATTATACAAAAGATGAACATAGATTTACTATTGAGAATAATTTTAGCAACAGTTTCTGTAGTGTAGTTGATATAAATAATTCTAAAATTCTGAAAGATGATTAAATTAGATAACCCTTAAGGGATTGCATGACAGACTAGTGGGAGGCTGGTTCAAGGTGATAAGAATGATAATATTGTGGAAGAATTTGATGAGGGATTTTAAATTTCCTTGGAGTGGTTAGTAAATGGAGTAGCCTTTTAAATAATTTAAAACAGTAAAACAATAAGAAAAAACTGAGTTTAGTATTGTTCTGGAGATTTGGAGATTGATCTGAACTAGGACATTTTTCCCTGTAGACTAAAAATATTTGCCAATTTACCTTAAAAGAAGCTTTTAAACTAAATATGACATTAAAGCGAGCTGGATCACTTAGCTTTCTCAGAGTCACTGTCAGCCAGCTCATGATTTGTCCCCATAAATACACTTACACACGATTTGAAAGATAATAATATTAAAAAGGTATATATTTTTATTTTTTTTTATAGATAGATCTTTTTACAGGAGATTAAAAGCAGTATTGTGGTTAATATAAATATGTGATCAAGTCAGGTTAAGAAAGTAAGTTCTATGAGAATATATTGGGTTAGAACCTCATCAGGTGTACAGCCAAGTTCATGTCAACAGGCAAGTTTATATTCCTCTAAAATATTGATTCCTTTATGCTGTTGCTTGATGGGTCAAATAGTTGTGATACTCTGTTGGATCTGTTACAAAGCTTGGATGAACAGTGAACTCTCTAGTGGGTTCAGCCACCAAAAAAACCCCTAACCAATCCTTAATATAAACCAGAGGCAGGAAGAGTTTGATACATGCAGTACAGGATGAAATGCCATAAAATGGAATAATTGTGAGATTTATAAGTGCATTTGTTTGCACATTTCTGGATGCTTTTGTTCCTACTGGCAAAATACATTAAAAGTCTACAGAAATAAATTCTTACACTCCAGAACAGGCAGATAATGATGAGCATTGTTAGAGGTATAATTTGATTTTAATCTAAAAAGATTGAGATATTTAAAACACAGTGTAGTCAGAATTTCACATGGAAAGATGAGTTGAGCTCAATAATACCTTTGGATGTTCCCAAGTGATTGAGTGGTTCTGAACAGCTATGTAAAAAATACTCACCTCAAAACTCATTTTGCATTAAAATTGTGCATTATGTAAAACATTTTTTCTTTGCTTCTAGGTACAAGCTATAAGTTTTGCTTCTCCTTGACTTAAAGGGATAAATTGTTAACTGAGGATTCTGAGCAGCATGAGCAGAAATAGCTTTTAGTATTTCAGTGTGTAGAGTCTTTAGGTGTCATGGTTTTGGCCATATATCTTCCATTTAAAACAGGAAGACATAAATATTTATTAAAACAAATTCTTTCCCATCATGCATAGATGAACACAATTTGTGCAAACATACACTCTGGGGTACACTGGGAAAGAGGGAAGTCTGGGACTAAGATTAAAAATTAGCTTTCTGTTATTGTTTAATGAAAAAATAATGAAAAATAACAACAAAATAGTTTTTATATTTAAAAAAATTACCTACAATATGCTAAATGAAAGTTCTAAATTTTGTTTCTAAACTAATTTTAAATGGTAATTCTCAAGTCAATTTAGAGATTGAATAAATCTCAGGCAACCTCAGAAAGGAAAAATGATTTTATGTAAATTAATAAAAAGAAAAAAATATCAGTCAAGATTATTTTGTTAAAACTATCTCATACAGACAATGTATGAGCTTGTTCAAAACTTAAAATGGATTATTCCTCTTGTAATGCAAAATTGATAAAATCCAAAGGTTATTAGCATATACTTAGGATGAACAGTATAAAAATAAGTGAAGAATGATGTTTCTACTGTCATTACATTTGGAAATTATTGTTCTAAGGATTTTTTTGCATATAGATTTCATTTGGACTTACTGTTGTTGAAGTCCACTAATAAATCTGTCCCCTGTGGCTTCTGGTCTTGTTTTAATTCCATTATAGTTTTGCTCTCTATACAGACTGACAAATTTTGCAATTTAATTATGTTGAATGTGAAGAAAGACCTTCGTATCCTTTATTTTATATTTTTATTTAGACACCCATTAAATAAATTTATCTTTTTCCTTAAGTGATATTAATTCATTTGGCTGACAATATTTTATCTGTGTAGTTGGAACATTTTTCTCCATTGCTTTTTGTATTCACTGACATGGGATTTCATTTTCACTGTGCACTGTGTCAATATAGTGGGATTTTTGTTTAAAGTTCTCTCTAATCATATATCTTGACCAACTCAACGTTACCAGCAAAATTAGTGGTCTTATTATTCATTGTTTTCTAGAATATTTAGAAATATACTGAGCCACACTGTTCTCAAATAACAACATTTGTAAATTTCGTTGAGAGTGAAAAGTTTCCTTTTGTTCAAACCTTCTATTTACTATAAAGTACTGAGTGATCATCTTTCTACATAACCTGCTCTTTGCCTCATTTTGTTTTTCTTTAAAAGCCTTTGGAGATGAAGACCATTGTCAGGCTTTTGAAATTTGACTGCTTTATGACTAGATGACATGGATAAATACGCGACTTGATTTCTTTAAAAGCTCCCGTAGGTTTCTGAAGTAAGAATATCTGACACAAAATATTTGCAGTTTTTTTCCCCTTTATACGTTGCATATAGTTATATGTCTATGAATTTGATCTTAAATCAAATGCAGTTTGACCTCCTGTAGTTTCTCCTTCACAGATAAAGTCCTTTTTCAAATATGTGCTATTAAATGCAATAATTTTCCCTTTCTGCTGAGGCTGGTTTAAACAGATAGGATGTTGACATTCATATTTTAGTCCCTTCAGTGCCTTACTTAGATAAATGGCATTCATCCAAGTTGTTAATTTTATTAATTTATACTAAAGCCCCTGCTACCTAGATTTGATTTGGAATTATCCATCTGGTTCATCCATATAAATAATGCCTTCAGTATGAGAATATTCCACAATATTGTGAAAAAAAGAATATAATCCTTTTGTTCTGGATTTACCTTCCTAGGATATTCCTATTACACCTCATCTAGTGACTGCACCCACTCATTGGAAGATTTCCTGATTTTGAAGCACTTAAGAGTTTTTTCATACCCTGTTGGCAGAGCTTTTCTCAAGTATTTCTTGAAATGTCTTACTATGATTCCGTATTTAACTTCCTAGATACGTGAGCTGGCACAGGCAGGTTGCAGGAAAAACCTTGAAACCACAGATGAATTGCCACAAGAAAATTTATTTTCATTACCTCACCAGCTGGGGGATCCCCAGAACTGTACCCAGGGAGTGGCACACAAGTGAAATCACCTTTTAGATCACAAACTGTCTTAGTTTACAGGGCATCCTGGAAATTTAAGGTATTTTTTTTCTGCTTAATCAACTTAGTGGGTTTTGCAGTGGGGACAACAGCCCAATTGTGCTGATTTGCTGGTTTCAGGACAATTCAGGGTTTTCTTGGTTTTGTTGATTTCCTACAGGAGGTTTCAAGTCTCCATAAGAACCTGTCATACAGAGACTTCATCAAGTTATTTTGAGTCTGCTCACAGTCCCTTGCCTTGACTGGTTTCCTATATCAAGCTCCTCTGACTGTTATCCTCATGCTCACTCTGATCCCTGATATGTTTAAAGTTTACCCTGATCCCATTAGCAAAGCTCCCTTTACCTCAATGTGAAAAGTATATCCTATCTCTCACTAGCACTCCTCATGCTTCTAAGAGTAATCCATGCTTATACATTCTGAAGTGATATCTGCACCATCAGCTGTACCAGTAGCTGTTAATTTGCAGGATAGATTCAGCCCTGTCTGGAATTTCCCCTTCCACTTGTCTCCTGGTGCAAGAAGTCAAAAGCTTCCAAGAACTTCCATCCTCAGAATATCATTCTTCCACTTGATCAAGCATAGCCTCTTGCTATCCTTACTCTCTTTGCACTGAGCTGTTCAAGTTCTTGGGTGTCTGTGAAGACTCTGCCAAGCTCCTGTTGCTACACAGCCTGCTCAACTCCTCCCGTATTTCCTCCACCTGGTGCCCTGACCCGGGGCCACAGGCTGCCTTGCTCAGGCATAGACAACTTTGCCCCAGCCACTGGGAAGCCCAGAGAAGAAGAAGTTAGGCAATATAACAGAATTGTGTGAGTGGAGTCCACAATCAGACAAAAGACAGAAAGCATTCATGTCATATCTTTTGTTTCCTACTTTCTTTGTTATTGTACTTAATCTAGTTAATTTCCCTTACTCTACTATATATATGACATGGAGTTTCCTTTCTGGAATGTTACAGTCAGAAAGTATCTTGCCAAATGTTCTACTTTCAGTAAGTGATCATATTTGCTAGCATTTTTGAAGACTTTTATTTCAAAATATTCAGTGCTGCAGAGAAAACAGGTGCAAACAAAACTTGCATATTTATATTGAAAAATATTGCCAAATTGAATATTTTAAAAATATTTTGTTTCAACTTGGTGGTAAATCAACAAATGTATTCTAATGGACTCACGTATTAAAAAAGGGATCAGTTAAGTTCTTGATTTTAAAATGTTTCTCTTTAGAACTGAGTAATACTGGACTCTTTTCTGTAACTGGAATTTTGATAGGCTAATTCTCCAGAATGCATCACTGAGCACCATAGAGGGGCCTTTGTCTACTGGGTCACAGCCTAGAACCGTGAGTTATGTTTTCATTTTGTTTCTCTCCAGTGAGATGACATGTAACATATCTCTCTCATATCACTGAATCTTAGCAACGTGTCTTTAGTATCCAAGATAATTTACTGTTTAGAAAAGAAAATTAAACTCCAGTCAATAGCAAAAGAAGTGAATACTTGAAATAAAACTGCCTAGACCACCCAGAAATTGAATTGTCCATGTAGGAATTTAGCAAAGATGTCCATTGTCTTGTGGAAACTGTCAGTAGAGCATACAGTAATTCAAGCATCAATTTTATTTTATTTTCTGCTATGAGTAGGGGAAGCTATCACAGAGTATAGGGGAAGCACATTACCAAGTATGTATTTTATTTAAAAAACCCCAAAATCAAAAAACCCACACAATCCTGTCTATAGATTTATTTGCCTTTAGGGTTTTTTTCGCAAGGTTAATTACTGAGTAGTTCTTGGCAAGAGAAATATGAAAATAAACTGACTTTGAAATGGTATTTTACTCCTTTACTATCATAACTGTTATATTTTAATGTATTGATAGGAGACATTATAATGATTAGATATGCAGAATACAAATCTAATAAATTTTTTAGTCAAATGGCAGGTATCCTGGAGGCAAAATGCTTATCATGCATATACTGTAAAATATGTGTTTGCTTCAGTCTTTTGGGATTTCTCAGTTCAACCCAGCTGAAAAAGGTAATAGGAATTTCATTTCACAGCTGTCACAGGGGAGTAAAGAATATGGCTGACTGAATGATATTTACATAGAGTTTTGGTTTTGTATGCTACAAGTCTTTGAACTTATCAAGTGAAAGCTTAATCAAGGACTTAAAAAATGTTTGTTAAGACATGTTCAGATGCTATTGCATTTGAAAAGACAGTTGCAAAGAGAATCTCAAGTATATTAAATTCAAGACTTCTTGCTGGGATTAAAAATGAAGAACCTTAAAAAATATAGATGATCATAGTGAAAAATTAATTTACAAGACTTCTAAGCTCTTTGACTACTCATATATCAGAACAGCTTTGAAATGTTTAGTATTTTTAATTACGTGTGTCAGATGCTTTGCATTTCAGAAATAAACATTTTAGCTTATAATGAGATAAGGTTTTACACTTACATTGCAGAAAATTTTTAGGTTTTTATTTAAATGTGCAGGGGAATTCAGCTGGAGGGGAGGCTCATACTGTTGTCAATAAACAAATCTGTATGAAAAAAGACCATCAAAGTTGGGAGGAAATGTTAACATGGAGAAGGACTGGAATACCATATAGGAAGCAGCAACTAACCTTGAAGATACTGAAGTATGGCAACATGCAAGGATACACTGACACGAACAAATATCAAATTAATTTCAGCTATAAGATGGCAACTTATCTCTTGTGGCAAATAAAGAGGAAGATACGTAGATCACATTATTAATTGCAATAGAAATCAGATTTGAGAGGAAATGTGACTGTCAAAAGGTCCAGATTAAGTATATCCAACAGAAAAAGTGAAGCTGTGGTTTCTCAGCCATAGTGAGACTGTTTCCATAAAATACTGGGATGCAATAAGTGCAGTAAAAGTTTTCTGAAATTAAGCAGTTACAAAGATGGAGAATGAGAAGTATGAAGTTTATATAAATCAAAGAAAACTATAGAAATTATCCATTTCTATGTTAATAGATAAGTTATTAGATAAGAAAGATAAACAATTATAAAAAAGAAAGTGAAAATTTGTAGAACTATCATGACACAAAACATGTACTAAGCCATCTGCTAGAAGAAAGTATTTTCGAAAGGTTCTGAGCAGCACTTCTATTTTTATACTGTTTCGCTTTTGTAGACATACTTTCCCTTCATTTATCCAAACTACATTCTTTGCTTTAATAGCTGTCAGGAGGTCTTAATTAA
This sequence comes from Parus major, assembly GCF_001522545.3. Classification (NCBI taxonomy): domain Eukaryota; kingdom Metazoa; phylum Chordata; class Aves; order Passeriformes; family Paridae; genus Parus; species Parus major. Next base: position 42,568,905 of record NC_031768.1, read on the forward strand.
ACATCTAGCTGATATTTTTAATATAAATCTAATATATCATTTACAACAAAATTGTGTGTCAAGTGAGTTTTTGCTCTACTTCTTTTGTTCCAGTGATCACTGGACTTTGACAGAGCAAAGTATAGAGTCTGCCTTGACTAATGTCTTGTATGTAGTGCATTCAAAAACAACAAAGACTACATACTTGCAAAGGGGATAGCAATGTTTTCTACAGGCTGAGATTATTGGCACTAAGTTGAATTATTCTATTTCTCAGGTTGCACCTTGCTCTGACTACTGTCACGTACATGTATCAATGGTCTCCACAGATGACCTTCTTAAGGTAGCCTTATCTAGACAGCTGAAAAAACAACTTGCCTTTCTCATGTTCCCTTTGTGAAAGGACTACAGTGTGAGAAAAAAATCATAGTTCTGCCCTTCCCTTCTTCTTTTAGCTATCCAGCTACTCCCTTACCATCTGATTAAAAGGTAATATTTAGAGGGGTAATAAGGTACCATTTATCCCATCATACTAAATCTACATATACGCACATGCACTCACACATACAGTTGTGTGCGAGCACATGCACACAGGGAAACAAAACCTCCAAGCTTCAGATCATAGGGCAGCCACTAATTAGAGAAAAAATAAGGAAACATTTCTCTCTGTATAGCAGATCAGAAGTTTGCTTCAGAAACTTTTGAGTATGAAGTCTGTGAACTTGCTACAGTCAGGGTTAGGACAATGGACCCTGGATGCTCCGATACAGTGTGACAATACTTGAATTTTAATGTCACCCAGCTTGAGGCAAACCATAAAATACAATCTGAGCTAGAATCCTTTAATGCAACTGCCCTTGAAGTAGGAGGACAGCAACATGGCAAGCAATCTGTTACAAGCCTTTATACCTAACAAACAGAGATATTTGATTGTCACTTAATGAATAAAAGAGTGTCTTTCCTTAACTTTTTAATTAACATATTTCTCAGAAGCTTCTTACAGTGAGACAAATTCAAAAGAATTCATAACATTTCACAGTTACTCAACTTTTTCCTCTTTCTTAAACTTTGTCTTCTTTCTTATGTTTTAGAACAGCTTGAGATTGGAATGTTTTTTAAATTATTGGTTTTATCCCTTTTGTTATATGTCTGAAATCACCAAAAATACAGCTTTTTTCCATCTCTGGTATCTGCAGAATGATAGTTACAACTAAACACTACAGTTCATGCTGCTACTACACTTCAAGAATTATTTGGTATCAACGATGTATTAGTCTGTGGAGAGGTAATTTTATAAATCACATATGCACTTTTTCTTCTTCATGCTTTGGCATCCACGTTCTCCTCTGCACTGAAACAACTATGATAAAACTGAAGACGATGTTGGTTATTCAAATACTTACCATGTCTTACAGATCTAAAAAGCAAGAAAATTCATTTTCTGTAATCCATAGGGACACTGAATGATACTTGATGCACTTGATGTGGTGCAAGGTTGGCACAATACTTGAAATTAAGCACATAATGGAAAATACTCATCACTAATCCTCTGGAAAGTTCCAGTTATTCACCTTTTGTAGATTGTGGTTATTATTGAAATACATTAGGATAAAGAACCACAAATTATAAAATCAGATTTTCAGGCTGTACATGATCTGAGTAGTACCTTCCCACAGAAGTGATCTCATTAAATTCTGTGAGACTGTAGCTTAGTATTCAAACAAAAAATGAAACAGTTTTTATTTGAAACTTAGCTTGAAAGGACATCTTTTGTCAAAGAAGACAATTTCCAGAAGGGTTTAGTGAAAGCTAAAGTTAAGAAAGGTTTAAACATCCTGTATGCAACATCTTCAGATTAAACCAAATAAGCTATATGTAAAATATAACCTGTGCCACCTGTGACATAGCATATCATGTATCCATTAATTATATACTGGCTATTTCCACTCAAGTTTTCTGCATCTGAACTAAGTGAGAGTCATTCTTATCTACATTTTTACTTGTGTCTCATGCAAGCAAATAGAAGTAAATAAAACATTTTTCAAGCTATACCTTCCTGATAAGTTGTATTTGTTTCATAGAAGGTACAGTATTTCTCTGAGATATTTTGGATTTTCATTACTCTCATTAACAAAATAAAATGAAAATAAGTAGGAAAACCTTCAAAATACTTATCCTAACATACTCTACATTCTTAATTTATTTTAATGTTTCTACCAAAAGTGATGTGGGAATGGCAGATAGATTAGACAAATAATGTCCATAGTGTTCACATGATGCACTGGAAAGTTTCACTAACTGAATAGAAGACTGTGAGGATTTTATATCATAGCTTGAGTATATTTTCACTTTTTTTCTTTTTTAAAATTTATCGTAATCAAAACTTATCCTTCTGATGTAGTGGAAAATAGGTTAAATTTGTATTCATGCAGTAAATGTTGACAGAAGATTTCTTGGATTTTCTAGGATTCAAATAAATGTAACCATTTATTTTTCAGTATAATTTCACTTGATAAGAAAGAAAATATTACAATGGTGTTGAAAGAAATGACAAGAGAATGGGCTTATCTGTTTTTTTCCTGTCATATGTAAATATAAGACAAAGGTTTGTCAAAAATGTTTGATAGGAGTTGAATGTATTTTGCTGACCTTCCCTAGGATGTACAGATTAGTTTAGGGGATTTTTAAATGGAGAATTTTATCTGGAAAAATGTAAGGTGCCAGATCCTGAGTACCTAAAATTCTAAAACTGTTCTGAGGAGACTTTTACCATTTTGCCAACCAATGTCTATACTGTGATTCAGATGTTCAGCCTTTGGCTTTACAGTGTCTGAGTGGGGTTTCACTTTTCATGGACAGAAGGTAATGAGCACTTCATCTTATTCTAAAGACTATGCTCAGAACGGATCCATTGTTCCTTGGAAATGTCTGCTTCTGCAGCCCAGAATGGCTAAGAGAGAAGTAGGCATTCACATTACAGACACCTTAAATTAGACTTGCCTTAGTGAGCATGGCAGTCACTAAGCAATGCCAATCCTACCTATTCTACCTCTCTGAGTGAACAATAACCAGGCTGTAAGGGTGTCCTACTGCTAACCTAGCCTTAAAAATGGCCTCTTTTGTCAGAAGCCTGCTTTATTTCCAGGGAAGATATATGAAAGGAAACAAGAAAGATTTAACCATGCTTCCAAGGAGAAATCATTAAATGTCTAACTCAAGGTATTATTGAGGGACTTTTTATTATTATTGTTGTATTTGTATTTCGTATCTCATATCTTTTGTAGTATTTTATATTTATGTATTGTATTATATTTGTACTTTGAGAACTTAAACAAAGATAATGAATTATCATAGGTTCCAGGACAAGTAGAGCTGAAGCTAAAGCATGCTAAAATCTTTGTGTTGAGCAGCACTTGAATCTCCTCTGAGCCCTGTGCTGTTCTGGAAACCCTGCTTTTGTGTGTTCACAGTCTGAAATAATACAGAGGGTTTTTTCTTCATCCAAAGAGTAGAATTCCTTTGAATGTGAAATTGCAGATGGATGTTGCATGTCATTAAGAATGGTTTGGAGTGCTTCAGGGTACATTTAAAAATATATTTGAAAGTGTGCATGGGGTGGTAGTGACAGTGTATTTGATGCAGCCTTCTGGATAAGGATTTTGGCTCCACTGTCTCTTAAACTATACCTAAATAATGGCTTTTAAGAGCTGTTTGGAACAGACAGAAATAGACAGCTTGCAATGATGTAACACAGATTATCAGAATCCAGTGGAATTTCCCTGGTTTTCTTTTATTTAGTCCTGTGGACTCCTTGAAATATAATCTATTTACTTCAAACTATGTTTCCCCCTTCATTGTTTGCATCTAATTGCACCTATTCTTCAGGGGTCTGCTCCCCACTGATTCCTGAGACAAGAGTATGGCAGCTATTTCTTTTACTCACTTTAACAGTTTAGGTATGATGAGCCTTGGTGAAAACCTGGTTTAGTATTACCATTTTGCTTTGGATACTCTATATATCTTTTCTTTTACCCCTTCCCTTTTAAATTTAAATATCTCCAAATTTCAGCTGAAGGAGGATGTTAGCTCTTGATATGAGTGTGCCCTATAATTCAACAGAACGCATATCATGTGCATCTTTCACTACGAATATTGTAGGTTGTTACACAAACTGAATTCCAAGGCTACCTTGCCATGTTCATATCAAAGATGGATCACGAAGCACCTCTGACTTAGTACTTTACTAAATTATGTATTATTTGGAGAGAAAATGTTTTGCAGGGGATGACGGCCTGCAGGATGATGTAGATCTCTACAGGAGCAACTAAAGGCACAAAATGCTCTGAAGAATCCCTTGGTCTGTATCTAATTCTGCCTCTACAAACTTATAGCTGGGTCTTTAAAAGTTGATAATTTCAATTCGTCTTCAAGTACATTGCTAAGGAAATGTGATAACTTACAGAAAGAATCTTAAGTGGTCTCTACAGTTTCTCCAACTATCTCTCAAAGGTAAATTAAAGGAAGTGAAGCAATTTTATTTTAGTTACTTGTTTTTATTTTCATTCTTTGTAAAAAAAACAAAACAAACATAATTTTGGATGTCATCTTAGTCTCTTGTGGCTCTTTCTGTGCTTACTACCAATAACAGATCATTAAGTTCCTCCCACGCTCCCACCTGCAGAAGAATTAAGTTTTGGAATAGGAGAATGTGAGATACAATAAGTATAATATGACTATCATTCATCTGAGCCTAAAATAGGTAAACAGACTCTCTAAAATGATCAGCCTTTCCAACTATCCCTAAAAGACAACTCCTTCTCACTGGGCTTCTACACAGGTGTCAAACCAGCTACATTGCCAACAAATATTTTTATCTTTACCTTTACTTGACATACACTGTCCAATGATTGTGAAATACCAAACTTAATCAAATACCTAAAAAAACCTCGGTCTTTCACTTGACTTCTAGTCTATGCCTTTCATCATTGCAAGGAGATTATGCATCCTGTGGGTTTAGGTTTTGGGTTGTTTGGTTTTGTTATATTTTAACTGGAAGAGAAATTATTTGTATTTCTAGCTAAGTCCCCTTGTACAGAAAGCCTAAACAAATTTCAATTAAATGCAACAACTCTGTTTTTGTTAAAATCCTAGAATGCAAGCAGTGAAGTAACTAATCAAATTTTCAGATGTATATTCTGTGTTCAGCTTTAAATGAGGGCCTATACTTTGTGATATAAGTAACAAAATTATACATTTGATTGCAGTAACTTACAGATCAAGCTAAACTGAACCATAAAATTTCACTGATATTCACAGGGAAAACATAATCAAACAGAAAAACCTGTTAGCACTCACTCTAGGTATTGGCTATGTCAGAGTATACTTAAAACCACAAGTCATGAAATCACAGTTAAGAGACAGATGCTTAAACTGCGATTGTTTAGGTAGAATTGAAGACTCTTTTCATCATTAAAATGACTGGTTATATTTCCAATATAATTAAGTGTTGGGGTTTTTTCTGCAAATCCTTCCTCCAAGATGGTACAGCTGCACTAATTAAAGAAAAGTAGTTCTACACTAAGAGAAGAATTAACTGTGATATTCGTTAAATACAGATCATATAATTATTCAAGAGCAGTTTTTAAAAATATTGAGAAACATAGTGGTTTTGAGAAGAAAGAAAGAGAGAGACATGAAAATTTAAAATTGTGTTTCTCATGGACTACCTAGAAGAGTGATCACAGTGAATCACCACGGGGAGGGGGAAGAGGGCTCAGGGAGGAGAAATATTTTTAAAAGGTAAATAATTTGATCAAATAATCAATATAATGTATTATTTTGCAGATATTTTTAAATGTCCAGATATAAATTATGCAAATTTAATACATTTTAAATCAGTTTCTTTGAAGATAAATTTCCAGGAAAAAGTAATTTTTTTTCTAATGTTGATAGAAATGACTGTCAGTGACAGTACAGTTTCCATCATATTATATGATTTGTAATGAACGTCTTAGTCCTTAGATAATCATCAATTAAAAGTGATTAATTTAAAGAGTGTAAACATTATATATCAAGAAGTCAAAAATGAGTAAATTCCTTGAAGCTGAGAAAATGAAGAAGAAATGGCTTATGAAGAAAATATTACGTTTAACAAAATCATGATATTTTGGTTTATTGAGGGATTGTGTTAAAATTTATAGCATGTGCATGGATTATCTTATTTGTACGGGTCTTGGGGAAAAGTTTTATGGATTTGGGGTCAGGAAATAAACACATCATCATTGCCTAATGTAAGCACTGAATTTTTCAGTAAACACCTGACACAAAGTTGTTTCCTATGGTTTGTTCTTTCAGGTAGCTGCTTTGTTTAAGTGATTAGATAAACTGTCAAAATAAATATTTTAAATAAAGAAACAAGTTAAGTGACAACAATATAGAAATAAATATTTCTTAACTTTTGTAACTAATTTACAAATAACTAATTTAAGTTCACAGCTATTGTTAGAATTGAGAGAATTTGGGTTAGTTACAAATGTACATGATTCTTTGCTATTGCTGTTCTTTGGCTAGACAAGGGAAGAAAAACACCAGAAGAGAACTTCTGATAAATATTTGAGGTGAAATACAGTCCTTTGCATGTGTACTATTGTTTCTTTGAACACCTAAATGTCCACAGAGGGAAAGCACAAAAAGGTTTTGAACCTGCCCAACAGATCATGTTTGATTTGAATCTATGTACGAATGAGTCTTTGAATATTTTATTTCTATCCTCTAATTAGCTGGATGCAGTGAAAACATTGAGGAATTCACAATTTAATTTATTATTATAAAATTTCAGATATCAGCAAAGCTGAAGTTAGCAATATCTGTGAGCTATAGAACATTATAAAAGCTAAGTCCATGGAATAGACAGAAGGTCATTTTGTTCTAAGTGACAGTAGAAATTTAGATGAGACATCAAGTTATAATCCTAAAGAACAGTGGTACTTTTGTCATAACTGCTTTTTAAAATAGCTCTAGAAAGTATCCTTTATTTAATAGTACTGCACTATTCATCTTCCCTGCAGTGACTGAGTGATGACCCTTGCAAATGTAGTAATTAAACTTTTGAGCTGAAAAAAGGGCCTCTGACAGTCTCAAAAGAAGAATTACAAATTAGAACTCTGACAGACCAACCCTCTGCAAAAAACCCTCTGTTTCCCCTAGGCATTTTAACTCCAATAGTGACAGACAGAGTCAGGTGTGGTGAAAACCCCCCTCCAAACAAGTTCAACATATTAGATCATGGATTTTAGGCTGGTGTATATCTGCATTTTCTATCACTCATCATCCAAGGTGCAGTACAGATGAAACCACATCTGTACCAATTCATCCGTCAGCTTTCTGAAGAGAGGGTCTCATCTGACTATTACATATCCATTCAAGACTAAAGCTTAAGCTGTATTTTAAATGGTTAAATTAGAATTTCTGTCCTGGAATATAAAAAAATAGTTTGAGGCAGAGCTTGGTTCCCCATAAACCTATCTTACCACACTTTTTTGCTTACCATTTATTAGCTATTGTTGTCACAATCTTTTAAAACAAAATGTATTAAAAAAAATAATTAAATTCAACTTTACGTAAAGGCTTCAACTCAACAGCCTTTTTAAGCTAGGTAACAGTAATGCACAATTAAATGATAATTAGGTAATAACTTTTGATGAGGTGAAATTATAATTAATGAATTTTAAATTAAAGTATTGACCTTGAGTGACAATAAACCACACTAGAACTAGCAGTTAATTGAAGGTAAAAGTTAATGTATTATACTACAGATTTTCAAAACACTGTGGACTTCAGGGTGGTGATTTTCCTCCTTTGACATGGGCTTGCTTCTCCATCTTTTACCTTTAAGAGGGGGACAAATATATTCTCATAGATTCAGATGTAGATTCAGATTCAGTTAAAAGAATTGTTGCTCATCTATCAAATAGTTTGTATTGAAATGGTCTGGGAATGTTTATTCTGAATGATGAAACCCTACAGGTAAATGACAGCATTGAGTAACATACAGTGGCTTCAAAAGCTTTTCTTTCTAGATCCAAGTCAGAGCCACAATGATTTACATAGCTTTATCTTGGTGACTTTCATGTTCAACACATATTGACCCTCATGACACACAGGAAAACATTCAAATAAATAAAATACTAGGAATTAAAAAACGTGTCATAACCCAAAATTTATTGCACATATGTTAAGATGATTTTCTCCAATCTGTGTCTGTAAAGTGTGTGAAATATGGTCAGCAGGTGGAAGTAGGAAATTTTCACTCTCTGCTCCTGTTACACCTCACCTGGAGTGCTGCATCCAGCTCTGGGGACCATGACTTAGGAAAGACTTGGACCTGCTGGAGTGTATCCAGAGAAGACACGGAAATGATCACAGGGCTGAGCCATCTCTCCTATGAATTGAGAGGAGGTTGTTTAGCATGGTGAAGACTCCAGGTGGACATTTTATCAGTCTTCCAGTGCCTGAAGGGGGCCTATAAGAAAGCTGGAGAGGGTCTTTTTACAGGGCATGTGGTGATAAACAAGTAAGAATGGCTTTAAACAGAAAGCAATAGGTTTAGATTGCATTTGAAGAAGAAGGTCTTCACTGTGAGGTGAGGCACTGAGACAGGTTGCCCAGAGAAGCTGTGGATGCTTCATCCCAGGACGTGATCATAGCCAGGCAGATGGGTCTTTGAGCAACCTGATTTAGTGGAACATACATCCACTGGATTTAGTAAAATTGCATTGCTTTAGACCAGCAGAAGATCTGGTGTCGCTTTATTGGGAACGGCGAGAAGAACGACACAGACTCTCTCGTGGAGTCGAACTGGAGGAGTTTCTCCTGATTTATTTCCTCAGGTCTTTTTAATAGACCGATACGTGAAAAGTACAGAAAAGAAAACTCTTATTGGTTAGTAAACTAAGACATCACCATCATTGGTCAGTGGGGTTCACCACTCCTCGACCTTCTCTTGCAAGAAAACAAGGAACAGACAAACAGCACCTGCAAGGCTGTTTTCTGTCTCTGAGGATTGTTTTAATTCCTCCTTATGATTTCCCAGGCCACTTTCCCAGGCAAGACTGAGAAAGCTATGTGGCCTGTAATTTCCACAGGCACCGTGCTCCCTGCATCAGAGATAGCATCCATAATCTGGCACATAAATCATGCAGAAATGTTATTCCAGTGCCCATGGCACTGGACAGGGGATTGGAAATAGATGATCTTTAAGGTCACTCTCAACCCAAACCATTCTATGATTCTGTGATTAATGATTCTACTTGAGGGATTAATATTATGTTCTAGGAGGATATTCACTTACTTATGGCAGAGTGCTCTTTGGTAAGGCGTTTTAAATTTTGTTTTGTGGCAAATATTATTCATCTTTTTACATTTCTGCCTTAGGTTAAAGTAAGTGTTAAGTTCAGTGACTGATTGGTGCTGTGAATTTTTATGAAAATAAACACCAGATAAAGAGCCATTTCTAGTTTTCCTCTCGGCAATATTTTTTTAAATTGCATCCTCAAGTGACATTCAAAGCTTCCTCTAATTTAAAGTAACATTAATCTAGATACCACAGAAAAGCGGTCATATGAATATTTGCATCGAGAATCTGTAAAGCATTTGTAAGACAAGTATATTTTTATTAATTATTAAGGAGTTTTTCGGGTTTATGGATCAGCTGATACCACCCACAGTTCACTTTGTTCTGTAAGTAGTTTCACTAGTTTCATATAAACTCAATAATAATTTGGGGATTTTTTTGAAGAACAGAAGTGTTCAGGTCCCCTGCTGTACAACCACATACATTCACTGGATTTAGTAAAATTGCATTGCTTTAGACCAGCTGAAGATCTGGCACATAAACCATGCACAAATGTTATTCCAGTACACTGGGAAATCAGTAGGGCTGTTTAGAAAGTGAAGATCATCTGGAAATTCTGGTACTGTTCCAATAAAGCTTAAGCATAATAATTATTATTGATGGTATATTGCTTCTCTATTTCCAACAATGAATAAGGATGGCAGAAGAATGTATTAGAATAGATGCTTTGGGATTAACTTCTGTATGCATAAAATACCTGCCCCTAACCCTGATGAAGGATTTTTGCTAGTGCTTTGCTAAGATTAAGAGCTGATGGAGGGAGATAAAAACAACCTTGTGCAAGACATACTGAGAGGCCAGTCTGACAAAATAAACCTCATTTGTTTGTGTTCCAGCCCGACGCTTACATTGATAAACCTTTAGATTCTCAGCAGGATGGGTCCTGGATCCTGAACACAGATCCTATTTCCTCTTGCAATGACAATGCAACCAGAAAGGTGTCTTGGTAAACAGTCACCTTGACTTTGATGTAAAATTTCCTTTATTTTTTAAAAAGAAAATGTTTTAGACTGCAAAAATAGTCAATAGGAATGAGCCTTGAAGCAACATTTCAGCACTATATCCTGTGCTTAAGTGCTTATATATTTCAAATAAAACATCTACTTCTATTCACATAACAGTCTTCTTCATACTGTCTTTGTCTTGCTCCAGTTTTGATTCTGACCTTCTCATGAAGACAGGAGAGAGAAATGTGTTAGTGAGTTTAGAACACTGCTTTCCAGTCTCTGCTGAAATGTAAGATGGAAATGTTGATTCAAAAGGAGCTCTGTAACTTAGCAAAATGGAGTTTGTTTGCCAGGATTAAATAGATCATGTCTAGAAAAAGGAATTTACATTTAATTCTGTTTTGAAAACAAATAAGCCCTTACATTTATTTCATGGAAAAATTTCTGGTCAGTACCTAGCAGTTGAAATGCTTGTCATTTGGTAATTAAACAACAGCATAATGATTTTAGTTCATTTTACTTAGAAAAAAAGGTTATGTAAGTTATTAACACATTTCAAGGCTTTTTTTTCCAGCAGTACCATTTAATGAAAGTATATGAACTCCTGTATTTTTCATGTACTGATTTTTCAAAAGTGTTTTAGCATTGTTCTAAACATCAGCTTTACAAAAGTTTACAAACATACACATATATTCACGTGTTTGGCTGTTACTTCTCTTTAGGGTGGCATGACTAAATACACTTGAACCAGAGCAATTTTATTGTCAGTGCTCTGGGGTATATTCACTTTTGGCTCAGTTCTGCAGAGATCTGCATGAAGTGCTGAGCATTTACAACATTGACTGCCTTCCCTGGCTTTCACTCAGAGCTAGGATTCACTCCCATGCTCAAGGACACTTACAGCACTATGTAAAATCCATATGGATGGCTGAGTTATACTATATTCATTAGCATCAGTAAAGCAAAGCAGTCAGGTAATTATGTAAAAAAAACCAGTTCCCTGTCATCAGTTGTACGTGCAAGGCAAGAGACAATTTTTACTATCACCTGTTTCTCATAGATTGAAGTTCCTTGCAATTACAAACTCTGCATTAGTCTATATTAATATATGCAATGGTTTACTGTGAGGTGATTACATAAATGTATATATATATTTATATAGATTTATATTTAACACAAATATGGAAACATATCCCATGTGCAAAAATAGACAGTGAGATGAAAAGTGTAGAAGCTGCAGTTCTGCACAAATGACTCTGATCACTTAATGACTCATAATGGCTCACTGAAAATCTAAGGCGTAAAGTAATGAAATGCGGCTCGTTGACAGCCACCCACATGTGACAGCCTGTACAATAATCCAATGGTACAGCAATGATATTATGTTACAAGATTTTAAAAACTTTTGACTGAATCAGAGTGAAGTTTGGATATATGACAGAAAATCCAACTTGCAGGAGCCTCTCTCAGAATGAGTTCCATCTTAATTAACAGCTGAAAATGAGCATGCATTTTTTTCTGGAAATGGGTCTGTGGTTTGGTGCCTACTGGGCATTTGCCCAGATCAGAGAACTCGCACGTTGTATGTTAAAGCTCAGTACACAACTCCATCTCCAGTTTCAGGCTAAACCCTGAGAGCAAATGGTCATACAGCGAGAGAACCTCAGAGCCATGGATGAATGGAAACTGTTCTATGAAAGGATGGTCCCATATCTTCTTCATGTTGTCTGGTTTTGCCTACAAACAAGCTGCAGAATTTGTACTCCTGTCTAACTTTGTGCAAGTCATAAAATAAGAGGAATGTGCTCTCATGACACACACTTGGATAAAAGGTATTCCTTTCCTAGCTCAGTAGTAGTACTACTGAAACAAATGACAGCATCTTTGAAATTTGTATTTTTTAGGGGACTATTTCTGAATATTCTTGTAAATAAAATGCAAGTAGTAAAATTTTGAGGAAGCAATTACAGTTCAAGTACCCTTGTATACAAAGTTGTTTATCTAGAAAACATCAACTCAGCATTTAGGATTTTTTAAGTAACTCCACACTCCTTCAGTTTCCTCAGTTTTTACTTAGCACTCATAGGTAACTCTCAGTACTCAAAAATGTATATACGTAAAAGGAAAGGGAAACAAAAAGAAATATGCCTTCAAAAACATTCTTTCTTGGAGCTTCCATTGCATCCCAATATTCTTCCAGCATCCCAGGTTTTAAGCCTCATCTTGATATCAAGGATATCTTATACCTCTTTTTATGCATGTATTTTTCTTTATTGTACCTGAAGATTCATTTACAACAATCAAATACATGTTTTTTTAAGATATTTGTAACCAGGCTTTACTTCTTAAATGTCTCTAACATTTTTCAGAAAACACTTGTCTAATAGAAAAATAAGAATTGAAGATTGTACATAGAATAGATGTACTTAAATGACATTCACATAAAGACTTAGACATGATAAAAGCTGGGGATTCTGTAAGAAATATATTCTTCTTGCAAGAACTGTGAAAGCTTAGTTTTTAAATACAAGTATACCACTACTCAGAGCAAGGGATATAATTTGTTAGCAGGATGTTCTGTCCTTTTGTCCTATACCTGACTGAATAATAATGCAGAGGGTATAAGTCTGGATGCATTAGATTATTAAAATCTGCTTTCCACTGAACAAAAATTTGATTGGCTGTCTAGTGACTTGGCCTGGGAAGTACATAATGAGAGTTAGAGATTAAAAATCACTTGTGCAGGCCCTGTTCAAGTGTTTTCATAATCATATAAATATGAAGTATGAAGTAGAATGAAACACATGGCTGTTATTATTGACACAGATTTTAATAAGAACTTTGTGGAGGCAGCTGAAATTTTATCCATAACCAATAATGTAATTTTATAGGCATGTAATCAAGTCAGAACAAACTGTATGCAGACCACAAAATTATATGTTCCAGTCCTGTAATAAGAAAACCAAAGAAACTATTTCCTATTTTTAATTTTATTTTTAATAGGAATATTTTGATATTAGACTGTATTTTATTAACAGCACTTCTAATTCTCTGTTAGTCTTTACTTGATTTCTACTATACTGTTATTTGAAGAAACTGCCGGCAATATTCTATGAAATAAAATACATTCCATTGTATGGAATGGAACAGCAAATATATTCATATTTTCCAGAGCACTTTGTCTACCCACTAAAAAACTCAATATGATTGCAGAACAACACCCAGAGTATAATTACTTCTCTCCTTTGCCTGATGTACTTTAGTTTATTGATTGATATTACTTGTTTGCTAATTTCATAGAATTTAATTAACTTAGGAAAAAAGAACCAACAAAACCAACAAATCAAACAATATTGAAGTATTTTCATGAAAGGTACTGGTTTATCTGAAGAAGACAATGATGTGCTATTGCTTTTCTACGATGGTACAATATATTTATGAATTATACTTTTGCAATAGACACTACTATGACTGCACAAATGGCTTTCCTTCTGTATATATCTCTGTATGCTTCTGATTTGCTCAGGACATTGTACAAATGGATTTCCAGTCCTGCCTGACTGCTGCTTTCACCAGAGAAAGCTCTTATATTTTCCATACCACTTTCACAGCATGAGAAATTACCTTCTGATTGCCATATCAAATGATTGCCATATCAATGCACTACTCAATAATAAATACCTGCTAACTCTGGGATAACAACACTCATTTGAAAAATTTCATCATGTCTCTCTGCCATCTGGAAAGCAACCTATACATTCCTCTATCTTAACATGGTTTTCTTTTCCTGCTCCAGTTTGATAGCAGCAGGACAATCACAAATTGAAAACTTCCACTAAGAGTATTCATACAGTGGCATAAGGGAGATAAAATGTTGATGGGTCATTACATTTGTCATCTTTCAGTTGCCCATGAAAATACAGTTTTCATATAGAGAGGATTGCTTCAAACTCACTTTGCCAAATTCAAACAGGTTTTCACAGGCCAAGGAATGTCCCTATCAAATTTCAGATTTCTAACCTTTACCACATTGTGCTTCCACAGGTGCTACAACACATAAAAAATATGATGCAAACATTACATTTAACTGCCAGTAATGCTTTTATTTACCTTCTACAAATTAAAAAAAAAAAGTCAAACCATTTTTATTCAGTAACATAAAGGACATCAGTTATGCCTGCTTATATGACAAATTCAACAGGAGTCATTCTGGAAAAGACTTCTGGCTTCTCAGATCTTATAATAACTCTTCAAACACAAAGCTATTTGCCCTGTTAAATATGAGTTGAATTCTAGACTGTTTATACTGTATATTAATACAACATTTCTGCCTTGTTCAAATAGGACCTGTCTGTTCACGTAGCACAGAGCAGCCAGGCATCAGTGAATGCACCTTATATCAGCTGTAAGAGGCAGCTAATTACCTGTATCAGCACCACGGCTGTATCTCCTTGCTAAGGACAAGAAATTATATACTCCCTTTATACAGGAGTTCATTCAGTACTCTGTCATGCACAATTAACATTCCTCCGTGATTACCAAAATGCTGGGGGTGAGGGGCAAGGGGGGAAATAACAAAACCTCTCCATGACAAAAAAGGAAACAAACAAGCAAATAAACAAACAAAACACCCCAAAAAACCCATCAAACCCCCCTCCCCCAAAAAAACCCAAACCCAACAAAAATGATAGCACACAAAATGATTATTTCCGTGACATTATCTAAGTAAGTATGAATCATTTCTCTCTGTGGGGGAAAAAAATGAAAAAAATCTAAGAGCAAGCCATGCAAGTATTTGTCACTATAGAAATGACAATAAAAGTTAAGTAATGTATTTTCTTTTCAGGAAAGCATCTTAAAAAAATACATCTTTTATATATTTAAGACTGTTCCCATTTAACAAAACAGACTTCGATTTTGAAAAAAAAAATTTCATTCTTTGGTGCAGCATTAGGATTCCACTACCTTTATTCTTCCTATCTTATATTGTACCCATTAAAAAAAGGATTGAAGTCAGAAATACCCAGGGACCAGGAAGTCCTTCACCTTTCATAACATTCAACCTTTAAAGCTTTATTCTAATTGAAAGTTCTCTTAAATAAACAAGTGGAATTTCATTTTAGTATTATTTTTTATGTTTCCCAGTTCTTCACTCACATGTTCTCTGAAGGCTTTCTGAAACACATGTGAGCTAAATAGTGATGAAGGACTTGATACAGCAAGAGCAGGAAACTCCTGAGACATTGCCTGGTCTGTGACACGGAGTACTAAAGAATAAGAATTTGCCCTGACCTTGCTGGCACTATGTGAAAATTATGCAAAACCACATTAAATGTTGAAATGCAAAGCAACCACAGTCTAGATAATTAAGAAAAGATGAATGGTGATGGCAGCCTAACTACCCTTGGAAGAGACACCCACAGACATTTTGCTTTATTACATTTTCAAAGTTAAATAAGATTAATATTGGTTCTGTAGCATAGATCCAAGGTTGAATATGTTTTACTTCTGTCTGGTTTCTTTCCTAAATAGGAAGTGCAGCAAGTGAGGTATTTGCAAAAACCTTTCAGTTTTGCTAAAGATATTAGATCTGAATATTGGCAGCAAAAGAAGAATGTCAGTAATGTAGAAATAGTACGTTATTTTATTCCATGATCATTGAGGAAAATACACTAGGTACCTCCTCTTATCCTCTCTTAAAACCAATACTGCACTTCATATTTTATTTGGTTTGTAACTACAATCAAATGGAGGCCAGAGAGCTGTTCAGTTAATTCTGAGATAAATACATGGATTTGGTCTACTGGGTAGTTCTCTAACTTTGAATGACTACATCCACCCACTAGCTCTCTGTTATCTCCAACGAGGATTTAAACATCTGGCTCAGCAAGACACCTAGATCACAGACATCTCAGTGTGTATGTGGAGCTGCCTCACAGTTCTGAATCACACTTCCAAAAATCTTCATGTGCAGCTTTCTGAGCACCTCTGGCCAAGAAGTAGTGATATTTTCTGTGACTTACCATTAGGTTTATAAAGCTGATTCCTTAGTCTTTATAGAGATGAATAAAACTAAAGCTTCAGTATCTACTGATATTGAAGCTGATGGATAACACACAAAATAAAGATTATTGGTGTGCATATGACTATCAGAATCAGGCTCAAATTGCAAATATCAGTAAATATGAGCTGTGGCAGAAATTTCTCATTATCCTGAATACATCCTTTCTGATATTTTAACTTGCCTTCAGAAAGCCCATTGATCTTTCATCCTGGGATACAGTAGACTGTGATCTTTATTCTAAGATTTTCCATATAAACCTAAAGACATCCAGTACTAGAAACTGTGATAAAAACAGAATAGGAACATAAAGGTTAGTATAAGGATTAAAAAAAAAAATAAAATTCCCACTGTAATATCTAGAAGGCCAATGTACTATTAAGTGTAATGTTTATGAAAAAGGTATACATAAGAAAAAGTACAAACAGATTTTGCAGCTACTGTAAATCTTTCTTGGCTCATCTTTTTATCTAGGGGAAGCTACCATCAATGGCATCTTAAGGATGTTTCCAAAGAGACACTATCACCTTCTGTAATGCCCTGGAAACTTCACATATGGGGCTAAACCAAGGTTCTTTTGTTCTGGGTAGACACATGGGAGGAATACCAACCAGATATTTACAAGAGGTAAAAATCACACAAAAGTTTACTGGGAAACCATAAAAAAATCAAGGAATTTTGGCAAAAGATTTAGCACAACATAAAACACTAATCACATCATAGACTTAGCCCATTCAACTTAGTAACCTTTAAACCCACTCAACATTATATTATATGAAAAGAGAGTTAAAAGGAGAAGAAGAAGAAAGGGAGAAAGAAAGGGAGAAAGAAAGGGAGAAAGAAAGGGAGAAAGAGAGGAAGAGAGAAAGAAAGAGAGAAAGCAAGCAAGAAAACAAGAAAGCAAGAAAGCAAGAAAGCAAGAAAACAAGAAAGCAAGCAAGAAAGCAAGAAAGAAAAGAAAGCAAGAAAGAAAGCAAGAAAGAAAGAAAGAAAGAAAAGAAAGAAAAGTAAGCAAGCAAGCAAGCAAGCAAGAAAGCAAGCAAGCAAGCAAGAAAGCAAGCAAGCAAGCAAGCAAGAAAGAAAGAAAGAAAAGAAAATATGTAGAAAGATTACATATAGCTACAAAATCCTGGGTTCTAGCAATGCAACAGATAAAAAAAAAACTTCAAGATGAAAATAAGCTTGCTTCATGGTCAACCTTCTTAAATCCCTGGCCCATCATGGGACTTTGTCCCAGGTGGGACTTCTGGCACTTGGCCACTCAGGGGCTGGATTAGGCAACACTGGGGGGCCACCTCCAGCCTGCCATGATAGACAGACAATGTGGACCTGGGGGGAAGGGAAGACCAAAAGGCCTGACCTGCCCTCACCAGATATTCCATGCATCCCAAGATGTCTCAAGACATTAATCTTTCCAGTCCCTGACACCTTCCTCCAGTCTTTCATATACTAGGCTACTAACACAACTAATAGCTGAATTTTATTGTCCATACATTATTATTTAAACTTTATTTAAACCTGAAAGTCTTAGTAATATGAACAATTTTGTCTGATGTGAACCATTGGCTTAGAGTTTGTGCATGGTTTCTTTTTACCTCTTTACCTTTCTAGATCTTTGAAATTCTGTTGTGGAACAAACATATTAAATGTTATAAATTTCATTATACATGATACTCCTCGTTGAACAGCAACTTTGCTCTTCCTCTCTGAAGTTTGTGGAGTTGTATTAAAGTGGAAAGATAGATTTGATGTATGATTTCTGTTATCTTAGCTTTGTCCTGAAACTTAGTCAGATTCATAATTTTTTTCATTTTTCTCATTGTGAAGTTAGAGTACTGTCATGTTGAGGGGTTATTCTCTGGGTAAGGGTTTCTTCTTCACTTTATCATGAAGTAAAAGGCAAGACTGGCCTGTGGAAAGCCCAATGAATACTCCACAAATTTTGAAGATGCTTACATCAAGGTAAGAAACAAAAGTTATTATAGTCTTTTGTTGATTGTTTTATGATGAGCATAGACCCTATCTATTAGGAAAAAATATAAACTTACAATCCAAAAGTCCTACTACTATTGCTATATATATTTATGTTGTGTAAAATATTATCATTATTATATGCAAACTATTATTGTCATCTATGGATTCTACAGAATAGTTGAAATACAAGCAATATAAGTGCAGGCATCCTGGATCTACTAGATTAATCTATGCTACTGAAGAGATCTCCAGGGAGCAGCTTCTTGCTTTAAAGTTTAATGCTGCAGGATTTCTCATGCTTGTATTTTTCCGGGGAGACTGACCCTCAACAGCAGAGTGATGATATTTGCACTGCCTAGAACTTGGGTAGTCCACTTTCCTCTCCATGTAGTGTGTTTTCAGCCCTAGGACCTAATTACTTGCTTTTCTTATATGTGCATAACGGGATTTTGACCCAGTATAAAATTTATCTAACAATATGAGGAATTTAATTTAGTTAAATATAATGGTGTATTTATAGCATTCAATTCAAAATCTATATAGTGTGTCTTGTGATATGACATGACAGTGTTAATGGGGATGTTACAGGCTGCACAATTTATGAAGTGTAGTATTACCTACAGCAGGCAAAAGTCAGTATCACGTAGACTTTGAAATTTCCTTTTGGAAGTAGCCTCTGGTGTGAACTACACAGCAGAATTACATCCAAGTTTGTCTTAGAGGGAACTACATTTTTTTTGTGAGAAGAGAGCTTGTGAGTAAATTAAAAATTAAGCAGTATGGATAATGAAGAGACAAAGACTCAGGGGACCTAATTTTCTTCAGTCTGTACTGCAGTGATGTCTCTCTTTAAGCTGGAAGGTTTGTAACACAGCTCTTATCAGGACTTAGAATTGTATAGAGCTGGAGTAATAGAGTTTAGGGAAAATGTGACCAAAGTGAAAAAAGTTAACAGTTTTAATATACATCCTAATTTTTTTTCAACCATAGAAGATGATAATGAACTAGCTGTCATAATACTGGGTTTAAAATTTAAAAGAATTACAGAATAATAAGTATTAAATTATAGTGGTTACACTTCACTGTTCTAATAACATGCTTCAGGGAGAAGTCCCTGTTTCCCTTCTAGAAGACCCACAGAAACCCAGGTATTTATATCTAGCATTTGGTATTGTCCATGACACACTGCTTAGTGTATAATCTCAGTACATCTAAGTTTGTACCTATTTGTTCAGAGATCCATCCATCAGATGTATCACCCTTGTTTGCTCCTGCTCGTGGCCCAACTATGGGAGATCTCATCAAGTGGGAAGGCAGAGTTTAATTTTGTGTAGTGATTAAAAAGGCAAAGAAATGCCCCAATGGGATGCTGTCCTTTTAGATAGATAGGACAAATCACATAGTTTTTACTTCATCCCTTCTCCCTAGACTCAGTTTGGAGTAGCTCAAAAGATTTTATAACAGATGTTCTGCTTTCTTAGCCCTCTAGGGCTTTCTTTTAGCTGAAACACTTTGCAATAGTTTTGTTCAAAAGAACAAAGTATTATTCTTTTAAGGCTGCATTCTTCATAATGTAGCTAACATAATTATATTATTTTAGTTGTCTCACACGTACAACATTTATGTTTCTAAGCCAAGCTACCAAAGTGCCAGCAAACAATCATGGCCTGGAAGAGGATGACTTGGCATGATCAGTGTACACTAGAGAGGTTTATCCAGGGAAATGACTTGTGAACCATAGTTATACATAAGCTTCATATGTATATGAAGGGAGAGGCCTGGTTTTCTCTCCTCCTGAAAGAACTGCATTCTAGAATAGACCTCAGAAACTCAGAGCAGATCAGCTGAGGACCATAAGCTCAAGTACACTGGCACTACTTCCGGTACTTTGGAACAAATTGGAACGATTTCTAAATTATACATTGCCTACATAGCTGATGAATTTACATAACTAGAGGTTTTTAAACATATCTTCAGTAAATACCTGTCAAGAGTGATTAGAGTTGATTTTTTTATTAGAGTTGATCCTGACAGAAAATGGCTGACCTTCAGTAATCCTATCCTGCCCTGTTTTTATGATCCTATGATTAAATGTATAAATAACCTCAGGAGGAAGAAGCTTAAATTTGGATCGCAGCTTGTTTTTTTTATGCCCAAATAACTTCAAAAATAAGGTAGCAGACCACTTTCAAAGCTCACTCAACACTCCAATATACGTAGCCTTGTACAAAATCAAACTCCAGGTGCCTGACTTAGTATTTCTGTGAAAAACTTAGGTTTGTCAAGTACTCAACATTTGCAGGAGGCAGAACATTGACACTACTTTGGACATTGACTCTGAAATTCTCCTTAATTTACACTTCAAACATAAAAGCTTGTTAACAGCCTTGCCCCAGCTGTAAAGCAATTGAAGGCTTATGGGGAATATCTAGAGGCAGAACTTTAGGTACTCTAGACTAATTTGGTTTAAGGATTATGAGATGTGTTAATCAAGCTGAAAATATACCCTAACTGCATTAAACATTTGTCTTTTACCAGAGGAAATCTTGTACAAATTTTTTTTAAGGTAATATAGTGGACTGACAATTAAATAGACTTAAGTTACTAAATTAAATAGATTCCTGAATGTTCAGACTTACAATTTTGTTTCAGCTTGAAATATGGGGGTATAATATGGAACTTTAAAGTCACAAAAACTTTTATGTTTGACTATCTTTAAGAGCAAATTTATTTATTTTCCATTACATCTAGTGCTATTAGTTAGCAATGTCTAACATCTATAAATCTGGAAAGCAACATAAGGTGCAGATACTGTATTTGAACTGAAAAAAAAATTGTTATGTGTGAACAAATTTTTATGAGAAAGATATTCATGCTAGGAAAGGCTTAAAAATTCTATGAAAATTATCAGAAAGATAGTTTGTGCACTTTCTTATTCCAAACTGAAGAAGTATGAAAACATAATCTGAAACATTGACTATATTTGTGGCACATAGATACGAGCTGAAAAATCTCAATTTAAATCCTAAAACGCCTTCAACATCTCTGTTTCTCTGATATACTTGAGACAAATGGTGTGACTGTTGGAGGAATTTAAAACACTAGATCTTTAGAGGACTTCTGTCATTTAAGGTTTTTATTTTCACAAACTGCTTCTTTTTCATTTTAACAACACTTTTGTGGAGTCTTCATCTATATTTGAGGCATTTTTTATTCCAACTACCAAATAATTTACTCAGCATTCATACTCTGCTCAAGTGTATATTTTCAAAGACAGAGTGAATTCATCTGCAAACATCCTGCAAGGAGGATGATTTTCCAGCAGGGCTAGAAAGAAAGGGCTAGCTTTCCTGCCTACTGGGTTATAAATTATCTCCCACTTTGGAAGCCCATCTCCAGTGCTGCATATTGCTTAGTTTCTCTTAATTTGAGAGACCTTGAAACATTAGTCACCAATGTTCTTTCTTGTTATTTCGTGTTTCAGTTATTTTTTCAGCAGTGTTTATTTCAACAAAACTGTTACCAAAAACACTTACAATGAAAACTGCAATGACTAACATACAGTCAGAATAAATGGCAGCTTTTGAATTTAAATATAATTTCTTACGTATCTTCACTATCAAGGCTGAACTACTAATTAAGAAACAACCACACAGCACTGTCAGGTTTTCAAGGGACTAAGAACTTCCTTGACTCAAATTCATTCAGGCAGATACGCTCATTCCTGAATTTTGCAATTTCTCTGTTCAGGTTGCACAAATCCATTGCAGACTTTAATATAGAATATAATTAATTAGACAGGGAAGGTTGTTTTAGGGCCTTTCTCTAAAGATCCTATTAACACTTTATTTTAATTTTCCCTATATTTGTACAGAAATCAGATATTGTGGCAAGAAACCAAAATGAGAAGATTTTGAAAGGATTGTTTAATTCTTTCAAGCCAGAAAAGGTTTATTATTATTCTGGGGGTTTGTGCTTATTTGTTTTGATGATTAAGTTCTACAGGAGATGAGATCCTTCTGTATTTTCAGGTCTAGTTGTAGTGTCCAAGTTCTTCAGGGAAAATACAAGACCACACTGACCAAGACACTGAAGAATGTTCTGAATGCAGGCAAAAGATATGAAACTCTATTTTTGCCCATAAAATGCACACACAGCACAGTGAGAGCAAGAATGCACTGTAAGATTATCTGGGTTTGACACAAAATTGGTCATTTAAACACAATGGATCTCAGTATATAACCAGGAATCTTTAACATTTCTAAAGAAAAAGTAAAATGAGTGAATATACCAAGTAAAAATACTGAGTGAAAGTATTGAGAGCTTCCTGTCCAACTTAATTCTTTTTCCTTCCTTCCTTCCTTCCTTCCTTCCTTCCTTCCTTCCTTCCTTCCTTCCTTCCTTCCTTCCTTCCTTCCTTCCT
>NC_031768.1:42593859-42622230 GCF_001522545.3 Parus major
CCTTCCTGCCTTCCTTCCTGCCTTCCTTCCTGCCTGCCTTAGTTCCTGCCTTCCTGCCTTCCTTCCTGCCTTCCTGTCTTCCTGCCTTCCTGCCTGCCTGCCTGCCTCATTTTTATGATGTTATATTAACTGTGGTTGAGAGAGACAGTCCATTAGCCAGTTGGCAAACCTTAAATAACTATTTCATGTTTTGACAATTTTTTAGAAATTGTTGAAAATAAAAAAAAAGAAAAACAGTTATTGAGAGATACATACATTATCAGTTCTACACTGTTTGCTTGCTGACCCCAAGAAAATGCAATGACCCTTAAAAAAACAAGTAATCAACAGGCATAATTCCTATCAGTCAAAATACCCTATCTCTGTTCTTCTCTGACATGCTTTCTAAAAACTGGAGTAAAATCTTTGAGTTCAATACATTTATTTAACGGAAGTTTCCTAATGAGTCTCAGGGACTATTAGTTTCTATCACAGACAGTTTAACTCAGTTTTCTTTTGATACTGGAAGGCCAGGAATCTACTGTAGTAATAACTAGAGCTTAGCAACTGAAAGGTGTGAAACATAAATCCTCTTTTCTCTCTAGAATGGAATCCTTAATTTCACTAACAGTTCAAATAATTCGGAAATTTGTAATAACTCTTCTAGCAGCTTCAAGAATTCCAATACACTTTGTTTTGATCCTATTTACATTACAAAGAATTGTTATATTTCCATGGTGTAGAAGTGTGCTAGTTTGTTTGGAATTGCATAAATGGCTCAGTTGTCTGAGCTTTAACCTGTGAATTTATTATCTTCCTGGTTCCTTTTGACATCTCTGGGTTTTATAGCTCACTAATAGAGGAAAATACTGCTGCAATACAAAAGTATCGATTCAATTGTGTTTAAAGCTCATTGTCAAACATTGTGCAAGAAGCAGCACAGTAAGTGTGGAAATGTCGGCACTGTATATGAGGGTTTCCTCTTTCTCCTGGCCATGTCTTCTATTTACTGCAGCTCAATTTCACTAGAACAGAACACCTTCTCACTTCTGACCAGGTCAGAAGGCTGGGTCAAGTACTTAAGCACTGAAAACCTGTCTGAATCATGTGTGCCTAAATCAACCCAAGCTATTTGGTAGGATATTATACAAAAAGAGAGCACCTCTGCCTCTTGTTTCTTATATGAAAGAGGCTTAAACTCTTGTCTTTTTCTTGGTTTTGACATCTCAGTGAAGTCTGTAAATTCAGAGTGGTTTTAGAGCATTGCTTGTCAGCTGTGTCCCTCAGGACATTAAGATCTTGTCAGCCTATTTTCTAATTCCAGTGGGTCTTGTTTCAAGAGTAAATAATCTGACTACTCTGATAGGGGAAGTTATATCTACTGCTACAAAAGCTCTAGAGAAAAAAATTCAGATCAAAAAGCAAAGAATCTACTGAATTTAAGTAGACAGTTACCAGGTGTCTTCATAATCACAAAAGCTGTATTGAAGCAGTTAAATACAACCAAGTTTTTTCTTACAATCTGGCCTAAATACTTTTAGTTAAAGACAGTGCAGGTCATCATTTTGGTCCCTTCTGCAGCAAATAGAAATTAACAGTGTAAAACATCATCAATAATCCATTAGGACTGGATTATCATAATATCTGAGCATTGTGCTTATTTAATGCATTTTACACTTTCAGCCCTACTGGGACCTTTCTGAAGTTAATGTCAGAGCTTTTATGTGTAACAATATATTAAGAGCTTAGTCCATGACACTTTCATGATATTTTTAATGATAAATTTAACAGAAAGCTGAGTGACATCTCAAATGTCAAACACAGTTACTGCAAGTAAACAATTAAAAGTTAATGCATAATTATCACAAACAGTTGTCACTGAACTTAACTCCACAGAACTGCCTTGATCTATGTCACCTAAAGCTCTACACTTTGAATGCTGTTTTTAGCTGCTGTTTTGAAGTTGCATAACTGGAGAAATACTTACAGTCACTTGCATTATCGTTCATTTCTTCAAAGGTGCCCTGTAATTAAATAATTGCCACTCTAAAGATTTTTAAATGGCTATTTCTGAAATTGTTTATTTTTAGCTTTGGCAGCAGAGTTCATTAGCATAATATGAACACTTCTCAAGTTTTAATTAATTCGTCATTATGACACGTCTATAAGATAATGTCCTTGCTTGACCTACCGTGAAGATGAGGCCAAATTTTCAGTATTTTCTCACTGTGAAAAATATGAAACAAACAGAAAAACAAGTAGAATTTATATAATCAATAATTTTGAACAATTGGAAATTAAAATCTTACAAGTATCTGTTTACTGACATTAATTGTTTCTGTACTTACAATGTTTTAGGTAATTTGCTGTTGTGGGGTTTTGCCTCTTGTTTGCTTGCTTGTTTTTATTTTTTTAATTCTGCAAGCCTTATGCTGACCAGTGTTTTCTTTTTGCACATGCAGGGAAACGTTTTATTGTATTTAAGAGACTTCTTTTACTATTTTACTAAGACTATAACATGCATTACTTTAAATTAAAGGTATAAAAATGGTTTAAGGCCAATCATATTATTTCTAATTACATTCTGTATATTACATTATGGGTTTGACTTTCATAAGGACAAGTAATTTTGAAAACTGTTGTAAGTCATTGCTGTGCAATTTTACAATATTTCTTATCACATTATGCAGTTATGTTTCTACTGTGAAACAGTTTTCCATAAAAATATAGTTAATTCATCAAAAAAAATAAATAGCTGGATGTATGTTTTTCTGTATGGTAATTTTGATTTATAGCAAATAGGACTGTTAATTTTCATTAATTCCAATTATAACTGAAAAGTTAACACATTCAACTAATTTTATATAGTGTTAATCATTAATTTAAGTCAGACACTGAATGCTGACTCATCAAATCACATCATGCTAAAGGCAAAAATGAACTTGATCATGAAAATAATATTAATCTTTCAAGACATAAGTGTTTAAAAATGTAAAGTCTTAAGAATCCTGTGGTTTGGCTCTACCTGGTCAAAGCAAGAGAACTGTGGCTGTCAGTACTACAATATCTGATAAATAAAAGCAGAATAATAGCTCTTAGCTAACACTCACCAAGAGCAAAATTCACCAACAAGTTACTGCATGGCTATTCATTTCTCATCTCCTACTAGTAAATGTTACTGAACTTGCACTAGAACACCAGTCCTTAATCTTATTTGCCTGTGATATAATGAAAAATTCTGAAATGGTCTAAGGCTTTTGTTGGACACTCATTAGATCATCTAATGTTAAAATACTGGTATTTTAGAGGCTGAGAACAATATTTTTTTTCTGTGTTCTAAGCTATGTGTGTGTGTGTATATATACATATATACATATATATACATACACACACACATGTATATATATACACACACATGTATATGAAAATTCATGGTGATAAAATGTATGTTTTTCCAGAAGGCAGAATATGTCTAGAGCCATTTTTCTTAAAATACAGCTATTAGTAGAAATTGAGTAATCCTTCTTTATTAATAATTTCTCAGTAAGATATAGATCTTCCTGACCTAGGAGCTTGACAAGCTAGAATCACAGCTCACTACGGTTGGAAAACATCTCCAAGATCATCTGGTCCTACCTTTGATGGATCATATTTATCAGCCACATCAGAGCACTAAGTACCACATCTAGTCGTCTCTCGGACGCCTCCAGGGATGGTGACTCCAACATCTCTCAGTGATGTTTATTCCAATATCAGAAAAACATTTCAGTGAAAAATATCCCTTCTGATATTCCACCTGGACCTTCCCTGGTGCAGTTTGAGGCTATGTCCTCTTGTCCTGTTGCTGGTCACCTGGCAAAAGAGGCCAAACCCCACCTGGCTACAACCTTTTTTCAGGGAGTTGTAGAGAGTGATAATGTCTCTCTTGAGCTTTCTCTTCCCTCTGCTAGACAGTGTCCCAGCTTTCAATAAAGAGAGGAAACTTGCTATCCGCATGCCTTCTCTGCTTGCAGTTGTTTCCTTTGAGTGTGTTAGATGCTGGTTTAAGCCCCTTGTTTCTGACCTGGACCTTGAATACGAGTCTTCTGCTTCCTGACAGATAATCTATTATAGAAAAAAAAAAGGATATCACTTTGAGTTAGACTTCTGAGACACATAAGCATAGGTCTTAGCCATCCAAGATATCTCACAGAGGAGGTTAAATGAGGAGGTTTTAAATAATCTTTGGCCAATATTCTGCTGAAATGGCACAGTGATAATAAATCCTTTCCTGGGCAGCTACAGCCTCATTCTAGAGAAAAATACCAAGAAGTCTAATAGTCATCCTCATTTAGTTTGTGAAAATAAAGGGTATCCATTCAGAACATGACATGACACAGCATAAAAATACTTACACCTCTGAGATGGGACTCTATCCCTCTTGGCTATAATTGGTTGTCTGCAATATTCCTGGTATTTATAATCATGTTTACATTGCACTATTGAAAGACTTACAGAATATACTATCACGTTATTCCAAGGTTTCATCCACATTTCAGCAGTGTATTAGTACATATGATGCACCAGATGGGGAGAAATGTACTATTTTTTTTTTCTCTTCATGCTCATTATTGTGCCCTAGATCATCTAACACATTTATGCCTTGTCTTTAAATGTAGGATTTCAAAGGCACTTTTGATCTTGGTGGGGTGTTATTTAGCCCACAGGGGAAAAAGGACCTAAAAACCCAGTTTGTAGATCTTTGATAGGGTATTAGTCAGCATCAAATACTTAAAGTCATGAGACTGGCATTTTTTGTTTTTTATGTTTGTAAGGTCTCGAAAGTTTTGGGATTTTGACATCAGACAGGAATAATGGATGCATAGGTAAATAGTGCTCCAATGCAATAGACATTTAATACCTGCTGCTGCTCTACTTCTTTACTTATAGCATGAGTCTTCCTTTAATAAACAGTTGAAAAGCACTGTTATATGTTGATAGGCAACATATAAACAAACAAACAATCACACAAGCAAGAATAATGTCCTAAAGATGCCTAGTTTTGGCTGTATGTTCCAGAAGAATATTATTGTCTACATTCTTTTATTTGCACACTGATATCCAGTGTAAAGAACATGCATAAATATGAACAGTCATTATTAGAGAAGGCAATAGACTTCATTCATCTCACCACACAGATTATTCATACTGCCTGTACAGCTGGATTTAAATCTTCATGAGTCCTGTACTTTTCATCTATATTTTCCTCTTTGTTTTTTTTTTTTTTTTTTAATCAATCAATAGATCAATTGATCAGAACAATCTCATACTTTCAGTCAGCACTTCAGTATGCAATTACCAGATATCAGGCTTGGACTTCAAGCTCCAAAGTCCCCAGGCCTTCCCAAAGACAACATGTCTTTTATGTGGCTGTCATAACTTTGCACAACCAATCTTTTTTGAATTGTCTTTTTAAAAATAAAAATAACAACCCAAGTAAAGATTAGATCTTAAAACTCAATTAACAAATTGGAACAGCTTTAATGGGATAGTCATTCTAAGTTTATTTGTTGCAGCTACATTTGCTCAGCAAGAATATGTCTAATGAAAACTTGAGCTAGCATTCAAAACAGGTAAAAAATAGTAAAAAAATTACAGAATACCAAATTTTTAGAATTTGTGATTTTTAACAGTGAGACATGAGGCAGTTCATACTGAGATAAGAGAGTTTTAGGTATATTCTCAAATTTTCCCAATCAGACCAGGAGGTTTTTTTCAGAAAGTATATTGAAAAAACAATAATATGTGTATATATATATATATATATATATATATATATATATATATATATATATATTTAAATTGAATGGGGGGACCTGAAATAAGTTAATTAAATTTTGAACAATAAGCATGTCCAATACAAATATCAAGCCTTAGGGTAAGCCATTTTTTTTGTTCCTTAATCATTTAAAATATGGTGAATGATTTTTTTTCATTCTTTCCCTTTGATTTTGTTTTGGTGTTTTGAATTATAACCGGTTCTTTTTTATTGATCTTTTTGGAAATAGGTGAAATTATCAGTTGCATATCACAGAGAGCTGCCCAACAAAAGCCTTCAGTTTTGTTTTATATATTTATCTCTTCACCAAGATTGTTAAACAAAGAAAAAATAAGTCCCCCTCCCAAAAAAAAAAAAATCACAACAACCCAAGTACATTTAACTGCATGTATATCAAGACAGTGAAAGAGATACAGCTATTTCTAATGGTTTAGGTGTCATAAATGAAATGTCTGAAGTTTCAGAATTCTTTACAAGTTGCATATATAGAAAACACTGGAACTTGGCTGATTGATCAGTTTCAGTTGTTGATTTAATTGCTCAATGCTTATTTCTGTCCATAAAAAATCATTAACTTGCAGCTCTCATCGCAGTTATGAAAAAAGCAAACATAATGCTTTAATTTTTAATTCTAAAACATCTTTTTATGTGTCACAATTCACAGGTTTCTGTTTCAATAAATAAAAAAGTAAATGATAACTGATTCCAGTGTTCACACTGTACACTGACCTTCAATTTTCACTAGCAATCAACTTATTAAATGCATTACCAATAAGGTCAAATCTTAAAGAATAATTAATTTTGTGCCTTTGTTTCCAGAACTATCTTTTGCCTCATCACATGGTTTATTTTGTATTTTATTGCTCTAGAAAAAAGAGCAGATGTTTTTGAAAGCTTAAGCTTTGCATATCTTCTCAGATAAACTAATGTTAACTCTACTGCTTTTATACTATTTTCCTCGATTTAGAGTAGCAACTGCAAAGAGAATCAGGTCTTACCCTTTCATACTGCTTTAATGTCAAAGACATTTTCTTTCTGTCCCTCATGTTATATTTTTACACTTTCTCATGCTGCTGCCTTTTTCAGGAACTTATTCCACAAACTGCCTCTCACAGCATGTTGCTGAGCTGGACAAAGATATTTTCATCACCATGTCTACACCTAATGTCCTAAAGTCATAGGAGATTGAAAGGAAAGTTGTGAGATAATTGCTGTGACCTATTTTCTGAAACCTCCTACTCACTGCTGTACTCCCGCAGCAGTGTTGTCTGTAGGGTGAAATAACGAAAAAGAAATAGGCTCATTACAACAAAAAACATTCATTCACTGAAGTATGGGAATTAGTAGTAATATAACATGTGAGGTAGTGAAGCTTCTATATTAATACAGAAACAGGCATTTATATTTTAACTTCAGCTTATTAACTTTCTGCCATGTCATTAAATAAATTCCCCTTTTCTTTAAATTACTCCTTTCTTTAACATACATGTTCCAATGGGGATATAGTGGAGCTCATAATCCTGTACAGTGGTTTTCTTCTTGTTTAAGCAATACCACTCAAGAACAGTCTAATGTAATAAATGGTATTGAAAGAGTGCCATTGGGCACATATTTTAAAAATGAATTGTTTTAAATATTGCTATATTTTACAGAATTTTAAATGCAACAAACAACACTGCTTTTATGATCATTCCCTTTTAACTAGAGCTGGCTGTTGTTGTCACTTAAAAATATTGTGCCTCTAATTACTTAGTGTCACATAAACAAAGACTAAATGAGTGAATGTTCTTAATATAAGAGATTACAATCAAGATAGAAAGAAGCAAAATTAAAATACCTATTATTTTCCAGGACACAGTGTAATTCAGTTATTATTTATTCCATAGGAATGAATGCCTTCAGTTAGCCTTGTCTGGAAAGTGAAGAAAGGGACATAGGCTTTATAGAGAACTTAGAAATGAGCAGGGGTGCTGTGAGTGGAAATCAATATAAATGCAGTATGGAACAAGGCACACA
Source organism: Parus major (assembly GCF_001522545.3). Classification (NCBI taxonomy): domain Eukaryota; kingdom Metazoa; phylum Chordata; class Aves; order Passeriformes; family Paridae; genus Parus; species Parus major. The sequence continues at coordinate 42,601,673 of NC_031768.1, forward strand.
ATGGTACTCTGGCAGAGGTCATTGTAGACTGGCAAAGGAAGACAAGGAACAGGATGAGCAGTTTCTCTAGCATTTATTTCTAACAAGACTGATGAAATTGTTTTCTGAGTAGTGAAAAAGGTGCAGCTTGATTTCCTATAGCTTGCTGAACTGTGCTTCAATGACAGAACAAATTCAGATCCCCTGACATGCATCCTGTATCTGTATTTTCCCTTGAAGTACTTCCCACCCTTCCCTACATTTTTTCTCTCTGACCTTGCATGTACTTCCAAGGATCACTCAGACTCACTCATTCACTCCTTAATTACCAGTTACATAAGAAGGGGTACATGTTGATCCATTTGTTATTTTTTGGCTGCTAACAGGCCAAACAGAACAGAAAATTGATGAGCTTAAGCCTTTCTCAGAGACCTTGCTGATGAAACACAAAATAAATAGTCTCTGAGAGTTTCACTCTTCTCAAATGTTACAGAAATCGATCAGTCATTTAAAAAAAATGTGAAACAGATGATAAACAGATGGACAGATAAATAAGTAATAAAAGCTTCATTTAACCATGGATTTAAAAAATCTTTAAGGAAGCCAGTAAATACAAGAGGTCTCATTTTTGTGCCTTGTATAATGTCATTGCAAGTGATACTCAATTATTAACATTTTCAAATAAACCAGTTACCTGAACTAATTTTATTTAAGATCAACTAAAACCTCATTATTGCCTAGGTGTGAATATATATCCTCTGGCTACTCTTGTGTGAAGAAAGCATGATTTTAAACATGGATGTCTCTATTTAAAGAAAGTCCTCCAAAATCTGTAGAGCTATGAAAAATTAATATTAGAGATAGCTAGAGGTAGTATTAAGAGCTGGGAAGTTTTGGAAAACTTAATAAAAAAATTTAGGAAAAGTACAATTCTGAAATCTGCTCTTTGTTTACTGGGATAGAAAGGGTATGAGGGTAAAGCAATAAGAATTAGCGAACTGTAAAAACTTCAAATCAGAGACTTAAAAATACAGACTGATTAAAGCTTCCTTCTAAAGAAGCACTAGTTATGAAACAACTGAGTTAGAGAGCAGATCTCCACTTGTTCATGGTGCAGAGAGAGACTGGAGCCAAATTTCAGTCTTGGATTCCTTGTAGTAAGATAAAACCGTATTCTGAACATGTTTATATATGTTAGTAATCTAGAAATGTCACTGTGACTTCTTCTGCACCATGTCTTAAAAAGAAAGCAGTTCTTCCAAGTAGAGGTATTGAATTATGTCACTTAATACATCATCATATGATTCTGTAACTAAACCAGCAAAGATTCTTGGATTAAAATGTAAAACTGGCATGTAGGTGTAGAGAGAAGATCCCTTATTTACACATATTCCTGTAGAAATTGCTAGTGTATTGCTGATAACATTTCTGGAGCTCCTGTGGTTTTTTAAGCAACTTGTTATATTTTTTTTAAATATATCAAATTTTTAAAATGTATCAAATGATCCAATGCAAATTACATACATAAAATCAGTGAAACAAAAAAACTTTTATTGTGTGTGTTTAAAACGTCAGTAATCACAAAAGACACAAGTGAGTCTGATTATGGAGAAACAATAATAATGTCCACAGAGAGTAAAATAATAATCATCACATTAAACAAAATTTGAAAATCACTTCTTTGCAAGCAGATAATTTGTTTACACACATAGTTTATTAAAGTAAGACAAGAATATATTTAAGCAAGTATTAATGGAAAGAAGATTACTGTCAAAGGGGATTATGGTCATGCAATCACTTGTGGGCATTTATGTGATTATGCAAAGATCTTTTTGTTAGTGTCAGAGGACTCTTAAAGGAAACCTAAATGTAAGGATGCACTTACAGATCCTTTTCTGGAGGTTTGCCCCAAAAATGGGAAGCAAAGGAGCACTGTAGAAAATTTTTCATTAAATGAAAAATACAGCTGAGCCAGAATAGTTCCCTGTTTTATGATATTCAAGTACTTTAGTCTTATATCCAATATTAGAAAGAAAATTTCCTTTATGCAGATGTCTTGCTATGTGCAGTGAAGTAGTTTTTCCCTTCTGTGAATGAGGATGAATGGCAGAACAAAATAGAAGCAGAAGCGGAGAAATGCCAGAAAAGCCTGATTATATGATATATATAATCCTATGCAAAGTTATTGTACGGAGAACATTAGTGCTAAAATGTGTTTTAAAATTTTTGATTTATTTTAATGATCAACATAGATGTTCTGTCTGGGTATACTAATGGTTCTTCAATTTAAAGCAGGCAAACAAGCAAACAAAACCTTCAAAAGTTACAGCTGAATCTCTTCACAGCTCAGAAATTACTTACACAGTTCACTGCTTTATTGTTCTCATCAACTATGGTATGTCTGTAATATTTTCAGTTAATTTCTTTGCTGGATATTGAAGTAGAAAAGTGCAACAGTAAATGTTGCATATTATAAAAAAGCATAGGCTATAAAGGCACCAGCTATAAAACATGACATTAAGCGTCTTTTACATCGCTATGTGCTCAGCAAAAGTTAGTCTGTAGCAAATATTTCTAGAGTTTTTATTTTATAGCATGAAAAATTTGGTTCATTGAATTTAAGACCAAAAAACCAGAACACTTCTCTGAATGACAACTGGATAGAAGCTGCTAGATACATTGGTTGTAAAGAGATCAAAAACAGTGTTTCAAAGCAAAAGCAGCCACTACACTGAGTTAAAAAATTGAAGTGCTACTACCATTTAAAAGGTCAATATTCTGAACAAGGTTTCATTAGATAAGAGGCAGCTTGATTACTATCTGTGCTTACTTGGATAAAACGTAATTTTAGTGTCTGCTGGTTTAAACATATTGACAGTAAATAAAAGTTTTCTGAATGTAGCTGGGATACAGATTTACAATGCAGTGGATGCTCAAGATCCTGAAGAAAAAGAAAGACAAGCAGCTGAGAGAATCTGAATAATCTACACAATGTAATGGCGTTGGTAGCTACAGTAAAGCTGAAAATTTATGAACAATCTATTAATCATATTCTCTAAAGTGATAAAATGTTATGTAACTGTGTTACAACCTCACTTACTGCCATGTTACACCACTGCTGCTAGTCATCTACTCATTCTACAGCTGTGGGTCAGGCAAGAGGCAAAAGTTATGTGAGGCATGGTATCAGTTTGGTGCTATTTGTGGCAACGTGTCTCGGGGGAGGCAAAAGAGTTACATTGTCCCACCCCAAACCCCTTGTGAAGGGTGGCCCAGGTGTTCTGATTGGGTTTGAGTCCCTGGGGGGTTCTCCCTTGCTGTGTTTCTAATGGTTCCTGACCCTGAACTCCACCCTCAAGGGTGGAGACCCTCGCGAGTTCTGTCCCTCAAAAACCCCTGCCCTGCCTCTGTTCGGGGCTCTCTGTTCTGAACCTGACTTTGTTCCCATGCTGAATAAATGGTTTCATGAATGGGAGCCTGTCTCGTTGGTGTTTCATGCTGGTCCCCAGAACCCTGCTGCTTCTCTGGACGAGATCCTGAGGTTGCAGTCTGCAACAGCTATTAAGGTACCTCTCACCAAACTGTTTCTGCATGTATTTGTTTAAATGAAAACCAGAGGTTCTACCCTTGTTGCAGGCAAGCTTCTGTGTGTACAGTTGTAATGACACAAGGATGACTACACACTGTAAAAGGTGGTATGCTGGCCAAGATACAATTATCAGATATCAGACAGCAGGTCCATGGTTTGCAAAAACACTGTCATCTTAAAGGGTTGTGTGCACATTCCTGAACTTAACGCCAGTATTATTGCCTGTGGAATCACAGTCTTGTAAGGCAAAGTTTTTGTGTGAATACCCAAATTAAGAGCAGGATGGAATGAGTGAGGTTGAGTGTACCACCAGATGAATGGTACTCTTGTTAAACTGAGAGATGTGGTATCTTCCAGAGGGACCTGGACAAACTCAAGAACTGGGCCCATGGCAACCTTATGAAATTCAGTGGGGCCAAGTGCACCTGGGGTGGGTTAACTCCTGTTCTCAATATGGGATGGGGGATGAACAGATCGAGAGAAACACTGAGTGGAAGTACTTGGGAGAACCAGTCATTGAAAAACTTCACATGGCCCAATGATGTGCGCATGAAGCCTGGGAAAGCAATTGTATCCTGGGCTGAGTGAAAAGCAGCATGGCCAGAAGGTCGAGAGAGATGATCCTCTTCCTACTCTGCTCCTCTGAAACCCCACCTGGAAGTCTCCATTCAGATCTGGAGTGTGAAGCACAAGAAGAACAGGTACCTACTCAAGTGCAACCATGAGGATGATCAGAGGGCTAGAACACCTCTCTTATGAAGACAGGCTGAGAGATTTGGGGTAGTTGAGACTGAAGAAGAGAAGACTACAGAGCCCTTCAAACAGCATTCCAGTGTCTAAAGGGGATCTAAAAGAAAGCCAGAGAGGGACATTTTACAGAAGTAATGGGTTTAAACTAGGAAAGGATGGATTCAGACTAGAAATAAGGAAGAAAATTTTTGTACTGAGGTGAAATACTGGAACAGGTTGCCCAGAGAAGTGGGAGATGTCCCATCCCTAGAAACATTCAAAGTCTTGTTGGACAGACCTCTAAGCACCCTGGATTAGAAGATATCCTTTCACACTGCAGGGGGATTGGACTAGTTGACCTTTAAATGTCCTCTCTAACCAAAACTATTGTTTCTATGTTTCCATGAGACAATCTCTCATATAAAAATGCCATTTTTATGGTAGCTAATGTGGACATATATGTATATATACTCACATCTATAAAGTATGTTCCCTCTAAGTCAAAGAAATGAGACAGATTATCTTCAATATTCTATCCTATAACAAGTTTCTGAGAAAAACAAGATTAATTTCTTCTGGAAGATTCTTATCTACATCTATTTGGTAATTCAGACAAGAAGACTGAGATTCTTTCATTCATTCATTCATTCATTCATTCATTCATTCATTCATTCATTCACTCAGACATTCAGATGACCTAGACTAGAAAATAGGAATACCATTCCTCATTTTTAAGCATCCCAGTTGTGCTTTCTCCTTTCACAGGTTCCCAGCACCGTTTGTGATTTTCTAAGCCTTGATCTCAAGATCCCACAGTATAGAATCCAGCCCAGAGCAGGTAACTCAGATACTCCCACTTAGTACTGAGTGACTATTCCTGATCAGCTGGAAGGCTCCATTAAGGTTCAGTGAGACACATGTAGGGAATAACACAGAAGTTCTATATTTAAAATATTTAATTCCCAGTTTTCACAACTATGCCATAAAACAGCAAGGTCCCAAGCTCTGTGTCTGTATCTTTACATAGTTTTCATTGACTTCACAGGGATTTATATACAAGCATGTGAGACCAGAGTTTGTGGCTTTCTTTTTAATCCCTCTGCCTCTTCCTCTCTCCTCTCCTTTCCTCTCTCCTCTCCTTTCCTCTCTCCTCTCCTTTCCTTTCCTCAAAGAATTGAGGGCATTGGAATTATAACTTAAATCTCTGTTTAGTTTGGCTTTTTTATTTTAAAGTAAAGTCTTTTTTCCTGTTCTCTACTGCCTATATCTCCCTTGTGTTGCTAAAATAGTCTGATTTTTCATTGTAGACAGTCATCTATATTTATCTAAAAGAACATTTAGGCTTTCCAGAAAATTTTCATTATGTCTGTGTATCTTCAATAACTGTTTGGTTGATTTACAGCATTACTCAGGCAGGGATCTGAGTCACAGCTGACCTGTGATGCTTGCAGGTCCTTGAGGAGCAGCACGCCCATGCTGAGCATGGACTCCTCAGACAGGCCTTGCATGGAGTTCTGGGGTTGTATCTCTCCCCCCACACTCTCCATTTCTCCTCCTGGGGTCCAAAGGGGGAGGGCAGGATGTAGAGAGCAGAGCTCCCACAATGCCTGGGGCTCTACTATGGCAAAAAGTCAGATTTACGGGGCTGAATTTTCTGCTACGCACTTTGTATTTAATGAAGCAAAAAGGTATGACAGAAACAGAGAAGGCTGTACAGTGATGCAAAAAGCAGGCTTCAGAATTATGCAGGAGAGGTATATTGAGAATGCTAAATTATTCATCAGTGTCAGAACACTTGACTGCCCCACTAAAATGCATAGGCATGTATGATGAAAAGAAACATCAAACCTGAACAGGAACGAGAAAATAACAAATTTAAGAAGCAAGTTTTCATACAATATTGCAGATAATTCAGACACAAATTCTTGAAGCAGAAAAATTACTGCTGAATGATATAAAAGAAAAAAAAAAGTAAGGGACATGCAATTGTTAAGAAATAACACCTTCGTGTGCACTAACAATGAAATTACATTGGTTGTTATCTCAGAAGTGTTCACTAGATACCTGACTGACTGCAAGATGGGGACATTCAGAGAAGTTACATGTTTTCTCTTTCTTTACTGAGCTTTATGGTTTTTTTCAGTGGTTTCCTCAATTTTCTAAAATATTCATGCCTGTATAACAGTGATTTGATAGGAACTGGAAAATAATGAGAATATTTTATCAAAATTTTTAATGAACTAGAAGCAATTTGTCACTCTGTTGAGTCTCTTGCTTCTATGGATTTCAGTTGAATATGTAAAGGAAAAAATTCTTCAAAGACTGGGGTAACCTGAAAGAAATATTAAGCTGGACTAGAAGATAGCAAAACCACAAAACTTGCCTCCTTTCCCACCCAAAACTTCTTTTTGCACAGCATATGGGCATACCTTTATATTTTCCCCATCTTTCCCATTAAATCACGAGATGATTCTTGGAGTCAAGCTTTGAGCAACTCATTTAATTAGGACAACATACCTTTGGGTATTCTTCAAAAGTTCCATTTAAACTTAATGGCCTCGACATATTGATTAATGAGCTACGCTAGTTAGAAGGAAAGGAATTAATTTTTCATTTGAGATCTTCCAGTAAGATGTCTAAATGAAAAGAAAGTATTTTATCTTGGACAGAGCAATGATGATCAGGTACAACACTTAGGCCATGGAGGACTCTCCCCTCATACAAGGCATCTCAGTACCATAACAGATGAGTTGGAAGTGACCTTTAAAAGTCATCAATTCTCCCCCCACCCTGCAATGAGCAGAGCCATTTGCAACTAGAATACGTTCCTCAAAGCCCTGTCCAACCTGACCTCGAATGTTTCCAGCATTTGGCATCTACAGCCTCTGTGGGAAACCTGATCCAGTGTTTCACCACCCTTATCATAAAAAAAAAATAAATAATTATTCCACATATCTAGTTTGAAGGCAATGCTGATGCAGGTAGAGATTCCAAGAAGTTTTAAGAGCATGTGATAAAAAGCAGATGCACTGTAGTCAGTGGGAAATGTTATCATTCAGATCACAAAAGTGGCATCAAGATTGACCTGGTCATAAACATGACAAGCAAGGAACACTGAATCTATTTGAATAAGGTCAGCTGTAATTCTGTAAGCTGCAGCATGCTCTGGGGAGCATGTGATGTGATGGCTGACTGCTGGGTATGCTCAAAATGTGTAGAAGTATTCAGTGTTGTATAACATGAAGGATTCTATAGGAAGTGATAGATTATTTAGGAGTATGAAGAAAAGCACACAAAACAAGCAATCAAAAAATAATTTCTAGGTCTGACATCACCAAAGAATAGCACTAAGGTTTAAGAACTAGAGTGAAGCCTGAACTTCCCAAAACATTTGCATAACATTTGATTAAATCTCACTTAACCATGGATTTACTTATTTGTGGTAGATGTGGGACTGATTTGCTCTATCCTATTCAGCTTGTCAGTCCCACCTTGGGTATTACAGTGCACTTCATTTGTATCTTGAAGCTATATAGCAAGCTGCAATACCTTCTTGTCCTGCCTGCACAAATTCCTTTTCCCACTACCTTTAAGGATCAACTGGTGAGTGAGCTTAAAGTACTCCCTCAGCCAGCCAGCCCTGTGGGTCACTGGCCATGCTTTTCATTTGGTGTGCAGTCATGCTGCTCCTGCACAGGTGTGCTCAGCTGGTGATGGCTGCAAGTGCTTGAAGCAGTTGGAAGAGACTGTGAGAATAAAGCAGACAAAAAGGAGGAAGCAGATGGAAGTTCCTGCTACTAAGCTATAGTAATATATCAGGGTGGGGAAAACCAATACATTGGACTTTGATGGCTGTCAGTATTCTCCTGCCTGTGCAGCAGAAGGATGAACAGATCTAGTGAGAATTTGGCTCTCCATCCTGAAGTGGTTGCAGGGAAGGATGCTTCTCACTTTCATCTTACCATAACTCAAATTTCATGTAACACTCCTCATCTATCCAGCCTGTTGTAAATTCACTTTTGCTTACACAGCTGAGAAGCTTTCAGTTGGGTCTTCCTTAGGTGCTCATTCATATGTAGAAATAAGCTTTGTATTAGTAACATGATCTGACCTAGCTTTTAAATTTCCTGTTACTTTATTTATATCTCTTATAAAGTAACAGTGGGCTCAGAATTGACCACTGTAACTGAAAAGAAAGACCTTGAATTTACTGTGGGTACTTTTGTAAAAATATTAGCTCATTGCATAATAAAAATCAAATAAGAAACTGGACATTGGGAATTGCTAGTTAGAACATCATTATGCCATTTTATACATTAAAAATACATAATCCATTTGCTCTTCTCTTTTTTGGGTCACATTATTTCAAAAGATACAGAAATGAAGAAGGATGAAAAGAAGAGATGAAAATGCCAGCATTTTTCCCATGAATTTATGAATACACGGCCTGTCAGCAACAACAGTGGCAAAGCAGTTGTCATGGGTGCACTGTGTACCTGCACAGCATCTGTGCAGTAAGTAATTGGATTGCATCCAATGATAGCTTGCTAAAATACAGAAGGTGGTTTTATGTACTTCTAGTGAGTGTAATAGTAATGATATTTTTTAGCTCCTGTATATATTGTTTAGGACCACAGTTAATCTCCTATTTAAATTTTTGCCATAGCATCACAAAACCTGTTATTTGGGTTTGTGGTAAAAGATGTATAGACTGGCTGTACAGGCCACATTTCCTGTTTTGCCCTCAAGTATGTGTTCATCTTTATTCACACTCTAGATTCCTTGTTTTATGTACAAAGTCATATACATCTAAAATGTATACTCTTAGCAGGACCCAACTCATCCATTAAAAACAACTAGAGGTCTGCATCTGTAAACCATAAGTGAAATTAATTTAATTTATATTTATATTTTTATTCTGTCTGGTTTACTTAATCTTTTTGCAAAATGAACATTTCAAAGAATTGCCTTGTACACCTCTTGTCTTACATATTCCCAGCAAAGAACTACAATCAGTATGAACTTTTAATTTTTTATCCTAATGAACAAACATCAAAAGGTTACTTAACCAGCCACTTAACTCATCTAAAGTGCAATTATAATTAGGGGCAATTCAGCCAATATAGTTGTTTATTCTCAGGGATATTCTCCAATCCAGATGTAAATGTGTCTTGCCTGAAGAGCTAGATTGCACTCTCGTCTTTACTGTCAGTACTGAGTGGGAGCTTGGTCCTCTTCCCTACGTGTAGACTTCTAGTGGACTTCTAGTCTAGTGTAGACTTCTAGACTTCAGATAACGTAGTTATTTGAGGTGTTGCAGGCTGTCTAGGATATCTACAGAAGGAAAACAGGTATGATCTAGGGAGATCCTCATCCAACAAACTAAGTCACAGGCCAGACAGGTTTTCCTGAGGCAACTTTCACGGGGTTGTTTACGTTTAGGTAACTGATTCTTCCCTTAGCTCCCCCCTGAATTGTGACAAGAGCTTAGACACCTTTGTGCACAAGTATCTTAAACCTTAATCAAAGATTTTTAGTGCCATTTGGGAGCCTGTAACGTATTTTCTATGACCTCCACCTGGTGCTCCAGATGGCTGTGGGTCTGCTGTAGGTTCTGTCTCAAGTCTGCCAACCACATGCAGGTACTGTGGATTTCTTACAATGCCTTGTATTGCATGAGATACCTAGATTGAACTACTGAATGAGTTAGTTTAGGAAATTAGTATTCCATATAAAAAAAATATTTAGTGCTGCACCTGCTTTTCACTGGGCTATCACTGATGCTTTGAATGGAAGGTTAGGAAAAATTTTCTCTAAAAAAATATACAGGCATAAAGAAATCCTTTTGCTTCTACTCCAGTCTCAATTTTTTCTCTTGTAGCAATTGTTTCATAAGCTGATGACTGAGATTAATATATCTGCTAAACTATAAAGTAAATTGAGACAATAATTTTTTTTTGGTTTCTTCTTTTCTTCCAGTAATTAAGTCTTTCCAGCATTGTATACTGCTTATGCTGACCTTCATTTTGAGCTGATGCTGGTCTGCTTAATACAGCTTTATATAAATCCAACTGTAGCGGAATTTTACTTGCTTTTATACAGAAAAATTTAAATACATATAAAATCTGCTGAAACACCTGCAACCCCCACCACCACCCACACATGACAGAAGTATATTTCAGAAAGCTATAGTTCAGATGTTTAGTTAAGCTGCATAAATATTTTTATATTCCTTCCTGCTCATATGAAGCAGAAAAGGATTTCCTTTTCATCCTTCTAATTTTTTTTTCTGCATAATTCTTGTTTCTGTTTAACTAATACTTCCTGGGTATGCAATACAGAGTGATTAGCAACTTAGAAATTCATATTTATTCTCACATTTTTAGAGCACCCAGAAGAAGGGAGTGAGGGGGCTTCCCTGCTTTCTTGTAGTAAAACATTTCATAGCCCATTTATTCCACTAAGGAGGATGTTACATCATAGCCCCACTACCAGGGGCAATGGGATAATGAAGCAGCTACACTGCGTAATATGTTTTTGGATTTCTCAGTGAACCATTGAAGTTGAAGGCAAATATTTCAGAATGTGCCTTTCACCTATTTATTTTAAGGTAAATTATTTATTTAGGCTACAAAAATAGGAATTGTATTTATTAAGCTTGGCCAGCAGGGCTCTCTCTTGCATTATATTTTAATTCAGTCAGGCCATTTTAATTTTGTATGCATAGTGTCCTTTCTTAGGCAATTTTAACCCTGAAATGATGAAGCACTAGTCTTATTTATGGAACCTATTAGCAAGGAATTAGAACACCTTTAGATTCAATAGAATCAAGTTACTTAGATTCAAGAATTCAAGTTACAATAGAAAGATATTTCCAAGCCTTTTTTCTTTTTAATTAATTTGATTCTTTTTTAGTGATGATGTGTATATGCAGTTAATGCCCAACAATTTTAACTGCTATGTCTTTTAGGTAATTTAAATAGCCAAAGTAGTAAAATTTGAGTACTTGTCATTGAAATATTAAAATCTTAATGTATACTTTCAAGACCTCAGGGGAATCCTGATGGTTGTCCAGCTTCCACATCTAGATAGACAGATGCTATGTCTTTAGCTTGAATCTGTGTCAGAACAAGACTTAGGTACAGAACATTGCTTTGTATCTTATGATTCTTATGGAAAGAAAACTAAATCAGAGTTTTTCCAATTTGAACAGTCAGCATTCAGGATTATACTCATAAGAAAATCAGACCTACTTTCCCTTTATACAAAACCAACCAGGCCCCTGAACTGACCAAGAGCCTTCGTCTCACAGGAGTCAGGATTCCCACAGAACAGTATTCACTCTACATATGAGTGCACATACATATGCTACCTTAGTAACTAAGATTTTAATTTTTATTTTTTTTTTACAACATGTAATACTACCACTGCCAAAGATATTCCTATGTATTTCTACGTGGTACTTTTATAATGATATTTGAAAATAAGTAAATAAATAAATAAATACCTAAATAAAACACTATACTTTTAAATAAATGTAAAGAAAAAATTCCAATGTGAACAGGAAGATCTAGTGACTTAGTGGTTAACAGGAAGATAGTTACCCTATTTGTCTCAAATGACTATACAGGGCTTTTAAAAGTGCATATCTCTCCTCATCAGATCCAGCTATACCTGGCTTAGACTAATGACCTGTTTAGACAATAAAAAAACAAGTGAAATACTTCCAACTTCCTACTGAAATTTCCCTTTTTATGTCCAGAAACTATATATAGCCTTTAGAACCCAAATCCTTCTCATCTTCAGAAACATCTCTGTGATGCAATTGCAAACACCCTTGTGAGATAAAGGAGACAGTAAAGACCACAGAGTATCAAGAATATCTAACTCACTTCAGGACAAGTACATTGCTTGGCAGCTGCTAAGACTGATATAAGTTCTTTTGCAGGACTGGTGGCATTTTACTAGCTGTGGTAGAAGTGGGGTTTTTTGCAAGTCAGCTTGCCCTATTTGTTATTCTTATGTTTTTACTTTGAAGAACCATTTCCTTCGACTCTGACAATGATGCAAACATACAGCATTTGTAATGGCTGTCCTTAAGTTTTTTGTAAAAAATAATTTATTTTAAGAGGTATCTGTTGTCTTTTTATGGGGTATGTGCATCTCAATGAGAACACAACCTTTAACTGTTGTGCTTATGCTGACATCATAGAAAGAGCTTTCAAGTCAGAATTTTAGAGGAGAGATTTTCAGATATAGTTACCTATTCATGTTCTAGAGTACAATTTTATTCAAAACCCTAGAAAATCTTAGGGTGGATTCCAGAATCCTGTACACCCAAGCTAAATTTTTGAATGTAGATACATAAGAAAAAAATAAGAAATTAGTTTTCAAAGTTTGAGATTGCAGACTTACAAATAGCTAAATGTTAACTGCATGTAACAGCAAACAATGGTCCAAGATTCAGCTCATCTAATTTAGATCAATCATAAATTAGATTAGAGAGTGACCCAGAACACAGAATAAGATGAATATCTTCTTGGTTTCTAGCTTTTTCCATTGACAGAAGACACAACCAAGATGACTACCTCTGAGGCAACTCAAGATAAAAGAAATTAATCCTTTCCTGAATGACTCTACTGTAATATTTAAATATTGAAAGGATGCAACAAAGTTTCTTTTAAATACTGGATATAATAGAAGGAGACAGGGTAAATTAAGATTGAATCAAGGTTTAAATTAATTCTGAATCACTGGGCAGTCTGGAGATTCTTAATTCTTTGCCTTTGCTTTTAATTTCCTGTTAAGGATTATATCTGCAACCAAGATCCAGAAATAATAAAATACTGATAGAAAGGCTGTTATTGCAGAATTTCTAGCCATGAATGGAACAAGACCAGAAATACTATTCTTTTGTTATTATTGTTATTAATAAAGTGAAAGGAATAACTATTTTATTCTTATGTTTTTTTCTAATGGGAAGAAAATTAAGTTCCAATAAACCATGGACCTTTATTCAGTCAATCCAAAACTGAGTACTTCCTACCTCATGGCTTCTGCCATGGACTACTGAACATAAGCCTAGTGACATTGATCAAAATGAGATTCCATGTAAATCAAAAAAGTTTATAGAACATCAGGCATCTCTAGCAGAAATAAGAGTTGAGAGCAGACATTTTACTTGATTTTTTCCACTTTCCACATCAGTGCTGCACAATGCCAGTATTCATTTATGATTCTTTTGTTCATGTCCCTGTTCCTTCACTTCTACCAAGGTCAGCATGCTGTACTAGTGACAGTAACAACAAAACCCAAAAGAAATCTCACAGTAAATTTAATATAAAAATCAATCTTTATTATAAAATAACAAGACAATTTATAAAGACTATCTCTGTAGAAGTATGATTAGCATTTAAGGAAATACAGGGATAGTTAAAGGTGTATGTAATGAAGTTGTAGAAGCATAAAAACGTGTAAACTGTCCTTCTATTCTTATTTATTAACATCAGTTTTTCCTATCATTTCTCGACTACATTTTTTTCTTGTAGACCCTTATATTAAATCAATATAGGTTTATTTGAGTAAATCCATATTCATTCAGCAACAGTTTACACTTGCATGACTGTGTTTAGAGAATTGCAGGGTTGCTGGAAACAACAGGAGAGGAATTAGGATAAAACTAAGGCAAAGAACATCACTGTCAATTTATCACCCCTTTGCTCTTTTTGTGTTAGAAAAAAATAAAAGTGGAGGGGAGTCTGGCATAGGTTCATAAGTTTAATATGGAAATTCAAGACTACCTGAACTTCTGCCAGAAATGTGCAGAGTCATGAGTGATATTCATGTTAAGATATATTTTTGTAGAAATTAGGTAAATGAGCAATTAGCATGATTAACCATTCCACTTTAGCTTGACATCTGCTCACACCTTTATTAATATGCTTTCTACCACTAGGGATCCATATATTGATAGGTTGGGGTTTTTTTAAGTGCTTGTTCTTTTTAAGTGCTTTAAGTAAGAGGTATGCAATTACAGGGAAAACATTAAAATTAAAGAAAAAACAATCAAACAAACAGAATAGAAAATAATCAGCATCAGCAAACACTGTGTAGCCATTCACTGATAGACATATATAGATGGTATTGGAAATGTAAAAATTGTGACTGAATTCATAATTTCTTCTGCAGAACAGTAAGATTACTACCATGTACCAATGACTCTCCAGATCATAATTTCTCAGATTGTTTTAACTTCACACATGTGTTCTTCCAGGCCTGTTTCTGTGGTAAATAGTTTCAGTTCTACCATGATTTTACAAAGTATGTTTTAGAGATAAAATTGATTTCAACTCTGATAATGGCCTGGCTCTGCCTTGTGACCAGCACTTCAAAGTTCAAAGCTGATACCAAGTTAAGACAGATCATCCTTCTCTCACAGTGAAAATGACCTACAGTTTTCAGCTAATTGCCTTTTATTTTATCACTGTAGGCAGGCAGGTATTTAGCTGTCCCCAGAAAAGCAGGGATGTATAATATGTAACGGTTGGGAGGACAAACACCATCACTCACCATCACACCAAAGATCTTCCCTCTTCTTCCCTAGCTTTATATGCCGAGCACAATACCATAGAGTGTGAAATATCCCTTAGGTCAGTCGGGGGTCAGCTGTTCTGGCTGTGTTGCCTCCCAGTTTCCTGTGCACCCCCAGCCTCTCCACTGGTGAGGCCATGTGAGACACAGAAAGTGCCTTGTCTCTGTGTAAGTGCTGCTCAGCACTAAGAAAAACATCTTTGCATTATTAACACTGTTTTCAGCACAAATCCATAACATAGCCTTGTGCTAGCTGGTGTGAAAAAAATTAAATCTACATATCCCAGACAAAAGCAGCACAAATGGAGAAAAAAAACAACCCTAAACTAAAACAGCTCTATCAATTAAATATTGCAGAAAATTGGTTTGATGAGGAATTAATGCAATTTTTAGGAAGATAACTTTGAGGGTTATTATATACTTATAACTTATAGGGTTATAGAAGTCTACATGTCAAGAAGAGAGGTGACAGGAGAAAACAAATGAATAAACAAAACACACCAAGACCCAAACAACATAAACAATCAAAGAAACACCCTTCCAGAAACATGGAAACATCCCCCAGAGATCACAACATCTCTCCTAGAAATCACAACAATAGTCTATATGAAAGACATAAAAACTAGATCGAACTGAGAAATAGGATTATCAATAAAAAGGTAAATTAAGAGAAAATCGGTTTATTTTGCCATAAACTCTTCAAAGGTGTTTGAAGGACATTTATTTATTATTCTTCAACTAAAACATTAAACTTTTATCTAAAACCAGCTCTCTGTAAGATAACAATATTTAGAGCTTCTTTGATGAAGAGGTACGATCAAAAAATTCTTTGAATAACAGTTCTGGGTTGACCTTGTCTGGCTTCCATACTGCCACCCAGCTGCTTTCTCACTCTCTTTCCACAACAGGACAGAGAGAGAAAATAAATATAAAATCCTAAGGGTTAAGACACAGACAGTGAGATCACTTGCCAATTACTGTAATAGGCAAAACAGTTGACTTGGGGAAAATAAATTCAATTTATTGCCAAATAAGTTAAATAAATTAGTTGGATTGTGAAAAAGAAATAAAATAATTTAAACACTTTTCCCAAACCCATCCCTTTTTCCTCCAACTCAGTTTTAAACCTTCCCTGCTGACTTCTCTACCTATCCTTAGCCTGAACAGCACAGGGCTGATGTGAAATAGTGTTGTGGTCAGTTCACAACATTTCAGCTACTTCTCCTTCCACCCAATACTTTTTTTTCCTACCCAAGCAGGTGTCTTCTCCTTCATCCACAATTCATTTAGGAAGTATCCACCTGCTTTGGTGTGGGAACCTACACGGTCTGCAGTGTGGGCATCCATGCTAATGCGGCCCTCTCCATGGCCAACACTAGCACTTCCGTCCCTAACTTCAATTCTCACCTTGATGTCTGAAGAGCTATTTCTTTCAGGCTGTTTGTTGGTTTCTTTCTGTATGTTTGCGTTTAAATTTTTCACTCACTTTTCCCTCCTGGGGCAGCATTTTTCCCTTTCTCAAATACATTTTCCCAGAGGTGCCACCATGTCAGCCACAGCATTCAGCTGTGTCCTAGGATATGTCCAGTTGGAACCCACTGGAACTGTCTGTCCAGAATGGGACTTGGAGACTTGAAGCTGGGTAAGGTAAATATTATCCTTTATTAATTTTCTCTAGACTACATTTCTTCTCAGTGTTCTTTTGGATTTCTATAGGTAAAACATGAATCATAGGACCATTCCTATGCAGCCAAACTGATTAAAGGAAAGAAGAAAATAACTAAGAATCTTTGATCAGCAGTATGTAATTAGTGGGTATTTTCTAAATTATGGATCCGTTATTAGGAAGCAAAAAGCAGCCAAGAAGTGTTCAAATTTACTGGTGTCGCTTTCCCTGGTCTCTTCAGATCAGGACTGAGACTGGTACTCACAAAGAACAAGAAACCTGCAATTACATTATTTTCTAAACCCATTATATCATACAAAAAAAATTCTGTCATATAAAGGAACTTGTTTCCTTTCAAATACTGAAAGTTGATTATTAACCTCATCTATAGTGTCATTTTACTGAATCTGAAATGAACAGAAACTTTCAGTTTAATGAAGGTGGTGTTGGTTTTTTGGTTTTGTTTTGTTTGTTGTTTTGGGGTTTTTAAAATGTGAATTAAGAATCACCATAACCTGTCTTAAAAATAACACGGGATTCTGTGAGCAAGGTATAACTAACTGGAAATATGGAAAACAGTGTTTCTTTTCTGTTTCTGAGAGGGATGCAGTGCTTTGAATGAAATTCTTCACATTTGTGAGCATCAAAATAGTGAAAGAATTACCTGTATGAGGAATGCACTTCATTTCTCTCATCTGTCTGCAAGTGGAACTTGTGGGAGACAGAATGATAAAATGATTGAAAAAAACAGGTCCTGGACAATTTTCCATTGAATCTTGATCAAATGTAACTTTTCCTTATATTTTAATTCTTTGTGCATTTTGTGTGAGTTCTTCTGCCTAATCTATGAGTCAACATTTTCAAGATGCAAAGCATTTCAATGATACTCAAAACTCTTTAACATATCCATGAACAAGACTTCAGTGAGATACTTTATAGACTTTCATAGAATCCAGAGGATTTATTATAGAGTTGATGACAGTTCTGAAAATATTACTTTAGGAAAAAATCCAGATTTAACAGACAGCACTGTATTTTTTCAAATTTGTCAAATTTGTCATTGTAGGAAAACACCATTCTCTATTATATATGCAAGATAATCAAATATTTATAGAAATTTCTCTTTTAAGTTTTAGAATTTTCATCAATTTATTTTTGAAAAGTAAGAAGTCTTCAGTTCTTAATGAATGTTGATTGTGTATCGATTTCCTGGATTTGTTCTTGACAGTGTTTGAGGTTTTTTTTTATTTTTTGTTTTTGGGGGGAGGGGGTATTTCCCCCCTCTATATCTGTATATTTCCATAGATATTTCATTCTTTGAATGTTGTATCTATTATGCTCTTTTTATGTTTTGTTGGTTTTTTTGAATTGGGTTTTTTTTCACCTAATGTTTCAGTATTTATCTTTGCAAGGGACTTTGTAAAGTCCCTTTTAAGAAAGTGGGAACTGGTTCTGCTGCAGTGTTCCTCAAGAAGTTTTCCACAATCTATGAGGCTACAGGAAATATTTATCTACTTGCTATTTCTAAAACAAAAATATATTCTAACCCCAAAAGATTTCAGATCCTGCTTACATATACAATAAAGTCAATGAAAAAGAAATAAAATAAAGTAAATAAAATAATAATAATAAAAAAATGTGGATATATTTCCAGTACCTGTTCTTATGGCAAGCTCAAGAAACATTTATTTGCTGTGCTTTATTATTTTAAAAATGTTATTTCTTAGCAGTATGTTAAAAGCCTTAATATCATCATGGTGTAATGCAGCGATAATTTGATGTGATTGAACAATACTAATAGAACACAATAGTTAATAATGTGATGTGATGGACAGTCATAGTTGTTCACATGTTATGTGGATGGGCCGGTCTAAGTAGCAAGTGTTTCAAAAGACATCATATCAGACAACAGACTGCATAGCTTCTCCTGAAACCCTAAGACATGATTATAATAATCAGCTTACTGCTTTGCACTTGCTGGAAGCTGTTTGCTATTTCTATGGGTTCAAACTAGTGCTGTTATGTCATCTCAAAGAATTTCAGATAAGATTGTATCAGAAAGAGAGGTTTCATACATTTATGCATCAACGCAATGTGCAAAAAGGTATCTTCTGAAAACACATATTGCTTCAGAAATATAATGAAAGAATTTTCATGAGAAAAAAATATTTTTTAACTTCTCAGTGCATAGACAATCATACAAATCCTTTTTTCCCCCATAGCATGTCAATGCCTTTTATGTCAATGTTTGAATACTTTTTTATTTACTAAGCTTGAAGAATTATTTCATCATTCCAAGGAAAGATTCCCCAAAAGCAGTGAATAGAAGAGTTTGTTAGGAGTTTATATTAATCCTATTAAAGACAAAATATAAGTAATTTTAAAATAAAATTGGAGTAAATAAACACAGCTTTATATCTTTATATAAACCATGTCCTTCTTTATATCTTCTGTTACACTATTAAAAGGAATATCAAAGCGCTATGCTACAGATTTACAACTACTGTGTCTGGATCTTCCTCCAATGCCTGGATGTCCTAAGCTATAATTCTGTTTACAAATTTCCAACCTCTATGGCAATCCTTTGCCACTATTACTTTTTTAAGATCTCACAATTTCTTACATTTTGGTAACAGTTGACATTACAGTGGAACATTCAGTGCTTTGGAAACGGAACCAATGGGTCCTGATTGATGGCAAATTGAACATGAGCCAGCAGTGTCCTGGCAGCCAGGAGGGCCAACCCTGTCCTGGGGGGTATCAGGCACAGCATGGCCAGCCAGGCAAGGGAGGGGATTGTCCTGCTCTGCTCTGCACTGGGACAGCCTCACCTCAAGTGCTGGGGGCAGTTTTGGGTGCCAAAATATATATGTAACTATTTGAGAGTGTACAAAGGAGGAAAAACAAAGATGGTGCAGGGCCTTGTAAGGAAGCCAAATGAGAACTGGCTGAGGTCACTTGGTCTGTTAAGCCTGTAAAGGAGGCTGAGGGGAGACCTCATTGCAATCTCCAGCTTCCTTCTGAGAGGAAATGGAGGAGCAGACACTGATCTCTTCTCTGTAGTGACCAGTGACGGGACCTGAGGGAATGGCCTGTCAGGAAGCTCTGTCAGGGGAGGTATAGGCCGGATACTAGGAAAAGGTTTTTCACTCAGAGGGTGGCTGGGCACTGGAACAGGCTCCCCAGGGAAGTGGTCACAACATCAGCCTGACAGGGTTCAAGAAGAGTTTGGGTACTTCTCTCAGGCACATGGTGTGACTTCTGGGGATTGTGCTGTGTAGGGGCAGGAGTTGTATTTTGGTGATGTTTATGGGCCCATTCTAATTCAGAATCATCTCTGATTTTCTGAAATTCAATGATAAATATAAACATAAAACCCACAAACTAACATGATGAAGCTGATAGCTGCAGATATAAACCCCATATTAATTAAATTCTAATTTTTTTTTGGAAGAAAAATTAGAAATATAACTAAGTTTTCTAGAATGAGTGTAATATCCATGGTGAAAGAGAAATCTTTTTTGGCCTTATTGTCTTATGATGAAGGAATTCATGCTGCTGGAGCATATTTTTTTACTTTTTATTCACATTTTAACACATATTAATGCATGCTGACTTGTGAGAAAAGACAATAATCTTTGCAGAAAATTTCTTTAGCACTATAATTGAAGGTAGATTTATAGGACAGTGTGCCAATTGTGCAGCTTTTAATCTCCAGAAAAATTTTACATTAGTGAAAATAGATAAACATTCATTATATAGATCTAATAAGAAATTGAGGTGTTCTGGTTTTGCCTGGTTCTTACTGTAGACAAGAAACTAACTATGAAAAACGTGTTTAATTTTTAGGCTCTAAAATAGTGAAAAGTCATAGAAGTTGATTTTAGAAATGTGGAAATAACCCTACTTTCTCTTTTAATATTTATTAAATTGTTATCAAGATTTAATGGTGACATCTTATACTTTGCAAGTAAATTTTCTATCCCTTCCCTTCCCTTCCCTTCC
>NC_031768.1:42622991-42701853 GCF_001522545.3 Parus major
ATTTCAGTAGGGTGAATGTCTCCTTTAATATTTCTTCTGTTTTATCTCTTACACTTGGAAACCAAGAAATGAACATAAAGGCTGCAGAAGCCAGTTAAAATTATGGCACACGCTTTCCATGTATTAATTTATTTTTTCAGAAATTAAATTGTCTTAGCTGACTTCCATTGTTATAGCCATGAAGGTATTCAGCAAAGTCTAAAGAGTACCTTTTATTTTTTAGAAATTCTTCTTTATAATGTCTTATCAGTTTACTTAAGTCTTAATATATTCAAAACTATGGTTTTAAAAACCATTCTTACATGTATTACGTTCTTGCTTCCTTTAAGTTTTGTGGAATGAATTCACTCCTATGGGCTGATAAAATTTATCCAGTTTAAAATTCAGAACATAAAAGAATGCTTACATATGGTTCATAATATCTAAAGTACTGTATTCTGGATATGGCTTTGGTGAAGTAAGGCCTACAGTTTACTTCTTTTCATGTTAGCAAAGAAGAAAACAAAAGAAATACAGAATGGAGAAGAAAAAAAAATGCATGGTGTTTGAGCTTGTTTTGCAAAGTGTTATTTTTTTTTTTAATTTGGTGAATGTCAGATTAGTTCTTATGTATATAGCTAAATCTTTAGTCTCATTTTTTGTCTTAGACTCCCTTATCTAATTTTTATGTCCTATCTCTAAAACACTTTCAGAGATAGAGAAAGAAATAAAAAAGGTAGAAAGAGAAATGGAAACTGTTCAATGTGGAAAATGACAAGAACTGATCTTATAAACTTAAAGTGCTGAGAGCTGTAATGTTGAAAAATGTCAATCATCATACCTATATGATGGTATCTCTTCCAAAAAACTGAAAGAGGTTGATGTTAAAAGATTTGCCAACAGTGTGATCACTAGCTAGATCAAGTTAGACCACCCGGCCAGCTGGTGAAGTGGCCTAGGAGATGGAGAGATGTTTCTAAGAGCAGGAGCACAGGAAGAGCTGGCCATGTATGGGACCAAAGCCAGCTGCTGGAGGGACTATGGAGTCTGTGCATGTTTGCATTTAGGGGGAGGCAGATGGGGAGAATAAGGATCTAGGACCACCTGCTGCATGGACCATGGTTCAAGGACAACTCCTGAGGAAACTATGGTGTGTCAGCACAGGGGGGTGTGTGTATGTAGGTTCTTAGTGCACGTGTGTGTTAGCAAAGGGGATCTGGAGTGGGATTGTGGTCTCAGGTACTCTCATATGTCCACATGATAACTATTGTCTGATTCCAGCTTGTGGAGGCAATCCATGTTGTACATACAGATAAATCTTGTACTAATGGATATCTGATAGAAAACAGGCACAAGTTGAGACCACTGATACTGTGTTCATGTGAGTGCTTTGTGTGATCTGTGTGGCTGGAACTGTTTATGTGTGCACATCTATTGTAGATGTGAGTTTGTGTGTGCCTGCTGGGAATACCGGCTCAAGTTCATAATTGTTGGTGCAGGGAACATGGAGCTGTGTCAGCCTTGACTCAGGTAGCTGGATTTGACTCTCCTCCAAGAGATGCTCCAAGGTAAAATGTATCTCTTCCCTGATGTCACTTGATAGTTCAGCATAGCTCTCTAAACAACATGGTGTCCTGAGACACTTTGTAAGTTACTTTTCCCTCTGGTCCATCCCTTGCCCATGTTGGGAGTATGGTTTCAGCTCAGCTGATTGGATAACTAGACTAGGAAAAACTTCTAGATGTTGTCCTTCCTTGCTCAAGAAATTTGGTCCTAAAGTCGAACTACTGAAACACAAGCAATGACACAGCCATCTGCACGCAGGGATAGCTTAATAGACTGAAGCAGAAACAGGAAAGAAAATTATCAACATAAGTATATTTTAGAATTGTGTCACAAATAAAATTAAATGTAATAAAAAAAAAAAGCCCAAAGAAAATTAACAAAATGTATGGCAACCAAAAGGAAAACTATATTATATGAAGGAATTGAGAAGTGTTCATAGCTGGTAGGTTGGAAACCAGATTGAAAACTATCAAAGAAGAGGGAAAAGGAAGAATAATTACAGAGATGTGACAAAGCCAGTATCTCAAATACTTATGTGAGAAAATCCAAAATTAAGCAATGACAGGCTTATATGTTTTGGGCTTTTTAAAATTGGAAACATTTAAATAAATGGAATCAGAGATTTGTGCATAGATCCATGTGCTCGAATGGAGGGAATGTTAAGAGAAAAGAAACAAAGCAAAAAAATCTTAGAGATCTCCAGACAAAGAGTATTTAGTAAAAGCTTGCAGAACTATTGCACTGAAAAATAAAAATAATCATTTGGTCAGAAGGTATTTTCAAATAGAATAAGGTGTCAACTTTTCACTGAATTTTGTCCATTGCAACCAAATACACCCAAGCACTCAAAATTTTATCTAAAGTGTGTGTAAAGTATCAACTGTAAAAACTCACAAACTGTGGCTCACAAAGTACTTTGCAGTGTCTGAAATGGAGGAAAAATATATATATATATATAAAAATATATATACAGTGGAACAAAAACTAACACAACTGTAAAGTTCTAGGAAAAGGGAGCAAGAAACATCAAGTGTGTTGCAACTATTTTACTTTCAGCAGTATGAAATTTGATGATCTCTGTGCCAAAGGAGAAAGAATAATAATCCCTAGCACTTTCTCAAAAATTAATGTGTTGAGAATTTCTTCTGGTGCCAAAATCATGTAAACACTGAGTACTTGAGTAAGACAACAATAAGGAAAATTCCAGATTTGAACAGCAGTGAAAAAACCGATGCATTCTGCTATGCACACTGTCTTTTTCTGTGATTGCTACCTAATGTTTCATGTGAAAGTGAAAAATATTGTGTATGAAGACCAGAGGAAAAAAATCTTCCCCATCTGCTCTAAGTTATAAGCAGAGCCATGAAATACACATTTAGTATAATAAAATATTTGAAAAATAGATGTACAGCTGAATCTAGTGCTAAGGCTATTTTAAATGGGAGTGCAAATGGGACTACAGACTTATAAAAAGCTTTTGCAGACAGATGCTGCATTTTTTGGATGCAAATCCCTGCAAAAGCAGGATGCTTGACAATATAATTTTTATTTTGATATTTAAAGTGTGCAAGGCACTGACATTTTCTCTAGTTCTCTTGCAAAGCTATTTTATATCTCACTATGAAAAATATTTCATATGACACCTTTTAAAATTTATCAATTTATTTATCTTTAATTTCTTTTCACATGGTAAAGATATTTTCATTGTCTTCAGTACCACTATTTATTTCTTTTAAAAATCTTCAAGACAAACATTATATATTTAATTTATTTAAGACTTATGCCCATGTGAAAATTCTTCACACACCTTCTAAAGTATTTCCAAGTATTGATTACCTTTCTGGTAAAGAGGTACCTATAATAGAAAGAAACATACCAGGTATAAGGTGCTGGTCTCCAGGCAGGTGTATATAATGCATTTATATGTCCCTGGGCTATAGCACTGGTTTCTGTTCAGATTGTGAGAGGATTTTTATATCCAAGGCAAAAAGATATTCTGCTTAATATCTCCTTTATCTGTGTTTTATTGTCACAGCTTAGAGGTTCCCCAGAGTCACTGCATTTTGCTGAATGAGGGATAACATGAGGGTTTCTACAGAAAGTGTGACTGAGGAGAAAGTGCTATCTTTTGCTCTTAAGAGGTGGTATGATGGCTTCTAAATATTTCAGATATACTGAGACTGCTAAGTATGAAGAATAAAAGCAAACACCACAAAACTTTCTTTAAAAAGCAGCTGAGCAGATTATTACAGGAAAAAAAAAACAAACCATATCCCTTAAGAGAAACCCAGAAAAACAGTGGGTAGATTTCAATATTCATCTTTAAAAAATTATTTTCTTTTTTATTGTTCTTGTTCTGCTTGTGAGGTACTACTGGCTTCTCCTAAGTGCAGTTCTGGGTCATTTAGTACTTGTCTTTCCTCCAAGACAAAGGCTTGATCATATAGGTTTGACATTTTACTTTCTGCTGCTTTTAGCCAAGTTAGACCAATTTGGTGGATGGTGATACTGAAATACACAACCTTCTGAGAATATCTTACTGAAATGTTTTACATAGTTTAGTGGCTTACATAGTTATTACATAATAATATCTTACTGTAGTACTTATATAGATTAAAAATATAGTTGTGTGAGGGTTCATCAGAATATCTAGAATATATTAACAAGATGTTCTGTTTACTTCTATCTA
This sequence comes from Parus major, assembly GCF_001522545.3. Lineage (NCBI taxonomy): Eukaryota > Metazoa > Chordata > Aves > Passeriformes > Paridae > Parus > Parus major. Next base: position 42,627,226 of record NC_031768.1, read on the forward strand.
TTAGTTTAGGGTCTTAAAAAAATATTAGTTTTTCTCTGTGGGATGCTGAGAAGAATAAATCTGTGTCTCTGTGTCATCTGCTCTTTAAAGGATGCATGCTGCCATCTTAAGCAGAAAGCACAACATTTGGAGAAGACATCACCCAAGGCATAATTATTATCTGGAGTTACAGATTGGCAAATTGAAATTTCCCCACACATAACTTCCCAAAAACTCACAATTCTTTTTACTGAAACCTCAATGTCAGAAAACACTAAGTTTCTGCCTCCATTGTAAAGCCTTGTTTTGTTTGTTTACACTACAGAATGATTTATGTTTCCTGGAAGCGATTTACCATGTCTACTCTCTGTGTGTGGATGTCTTGAATAACTCTGAAGTTTTCATATTAAGGTTGAACTTGTTGATATTGGAGATCTTTTCCAACCTTAATGATCCTTTATCACACTAGAAACCTAAGCTCATCATAAAATGTCTGTTTTAAACAGACTTCAGGGGATCTAGATGATCAGTTAGTCCAACTTCCCTCCCAGAGCAGGTCTAGTTACAGAAAGATAACTATGCCTTGTCCAGTTGTGTCCATAAGGATCTCTAAGGATCAAGAAATCTCAACCTCAACCAACTACTTCCTCTTTCAGGATAAATAAATTTGTGATACCACTGAACTTTTATATACAGACTAGCTATAGCTGTAAGAGACTGTCATTTCTCTGTTGGTGGTTTTTCTGGTGTGGTTTCTTCTGTTTTTTTTTTCCTTCTTGTGTTTGTTGTTTTAGTTTTTAGTTTGTTTTTTTTTTTTTAAATAATGCATGGGGAATTTTCAGAAAGCATTAGACCATCAATGAGACAAGTTTTACAAGGAAGGCAATATACATTTTTCTGCTTCTAGAGGGACCTATCTGTCCTCTAGTGGGACCCTTTTGGAAGTTACCTCCAAAATTTGCCCTAAACCAGAACATTACTAAAACACTATCACTGCAAAAATTTTCAAATGAAGACCTAATAACACATCATCAAAGAGCTATTTGTGTTGTGCATTTATCCACTGTAGTTACATAGCTGTTGAAAATACTTGTCAAAACAGATACCCAGATAATAAAACCTCTTGCAAATGCAATTTTATACAGTGTGGTAATAGCTTTATACTGTGCAAAAGTAAAGCCCCCTGCACCAGAATTAAGAAAAATACTTCTTCTTGATAATCTGAAATGTCTGGAATTTACTGAATTATTTAAAGTCACATTAAGTTTTGAGACTCTGACAAATTTCATAAACCCTGCAAATATAACTTTAGTTCTTATCATCACTCCATCTCTCCTTCCCCAGTCCAGATATCTGAATAAATTTTTTTTGAGAGCTTTCAGTAAATGTAATAGGGCAAATCATCGCAGTATTGTCTGGGATAAAACATGAATTTTCTGTAGCAGTTACACTTGAACAGCGAAGCCTCCATTTGCTGGATTTTTATTTGTTTTCACTTTCTTTAAAGATTTTTCAAAACAAAATTGTCAGGTATATGCAGTTCTGTCATTTCTCTGATAAAATGTTTGCTTCATTAACTAGAAGTATAATTTCTAAAAGGACCTTTCCTGGGAAAAAAAGTTTAATCTTTAAATGGAAATGTAGCACCAATGTAGACCATAACATTGTAGATCTGTAATTATAGTACTTCCATTCCCAGTAACAGACCTCAGGCTTTTCATTAACACTGCATGGGTTTGGGACTAGGATTTGTGAGACTTGTTTTGTATGGACATGTCTTGATCTGCCAGAGCTTTTGCTTTAGATTAGTTAGCAGCAACAGTACCACATACAGATGACTGTTAAATTATTTATTTTTGTTGTTTTTTAGCTTTGTTCAATTTTGTTAAACCATTATCACCATAACTTTCACTCATAGTACTCTCCAGTAGTCACTCAGTGCAGAATGATATATGACCACAGAATATAATACATGACAGCAATCTTTAAAATGCAGGCACAGGATGAAGCCAGGAAGCCCAGGGCTTCGTGCAGGTCATGGATCACCAGTTATTTGCCATCAAAAGAAAACAACTTAAAGTGACGGGTGAAGAGGTTATGGGGATGAAAAAGAAGAAAAGAAGATCATGTATGAAGAAAGCGCAAGGCATACTGTGTATTTGAAAATGTCTTAAAGTAGTCCTCGCTGAATCCTAGGGGCAGGTAGAATTCTCCACTGTTAGTATTCTAAGTCCCTTGATAAAGAATTTGTCATATTGAAAATTTGCTGCAACCCTTCCAACACCAAGACTCAGAACAGCACAGGGTAAAACAGCAGAAATGGGGACATAAACTGCAAAGCTTGCACATACAAGTTTAAATTATTATTATTGGGAAGTAGCAGTGATAGAATACTGGAGACGGTATGTGTTAGTATTGTGACAACTGTATTCCTAATGACATGGTCAGATTCTTAATGTTTTATTTGCACTATCAACCAATTATTGTGTATACATATTAGCTATGTGTCCTTATCCCAGGTAAGCTGCTTTGGGTCTTTGGTTAGGTATCTGGCCTTTGGGACCTAGCTGTGAATTGAATTCAGTAAGGGAAGATCCAAATGGCTTTATCATGATCCAGAGAATTGTCTCATATATCTTAGTGCACTTACTCAGATTCTCTGAGAGTAGCAAATTGTTAAGCATGTATAAGTAGGAAATACTAGCAATAATGTCAGATGAAATGTTAGTTCAGGGTTCTTCTGCACATGCTTTATAATATAGTCCTTAATTATATGATCATACTCTCTATCTCAGGATTGCCATAAGAAAGGGAGAAGCAAAGAAAAAAAGTCATATTTCATTCACCTTGTCTATATAACTTGCTGCTTAGATTCATTAGTCAGAATTTTCATCCAGCCTTCTAAGTATCCATTAAGTAACAGAGTGGTGATGGTATCACACTTCATGGATGGAATCTGGATTCAAAGAGAAGATTAAAATTTTCTACTTAAGTAGCTGGATATGAGTTAAGGAGTGGGATCCAATTGCTGAAACATTGGCCATCAATGCAACTAAAATTACATATCAGCAAGCCTTGTCTTTGCAAATGTTTTAAACTGACATTCCAGCTCACTTAAATAGATACTTGTTTGAAATCTGTCCATGCAAATTCTACTTTTTTTGAGAGAATATATAGGAAATAATTGTAAGTGTATGGATTTTCCTTCTGATTTGCATAGGGAATGCTAGAGACATCATCCTATGCTGAAATTCTGTTCCTTCTTTCATGCATTTTCTGTTAATGTGAATTACAATTACTTTATATTAATCTCTATAAGATTAAAATCTATAAATATGTCTATGCCTTTTCAGAGGACTGCCTTTTTGTGTATTTTTTTTTTTTGTGGCTTGGATGAGGTTTACGGTGGTTATAGTTTTTGGAGTTTTGAGGGGGTTTGAGAGAGAGAGAAAAAATGGCGAAACAAATAATTGTCATGGCAAGTGTATTAAAAAGTCAATAGAGAAAACTGTAAATAATAGAAATAGTTACAAATATTTCAGGTTGGATGGACACCGGAGAGAAGACCTAATTCTGTCCCACAGGAAACCAGTCTGTATATTCTGAGTAAAAGAAGCACATGTTCTGAATTACAGGAAAGTGAGATATTTTGAACACCATATTATGACAGACCTCATACTGAGTGCTCACACCAAACTGGAGCAGAGTATATGAGAGAAATTCTGAACACTTCAATTAGACACCCAGTTATCTTGCATGAATAACTCCCAACATCTTTACTGACTGCAATTTAAAAAATTCAGATAAATATGTGCTTCCATGTCTCATATGTTTTGAAGCTTGTCAGTGGTGTCCTTGATCAGAGAAATGTCTCATAGATATAAGTTTAGACACAGTCACATTGTCTGAGAAATTAGGACAGTATTTTCTGTCCTGGGGTCCAGCCTGGCTTCGTTTTTCATGGTAATAAGCTGAGCCAAGGGTATAGCATAACAAAGCATCTAGGAAAAGTAGAATCAGGCAACCCTTAAGTTATTACAACACTGGGCTATGTTAAAAACCTGCGAGAGAGACAAAAATGAAATTTTTTTGTCATGGAAATTAAGGACATATAGTCCCAGCTGTTTATTCTCGATCTTTATGTGAATTCCAACAGGTATCAGCTGGCATTCCATTCAGTGTCTAAAAGAAAAATGCAGTCCTCATCTTTTGTTAGAATCTTCTGTCTAAATTTTCCTCTTTCATGTGAAGAGAACAGATTTACAGGGCCACTCTGATCTTCCTGCATGTGTAAAAACACCACTGCCAGCAATAAGGGCTCTCTGCAAGGAAGAAGAGCAGAATAGATAAAAAGTGCTCCATTGTTCAGACAGGGGAGGAGAATTTAGTTTTAATGATCCCATTACTTTTTGCTAGACTGCTAAAAATTGCTGCACTGAATAAACCAGTAGTGCTGGTTTTTGCCAAATAACTGGAATGTCTTTCATGAAGCTTAATTTTTTTACAGAAATTTTGTAGAGCAATTAAGGCAGCTTAGCAAATTCATTATTTCCCACTGGACATTGTAATTCACAACAAACTAATTAATATTTTATCTGAAAATGCTACATACTTTCATTGTTTATTTTTAATTAAAATTAAGGTCCTGAAACAGTCAATGACAATTACAAATACATGCAAGGCATTAAATATGACAATTTGAATTTTAATTTTTAATTATCACATTGACATGCTAATTATTTCTGTCAAAAAACAGGATACTTTACTTAAATACTAACATAACTGCACTACCCATTTTAACTACTGAGAAAAAATATATAGTGACTATACAGAATTTTAAACCTTAGGGAGAACAATAATACAGGGGATTTGTCTTTTGAAAGATCAAAATATTCATCATGAGTAAATCTTATATTTGAGTAGTGGAAGACAGTAATGCACTTACACTGTAACAGTGAAAATAACAGAAGACAAGTTTTAAAAGCTTTTAAGGAACCAGTCCAACTATATGTTTAAATATTAAAAAATGTGCCATTGCATAAAATAGAACAAACAAGATGGGCATCTACATGTATCCCTGGTGTAAACTACTTTTTATAAGATTTTTACTAGAACTCTCTTAACATCAGTTGCAATGTATAGCTGTCTCAAAACCATAATAAATTTACTGGAAAGCCCAAGGGTATTTTTATTAAGACACCAAATTGAACATCACTGCTTTTTTCCCCCATTGCCTTAGCAACAGAAGCTAAAGTCTAGTTAACATTTTGGGCTTCAGGATCATGAAAGAAGCAAATTAAAATGTGAAACATTCTATAATCTGATTGTTCCTGTCTTTAGCTTCTTTCCTCATTGAATGTAAAGAAACAGCTGCTTGTGAAAAAAAAATAAAAAATTAGAAGTCTTGTTCTAACACAAATTAAAAGAATGCATGAAAATGCACTTCTGTTCCTCAGGAGCATGAGAATCATTGCATCCTATGGGAGATATATCATAAATAACAAAGACAACAGAAAAATCCTGCAGTTAATTAGTTGTGACTTAACAATTCTGCATGTAGAGTTTGATGCAGGTTGCTGTCTGGGACATAAGTTTGGCTGTTTTTAATGGATGGTAGCATATGGTCAATCTAATTGTAACCACTTCTCAGGACCCTTTACACCTTTTCAAGCCAAACTGTGCATGGTACCATTAGTTGGGACTGCTAGTAACAGTGTTTGAAAATACAGTTTTCATAAAAAAGTTTTGTGATCAGTTCTATCACAGTATATTAGAATTTTTTTGTAAATGGTCTCTTGGATTCAGCTTTATGTCCTGCAAAGATGCCAAAGCCTTTTCAAAGTTGTACCTATTTTGTTTTATATATTTATATATTGTTTATATATATTTATATATTTTTTCATGAAAATTTATTATTTTTCCCCGTGCTGTTGAAAACAACAATGAATTTCTATCTCTCACATGAATACATGAATACACCCTCAGATTTTCTAATGATGGCTTTTAAATTATGAAACAATTATAATAATTATTTTGGTGATTACAATTATTACATTGGTAGTTTTTGTATTCTTTGCAGGAAACATTTTCTCGGTGAACTCCATTGCTTTATCAGGTTGCAAAATGTTGGACTTACAATCTTCTGGAGAATATCAATAATGTAAAATTTATGCTCTGTGCTTTGTGCAAATTCTCCTGTTGGAACAGTCAATGGGGAGAAAATTTAATGGTGTATAAGCTTGGTGATAGTGGATTAAATACTGAAATACATTGAAAAAGAGTCTAGCTTGATTTATTGGGCTTTACTATTTTCAGAGCAAATCCTATTCCTTGGCTGAGCTCAAACAGAAAAGGATATAAAAATACATCAGCTGCAGATTGTCTTGATAAATGTCCTTAGCACTTGAAACTTTTTTTTTGCTTTGGCTGAACTGAAAAAGAAGAGGGACCATGATATTAAGAATTCCTAAAAAGTATTTTTTTCACACAGACTCACAATTATTCCTACCAATATCAGCTGTTTGGTTCTCCAGAAAAGAGTTAAGGGTGGAATTGGAGGATGTGCAGCAAAAGGAAGGGAGGGTGGGCAGGAGGAAGGCAGGAATGTAAATAGGGATAGAAGGAGGGATGGAGAAAATGAAATTCAGACTGTCTGCTAGATAAAATTTTACTATTTAATCAAATGACAGATATAATAGTAATGTCCAGTTCAAATATAATTTAGATTATAGATAAGTTTTTATTTCTGTTGAACTGCATTTTTCAGAAAATAAATAATTTCTTAATAAAAAGAAATAATTTATTTCATTCTTAGAGAATTGAAACTTGTCTCAGGAATTTCAGTTCCCAGTATAAAAAGAGAAATGGAACAATAACATGGAATAACAGGAAGAATTTTCAAATCTTAAAATGGGTAATTAATTCCAATCTTAAAAAGATTTTTGTACATAAGAGGAATTTTCCAGGACTGAAAAGTACACTCGTGATTACAAGTTTTCAGAAAATGCTGAATCAATTTTTGTAGATTTAAAAAAAAATACTGAAACTCTAGAAGATACAAGCATGAAAACTAGAATTTGATTTCGGCAACATGGTGCTTTTTTCTGAAGTACATGGAGAAGACTAATTTTGATAGTATATATGTCAAATGTTTTTTTTAGAGAGCTTTCATTTAATTCAATCTTCAGTCAGAAATAAGACATTTTCAAATAAAATCTTTATATAGTAATATAGTATAGTAATACTTCATTTATTTTTGCCCTATATGAAGGAAGTAAATTTTAAGCCATTTCTGTTTAGAGAAATCTCCTGAAACTCATTTTATGTAAAACCTAAAATTTCATAGCTCTTGCTTTCATTGACAGTCAGACCCCTAGCCTGTTCAGCAAGTGTTCTCCTCTAACACTCTGCAGAGGTCTTCTGATCATAATAATATCTGGGATATTTCCAGTTCTTGGCCTGTACTTTTCTTCTTGAACATAAGGTCAAAAGTACTGGGTTAGATCAGCATCTTACCTCTGATAGAAGCCAAATGTCAATCTATCATAGAGGGTATAAGGAAGGGGAAAGCACATACTCTAATAATCTTCATCCTTCAAAAATTTTTAATTTGGATAATTGCCGATGTAACCCAAAACTCTTTTCTTTTTCCTAAGGTAACACAACATTTCTTTGAATAATGTAAACTTCTGTGAAAGAATTTCCCTTGTCTAACTACACCTTGTATGTGTGAGGGGAAAAAAACCTGTGTTCTTTGTCTCATCTTATGCCTCCTTCTGATGTTTCCTTACTATTGTGTTTAAACACAGAAAACAATTCCTGTGAACAAACGATTCTTGTCCACCTTGTTTTACATATTCTACTGATATGGCCATGAATAATTTTTTGTGCTAAGTCATCTTCAGAAGAGCTAAAGTGTTCATATCTTTTGGTTTGGTAATATTCAGAATATGTTAAGGTTATGACCTCAAAAATATATTCAGTGTTGAAGTCCTGTTTGAACTGATAAGCCTTTACATATGCAAACACAGTTTAGAGCATTGAATATTGTCTGTGGATTCATCACAGGATGGATAATGGGGGTAAAAGATCTTTGTAACTCACAGACCCTCTGGCAGACAAGTCCAAGGAAATCCCACCAAAATGGGAATAAAATTCTGTAACACTTTATGTGATAGCATTCATAAAACTGCAGAGGTTATTTTAAGTTTTACAGATTCTATATCTACATCGTGTGATGTGCATTTCCAATGGAGAAAGAGAAAAGAAAGCCATTTAATAATTCAAGTGCAATTTTTGTTGGGACATCTCTTTAAGAACAGAATTAATCTAATGACAGTGGTTATGAACTGATTTAATCCAGTGGCAGTGAAATGTCAATGACATCAGCTTAGTCAGGAGAACGCGTTTTATTTTGATTGTAACTACTTTTGGTTTCTACTAATCTATGAAATGGTGTGTTACTGGAGTAGTAGGGGGTAATATTGGAAAATCTAGTATTTTAGAAAACAAGTTGTCAAATAACTGTTTCAAAGGTTTTTTTTTAACTTATGGTGTTGTGCAAGAATAGGATTCAAATATTTTTTTAACAAATCTTTTTTTAAACAAGAATTTTCTAAGAGGACATACTATCTGCCTTTAATTCTGTGGTATTTTTGTTATCACTGTTTTGCTAAAAGAAAGTGCTTTTGGAATGTCAATTTATATTAATGGAATGATTCAAAAATATTATGTCATGTGTAGTGGGAGGACCCTTCCTAGATGCTCAGCACCCACCAAAGCCCCTCACTCATCTCTACAAATGTACAGGGGAGAGAAAAGGTAGCAAAGGGTTCATGGGTTGAGACAAGGACAGGGACAGATCACTCACCAAATACTATCATGGGCAAAGCAGACTTAAATTTGGGATATTAATTGAATTAATCATTAACAAAATTAGAGCAGGATAATGAGAAGCAAAATAAGCCTTACAAACATCTTCCCTTTGCTTCTTCCTCCTTCTCAAACTCTACCTCCTCTTTCCCAGCAGCACAGAGAAATGGGGAACAGGGGTTATGGTCAGTCCATCACTTCTTGTTCCTGCTGCTCCCCAGGGAGAAGAGTCATTCCCCTGCTCAAGAGTGTGGTTCCTTCCACAGGAGACAGTCCTCCACAAACCTCTTCAATGTGAGTCCAATCTACAGTTCTCCATGAACTGCTCCAATGGGCATCACTCTTTTACGAGGTGCAGTCCTTCAAGAACAGTCTGCTAGCCTGCTCCAGCATGGGTTCCCCACAGGGTTACAAGTCTTACCACGAAACCTGCTCCAGCAAGGGATCCTCTCTCCACAGAACTGCAGGTCCCTACCAGGAATCTGCTCCAGCATGGGCTTTCAATGGACTCACAGCCTTCTTTTAGGATTCTGCCTGCTCTGGCATGGCAATCCTGGAGAGACCATATTCACAACTGGTAAGGCACACAGTATAGGAACTTAAGGATTGTTTTGCAACTTCATCCGTAGCTATATGGATATATAATAGAAGCACTGTGCCCCAGATCTCAAGGGAGAAGCCTATATTGCAGTGAAGTCAGGGATTTGATGATACACTAGGTCTTTTTCAAATTTCTGTATAAGAAGTCCTCATTTCTTTACCACTTTTCCATATCTTAGGTGAGTAATCCTTATACAGATTATTTATGTGGCTATAAAAGAAGTAATACTTTTCTTCTCAATGAAACCTTTAGAAAAAAAACTAATATCAGCTATCTTGTTACCTGTATAAAGCTAAATTACGGATGCTGTCCTCTAAACTGTAGAATCAAAATGGATACTGGAACTTTACATTCTAAAGTTCTATTATTTGCATGAATTAGTAATTCAGATGAAATTGACCAGATGAAATGCAATAAAAATAGGCTGCAGACATTAAGTTTGTATAAGAAGAATTCTCATCCTAGGAGCTGCTAAATTGTTATGAATATTAGGCGAGGCAACCTTACATAAGCTCAACTTTATTGATCTAAATCCCTACCTCAGGCTGAACATAACACAGCCTGAACCAGCACCCCAAAACCACCATGTCAGTGAATAAGTCAGACATAAGACTGATATATGTGTCTGACCCTTCCCTTTCTTTTCCTTTCCCTGTCTACACCTGCATCCCATAGAATGATGATATGCTGCATCATGTCCCCCTTGTTTATGGTAGGCTGTGTTAAATGTAGTAGTTTGGGACAGTCTATTTTCTGCAAATTGTGCCTGGAGATACTGGAGGCTGAAAATCTCATGCTACTGATTTCTAGCGTCTCTCACAATGAGGGAGATCTTACAGGCAAAGACTCTCTTCTTTCCTGAGATCTTATTTACCCATGAGCTGAGTACCCACTATCTCAACAGTCAAACCTAGAACCCCAGAAAAGGTGTAAGTTTTTAAAACTACATTTTGATTCTAATTCCCTGTTTTAAATGGATTTTCAAAGCATGCAAATGCTAAGCAGCTCAAATGTTTTCTTTATAGAATACTGTTGAAGTCTTTACAATCTCTGAATATTTATTGATTCTGTGCCAGTCTTTCCTTTCTCGGTAGCAGATAACTTCAATGAGATTTTTGAAACCCAAAATAATCAAATGCAGAACATTTCCTTGAAAATTCACCATAAAATGTTGCATTTTATTTTTGTCAGTATTGCAGGGAGCTTTTCACATGCCTTACTTTTTCTGGCATTTAAATATTCTTGAACCTAATGTGGAATTCTTCAGAAAATTATCCAGTTAGAATGTTCTACAAATGTTATGCATAATATTGTGCTGGATTAAGAGTTCCTATTCAAATGATTAAGATTTGTACTTTATAATTAATTTTGATATAAATAGAAGTACCAGTGCTAGGCATTTGAAGATTCAGAAATCAGTAAATCATTGTATTTGTTTGTAGGAGTATATGTTTCTGATATATTGTGAGTGCCAGCTGAACTGTTGTTCTGATGTAGCATTGAAGGTTCCTACCATTGCCTTCAGTAAGGATCAGTGGATTAGTTCATCATTGCATTAAAATTTAAAATGAAATAATCGACTGTTATCATGTAATCTGTGAAATCATGTTTTACATAGTCATCCAAAATGGGAGAAAATCACTTTTTCATTTTTTTCTATAAAATTATTCTGATCTTAAATTACAAAAATATCATGAAAAAACTTGCCCCGCCCATCTCAAAGTTCTGTGGGAAAAGCAGAAGATAACAAAAAATTGTGTCTAATATAAGTTCATAATAATATCTAAATCTTTAATGACATGTATATGAATAAAAACACATACCTGGGAAACATTTCTTTGTTTTAGCTTAGGAAAGGTTGAGCGTAAATGACAGAAGGAAGAAGAGAACAGCAGATATTTCCCAATAAGTCTTTAAGCAAAAAAATTTGTGAAGTTCTCATTTGTCATGCACTATCAGCTAGAAGCAGAAGCAAAGCAAATCTTGTCGCTTGCACCAATGTTAAGCAAGAATGATCACTTAACAGTAGGCACCTTCTAGGAGAAGCAAAATTTTTGAGAGCTCTCAGCAGAGAGTTTAAACACTGAAGAAGAAAATAAAAATCATAATGAGGGTGGTTTCTGTTTGTTTTTGTTGGTCATATAAGGAATCCAAGAAGGTCTATAATGCATCTGACATCATGGTCATTTAACAAAAAAAAAAAAAAAAAGAAAAAAAAAGAGGAGGAGTTTCATGTGTTTTCGGAGTTTTCCCCCCCTAAAATAAAATGCTCTAGTATGAGCAGTATTAAATAATGAAATACAGTAAATTGTGCTGCACTGGGGACCTGAATAGGTGAATGGCACAGTGTGCTCTTGTTTCATTGCTTGCAAATCTAAGTAACATTTATTTTGTGATTTTGTGTAAATGGAATAAGAATTTCTTTGAAAGATGATACAAAAATAGTACTGATACTAATAAAAATGTGCCTTGGGTAGCTGGGGGCTGTGAACTAACAAGTAACCACTCAGAATCAAATTTAGTATATATAAAGTCCTATTGGTTCTTTTAATGATATAATTATTCTGTCAAACAAAACTAAAAGTCTAGCAGCTCCTTTAAAGAGCTCCAATTCACTTTGTAATACGAAAAGAACATTTAACACCATGCTGACATTTAGATGTCCAGACATGAAGGAAGGACTGAAATATTTTTGTTTAAAAAAAGGCAAATTTAATTTGGTACATTAATCCCTGAGGACCTGTCAGTCTGTGTGATTTTCTGTAGACAAAAGATGCTTGAACTTTAGAGAGATCACAGTTATGGTCTGGCTGCAATTCTTCCCACTTCCCAGTTTCTCTGATTATACTTCTCAAATACCAGTCTTTTTTGCCTTTATCTCTTCTCAGGTTGAATCATACAATTCTCCCACTGTTAAACTGAACTCTTAACAACAGTGCCCTGTATATCAGCTGTGCTAACCTGCCAAGTCCTGAGGGCTTTACTACCAGAGGGATTTGACTTCTCGGAACTATGGACAATGATGGATATGCCCAAGTACTTTTCTCAACACAGAATATTCTTTACTTTTAAAAAGGTGAAAAAACAACTTCTATAAATATTTTAAAGTTTTTAAGGTCTATACATTTCTCACCTAGGCCATTCTGTCCTTCATGAGTTATATAAAGTTAATATTCTGATGGCAAACTTCTTAAAAGAAAACCAAACACTATCACCCACTAAATTAGGTAATTTTTCTTAATTTATTAATAAAAACTAAAGGCTTTGCACTACAGAATCCCAGGAAATGTCTGGACTTTCAGAGTTTAGCTGTGAACCTCAGAGAGGTAAGCAGACCATGACCATAATTACAAGCCCACATGTACCTAAGATTAAGGGATGGGGACCTTCCCTGGCCCTACATTCTCCCCTTTGAGCAAACCAAGATGCTGAGGACTCAGTGACAATCACCAGCTTATGGCTTTCAAGAAACTGTTTCCATTACATTTAGCACTCAAAATGACTTAGGAAGAAGAAGCATAACACAAAAGAATTTGAGTTGATACTTAAAAGACTTTCTATATATTTTTGGCTCTGATAATGATGAGCCTTTTGTCCATTAATCTGTATGGTAAGTGTCAGTATTGCTGTAATAGATAAAAGGGTAATTGTAGAATTTTGACAATACTGATTTGTTTAGATTTTACTTTTTTTGCACTATTTTGTACAATTTTATGAACTATTCTCATTGCATAGCAGACTTCCTAACTCCTTGCTGGACTAAGCCTCACACCTTATGACCATAGTCTAACTCAGCTTTGTAAAAAACTAATTCTATCATCTAGAGGTGTGACATCTCCATTTTCAGCCTGGGCATATGAGCTACTAGACAATTCACAGTCACACAAGCCAGCAGGTAGAAGAACAGAGCTGAGTGGCCAGGGAGTTTGAAGGTTTAAATCCTGCTACCAGAAGAGAGTAAGGTGTAGATCCAGCTACTGGAAAGAGCGAGTGACTGGAGCCAACTACAGGCAATTTTGACTGTATTTCACATCTGCATGCAACCATGAGTGAACATCAACCTATATTAGCTGATGAGAAGTTCAGCACATGGAAAATAACCAGGTTCCAGGCATTGATATTGGATGAAGAAAAAGTCCATACTAATGTTTTTTTCTTAAAGAAGAAAACATCTCTTTGGCAAAGTTAAACCAAGACCTAGAATCATTATTGGGTTGTACTTTTAGGGAAAAAAATACTTCTGGGGTTCTTATAAGACTCAGTCTCTGGATACAGAAAACAATATACTAGAAATGTGCTTTGATCAGATAAAAGCTGCTTAAGGATTCAAAGGCCTATTACCTCAGATGTAATAGTTCAAGTTAATAAGTTCCTTTCTCCCTTTTATACACTGTGCACAATGAACACTTACATTTTAATTAACAGCATTTACTGAATTGGAAACCATGTGCATTAAAAAGAGTATCTTGTACTGTACGTGACACTGATTTTATTCATAGAATCAAGAACAAGATAAATCTGCAAGCACCTATATGCTCATCACTAATTTTCATGCTATATCTACTCTGTAACAACTCAGTCTCATTTTAATAAAATCTTGAACACCACATATAGGATATAGAATTAGTTACATCATGATAGCTCAGTGATTTTACACCATTTCATGTAGTTTGGTCTGCCTTGGTAACAGTAAGAATTTATCTTTTTATCCAGAGAAAAGTAATGGAATTGTAAAATTCCTTTACATATTTTATAAATCAGTGATGATTACCTGATGAGTTGTTAACAGATAATATGGGAAATCCTAAAATAAGCATTATGTTTGCTATACTCATAACATTTTCATAATTAACTCCTGTAGACACAAAATAACCACAAAATAAGATGTTTTATTGTTCATGTACCAAGATAAGAAAGAATCTGTCTATAATGTTGTAAAAACACTAGTTAAGAAGCCTTAAATTAATGCCATTAAAAGGTGCTAGATTAGGCAATAGAATATTGTCTCATTCAATTCTTAATGATATAATTAAATAGCTAATAATGGAGTTATTAATAAATAATAGTGAAAATAGGAATAAGTACAATGGAAAAAGTACAGATGAAGAAAAGTAGAAAGGAGCAGTAATACACATATAGTAAATAATAATATTCTATTTTTTATGCAAATACTGCTCAACCTGTTAAAAAATTACCTTAAATTTATGAGTTTGGAGGTAATACAAAGTATACAGTACAAAAATTATTTTAAACAAACAGATGAGAACCATTTATTAGAGTCCAAAAGGTTAAGGATGCAATTCATCTTTATCTCTGTGAGGCATGCAAATGCAATGATTTAATTCCACCTTTCCATTCAGTAGAGAGAGTTGAACCTGAAGAAGATATTTTGCCTCTTAAGATAACTGAATAAAAACCCTAGGGTGTAACAGCCTTTTAAAAACCTAATTCTTCATTGACTGTGGAAGAACTCTAGATTTTTTTCTTTAGCCTATTTGACTAAATATTTAGATTGCTTTATTAATAAAGATGAAGTGTGTCTGAAACTTGAATTGTGGACAATATACCCAAGTAGCTGAAGAGGTAGAATGACATATTGTGGTTCACCACAAATAAATGCTAGGGATCGTTAAAATATGTGAGCACATCAGAGTACTTATTCATACTTATTAACTGAAGAAAGTATCTTATTAGGATAATTTTTCCATTGTTAGAAACTGTTGTATTAGAAATATTGTACCATTCATATCTTTTAAGCCGTATTAACACTCTTTTGATTACATTAGTCTAAGAGCATAACTTCTTAAAAATATCTGCAACAAGAGCAATGAAAAAAAATCTCTGGATTTCCTCTTCTTCTTCTCTTTCTTGCATTTTTTAAAAATACTTTCTATAAGCTGATTCAATTAAGAAAAGTTTAGAATTATAGACAGAAGTAAATATCGTATCTAATAGGATCTCTTCCCTATATTGAAATTCTAATGAAGAAAATCTATAGCTGAAAATTCTGATGTTTTATTTCACAGACACTTCACATAAGTACTTCTTCCAAAAGAAGCAAATTAAAGCTATTCATCTATTTTTAAAAATATTTTCTTCAGTAATTTCAAATGTGCAAGTAGTCATTTAAGTAATGCACATAGCTTTAAGGAGCTTCACTTTGCTTATAAGCCTTTCCCACAACTTTGTTTCTGTCTCCTTCCTCAAGAACAAAAGATTTCAAAATAAAGAAGACTAATATTTTCATGATATGTGATAACATGGATGTTATATAGGATGTTATATAGGATATATATAGGAAGTTATTTTTCATATATTTCTTCCATTTACTCCTTGAGTGTTTGAGCATTATATATTTTAAAGCAGCAGCCTGTAGAGTTTAATATTTCAAATCAAAACATAGATCTATAGCATTTATAATTTCCTGCTTTATTTTATTACTTGAGCCATAGTAATGTATCAGTTGGAAATATATACTTATGTGTATACATTTATATCTGTATACACAAAAACATATTTTAAGACATTGTCTTCTGTAGCATCCCAAAAGATTTCATTTTTTGTAGATGTTTCTTGAGAAATTCCTTAATATTTGTGTTTATTTACATTTCACTGATTGCCAAATTTTTCATTTGTTGCTTATGTCTGTCAGTCCTCCAAGTTCCTTGGTAAATATTGCCTTCATAATCAAATATAATTTTAGGACATAAATTACTCAACATCTATAACAAATAAATAAAGTCACAGTGTAACAAGACTTGACCAGAGCTGACTTTTCACCACAAAGAAGTCTGTTTACATGTGCTGTACTCTGACCTTTAAACCCTTTCCATCAGCCACTCTCTTGGTTCTCAAGGTGATATGCAGAACTAATTCCTTCTATTTATCTTCCATGCTTGACATGCCCAGTCAACCCTCAGTACTTTTCTGCTTCCTTCAAACTTAAAACTGCCTGAATAATTTGGAATAACACACATTTAGATTAAAAAAAAGCCCTAACACATTCTTTATTAAAAAGCTACTTTTCTGCTAGTTCCCTGCATGACAATAATCTAACCAGGGGGTTAGAATCATAGAATGGCTAACTAGCCATTATGGCTACAATTTATTGAGTGTTTGTATAATCCTGTCTTCACCTGGTTCTGTAAAGTACATTGCAAATTATGTTCAGCTGCAAAGAAGTTTAGGAATCTCTGACTATAGAAGAAATGGTGTTACTCCCTTTGCAAGAATCTCTTACTGTTAGAGCAGCTGCCTGGGAAATCAGAGGCTTGTAATCAGTATCTTCTTCTATCTCAGAGACACAGGTGTAAAGACATTTAATGTGCCTAACTTTCAATACCTTTCCTATCAATCATGTAGACACACAGAAGACAAAAGTCATAGCTGGGAGGCCTATATTACCTTAATCTGTTATGTCTGGAGCTCAAGTTCAATGGTGAGCTAAAGACAGTAGAGGAGTGCAGCAAATGTATCCATAGTACTTCCCAGAGTGGTTTAAAGAATTTATTAACTGACTCAAGTACCCCATGGAAAGTGTTCACAAGTTGGTAAAGGTCAAGCTGTATTTGACTTTTCTGTCCAGCTCCCAGGAAGAGTTTTAAGGTAACAGTAAATCTGCATATCCCAGAGGAAGTCATGACACAATATATTTCATTGGAAAAAGGGCATCTCTTACAAATTTGATCTCTGCTTTTACATCTCCCAGATCATGGGAGCATTAAAACAGCCATTACATCTGTTTTTCAAAGTAAGTTGGGGAATCTTAGATTGGCACTTTTTAAAAGGTAACAAAGGACTAATGAAAGACTGCCAAGAAAAGCTAAATGCCATTTGATCACAGGCACTACCACAAGTTGTATTAACAGACCACCAAAATACTTAAGATTGATTATTGGGGCTTATCACTGGATGCCTTTCTCAATTTGTTGTGGTAGCTTGTCTTTGAGTCAGCATCATACATTATACTTTATTTTTTCATTTTAATCCCTCATAGAACATATAGTGTCTTCATTATAAATTATTTAATTAAGAGAATAATTTCAACAAAATAATTTCCATTTATCTCAATGAATCTGAGCTAGTATTTTTTGAGAACAGTGTGAAAGGAAATATCTACTGAATGTGGGTAACAAACTGGTTATGACAGCTAAAGCATGGCTGCACTCAGTGCAAATTTAAATAGATGCCTCTTCAATGCAGGAACAATTAATCAAAATTTGCAACTTTTTATTATTACTAGTATTAATAAGGAAGTTTTCTAGACTTCATGATTCCATGGAATCTAAAATATTTGTCTTTTAGTACTTTAAAATGTTATCATGAAACAATATGCAAAATAAATTACTGCTGCTATTTTAAAGTTATTAATAATTGCCTGACTATAAAAATCTATGCTCTATATTGTACAGAGAAACAAACAAAAGAATATGTTCCAAGTAATGGGATTGTTTTTAATATTGTATTTGCACTCTACTCATATTTTTCATTTGTAGTACCATTCACTCCTGAATTTCTGAAAAGATATTTCAAGTAACTGTTCAGAAGTTTATTACAAATATGCTCTATTCATCAGACTCTCAATTAACACGATACATAAGAAACACTCTAGAGAAATATAAGTTTTCCTACTTATAGGAAGTGATCATTTGAGGAACAAAGTTCCACAATGACTGACTAAGAAAATTATTTTATATAATATTTTAATGATCTTGAAACTAAACCGCAAGTGTATCTGACAAATGTGCTGATGTCAAGACAGGGAAACTTTGAATGGGAGTCTCAGAGAAACAAACTCCATAGCTGTAAGCACAGAAACAATAGATACTTAATTCAAAGATACAAAAGTCAAAGATTCATAGAACAATCTAATATCTCAAATTGGAAGGGATCAGTAGGGATCATCAAACACAACTCTCTGCTCCTTGCAGGAGTACCTAAAATAAACCCAAACTCCCAGGTCTGCTTCCAGAGAGGTTCTTTCCAAGCTCTCATCTTCCCATTTATAAGTACAACAAGGATTATACAATTCAAGTGTAGCATCTGTCACTTTTTCTTATTCAATTTCAGATAGTTGGTGATTGCAGATGTGTAGTCTATCCAGATCTCTCTGAAAAGCCTCTACCCTTGTGGGAGTTCATTGCACGTCCTAATTTTATATTGCTGGCAAAACTAACATGCAATTCCTGAATATTCCAGAATATTTGTAAAAATATTGAAGAGGTCTGGGCTTATAAATTAAACCTTGCAGCACCCCACTTATGGCTGCCACTATCCCAGTGTAAGATCCAAATGTATTAGCCAATTGCTCATCAAATGTATTATGGATATGTCTAGCTGTATGTTGGACATTAGTCCTGAAGAGAATATGAGAGACAGTATCAAATGTTTTGCTAAAATTAAAAAAAAAAATTAAAAAATTCCACATCTGACTTGCCTTGGTTAAGTAGTTGAAGGATCTTATTTTAAAAGGTAATTAGGTTGATTAGCAGAACCAGCTTAATGGTTAACTCTTGTTAATCCGTGCTGGCTATGACCAATGTCTGCAGTGTCTCTCAAGTGGTTTTTAGTAACTCCCAAAATAACCATTTCCAGAATTTTATCAGAGACTGAAGTGAGACAGACAGGACTGTTAATAATCAAGGTCTTCCTTCTTGCTCTTCTTGGAAACTGTGACAAGCTGTACCATGAAGAAGTAATCATAACAGGAGTCTCTGAGCTAAGTTAGAGTGCACAGAGAGAATTAAAAGTGAAAAAATCCAGGTTCTGGAGGTCAGTGGTAAGGATGATGTAAAACAAATGATAAATATCTTTTTAGGACAGATCAAGATATGTACATTCAACAGAGTCAAAAACCTTTACTTAAATTTTACAAGCTCAGTGCCTCATTTCAAAGAATATTGGTATTAAGTCATATATAACAGAACGGCAGATTCAAATTAATAATCACAGAAACCAGTAGATATTCTTGAGGATAGCACTGTCAGGAGAGTAATAGAAAAGTCTGGGGAATGAGCTTACAAGGGCATCCAGAAATTCAACAAGGACAAAAGCAAAGCCCTGCCTTTGGGATGAAAAATTCCCTGAGCAGTGGTAGAAGTTGAGAAATGACAGCTGGGGAGTGGACAAAAGCTGAACATCAGCCAGCAGTATGCCTAGACAGCAAAGATGGCCAGCAGGATCCTGAGATGTGTTTATGGGGACACAATCAGTAGATTAAGGGAAGCGATTGTCCCCCTTTACTCAGCACTCCTCATCTAGCTCCTATATGCACTTTGGGGTTCATAATAAAAAAAAGACATCAAAAAATAGGAAAATTCAGCAAATGGTCAGCAAAATGGTATGGACATTGAATAATGAGTCTGAGACTAATTATTCAATTAATTCAAAATATTCAATATATTCAATTAATTCAATGTAATGAACCAGAGAAGTTCAGACTGGTTATAAGGAGATCCCATTTAGGAGAGTGGACCAGATTTCCCTGAGAAGTTGTGCAGTCTCTATCTAGATCTTCAAGTCCAGCATGGACAAAGCCTTGAGCATTTTGGTCTGACCTCGCAACTGGCCATACTTGGACCAGGTGGCTGGACTCTAAAGTCCTCATGTCCCAATTTGAATTATCCTTTGATACTACAATGAACAAAGAAGAAAGTAATTATTGTCCACGCAAGCAATCCAATTTTTAAGACAGTGAGTTCTCAGAGAGCTTATTCATTAGACAAGAATCAGCAAAAAGGTAGGATTTTTGAGGGGAAATGTTGGATTTGGAGTGTTAGTTTTTTATAAATTTTAATCAGTTAATGAGTGAGTTTGCAGAACTTTTTTGACTGAAATACAAAGACAGTAGTATTTCTTATATTCATTTAATTAATTATTTCTATATTCATTTATTTGCCTTCTTCATCAAAATCTATTTTCTGCAAGTGTTTGAAAGTATTTTCCATCAGAATAACCATTAATATATTCTTATGTGAAACGCACCCAAAAGAACCACTCAGGTATGTAAGATCTTGTCCATGTCTGCCCAGCTCCATCTCAATAGATGAATATTGCATGCTCTGGGAAAACAATAAAAGCTCACATAATTCTTATGTGGTAAACTTACTGAAAACTCAAAGCAAAGAAATGATTTCTTTCCTGCAAAGAAACAAGAGAAATAGACGTAAACTCTAAAGGGCTTTATGTCCTTGTAAGGCATTTAAGGCAGGAGGCCAGAAGGTGATAATGACCCAAGCAGTGACCATTAATTGACCTTGGATGTAAAGAAGGTCAGACAGCTTGGCTTTGGCTAAACTCATCAAAGAGGCCTGTGCCAGCTTATATAACACATCTTGCTTTGAAAGCAATAAGGGAAAATTAAAAGCAATGCAAAGAAAAGTTATTTGAAAGCAATTTTGTTTGTTGCAATAGTTGCTTTCAAAGCAATAAGTGGAAAATTGAAACAAAGAACAATAATCCTACAGAGGTTAAAAGAAACATATAACTGTAACACTGTACCAAAGGCTGAGGACTGAGTCCAAGGTAGAATCATTAAACATTAAGCCAGTCTGGCAGCTAGGACTTTGACACAGTTGGACCAGCGAGTGTCCTAGTCCTCTGAGTCATGCTGCTAGTCACAACTGGATTGGATAGTGTTGGGATTTTTTTAATCCAGAAGAGACATGAGCACAGGAGTGTGTTTGTGTCGAACAGAACTTGGTATTCATCCCTGACAGTAATCCTGACCACTTAAAAATGTTTAATTTTATGTCACAGAGTGATTTGGTTGTGATGCTGTTGGATGTTTGAAGACATGGGAATGATTATTAACAGTTGCATTTAGTGGTATCTGCTATTCTGAAAGCAAACAAAAAAACCAACCTCCTCTAGTCTTGTACAGAACCATGAAAGTATTAATGCATATCAAAAATTTGTTTATCGTAGGTGAAAAGCAACAACAAAATATCCTTAAAGTTCATAATTGTCAGTCATTTTTTCAAAGTTTCAGTCCCTACCCGGAGACAATAGTATTACAATTTTTAGCTTTTCAGAGAAATATTTAATATAGAAAATAGTGCAGACATTTCACCAAGTGTTTAACATAAGGATTATGTTATTGCCATATATATAAAAAAAAATTAAGGCGTATACTTGTATATGCTTTATAATATATATAATAGACTATTAATTAACTAACTCTATATAATAGAAGTTAATGCAAATGAAAAGTGATATACCAATTTTTATTGCTCCTGCTGGATAATTTTTGTTAATTTAATGCAACATGGTTTTGACTACAGAAAATGGTTCTAGCTTTTTAGAATTAAAACAGGAAACAGTTCATATTTAGTGATAAGGTATTGTTCACCTAGTTGACTGTTGTTGGTCTTAGAATGTATGAAATCTTCTGTGCCAGAGTGAATTTTATGTACTCTTTTTTTAGCAATAAGATGTACAGAACAGATATAATCTTCTATAATTTCAAAAATATATTTTCTGAGTTCAAATTGATGCAAACATCTCATTTCTATCAAATAACTGCAGAAAATCATCAAACATCACAATTACTCATAGAGGTAGAATTTCTCAAAAAGTGTTTCTATTCTTTATTAAGCTGATTCTAACTCTCAAGTGGGAGCTCTGACATTGACTTGTATAGATCTGAAACCAACCACATGGAGGGAAGTATCGGTAACTCTTACTATTATACTATATAATATAGTATACTCTAGTAATGGATAATACAATAAGAAAAAAAAAATTAGAACTTAATCCCTGTCTGTTCTTCCAAACTCCAGTAAGTTACCCACTGGTGAGTTTTTGCTCATTCTCTGAGATATACATTCAAAGTTGGTTTTTTGGTTTTTTTTTTAATAATCTTGATTCATAGCTACCAAAACCTATCATTTTGTGGCTTGACAAGATATCATAATACCATGAACACAGAAATCAATTCCATTCTCAGCAGTTTAAATTATTGCCTTCTTCCTTCTCTTTTATTACTAAATTAACCATTTGTATGCATAGAATTAAAAACTGTACTATTAACATTAAACTTAAAATTATGTGGAAAAAACCTGTCAATTTCTGAATAGGTATCATTAGCACAATATCATGTATACCTCTAATTTTATATTATAAAAATATTCTGCCAGAATTTGGTACACTTCTCAAATTGAACCTATGAAAATCAGGTAAAAAATAGGCATGTTAATTCCCTTATGGTTTCTTCAGCACAATATTGAAGTTGCTTTAAAATGAAATTCCACTTTTTGTGCCTAGTGGGTCCTGAATCAATCATTTACCTCAAACCATGGTTTGGTTGACACCAATTGTATTCACATTAGCACCTTAGCTTATTTCAGAAATGCATTTTAAAAATTAATCTCCTATTTATGCCCTCCCACTATGCTGTGATTCACAGAGCAAAGCTGACAAAATGTCTCTCATATAAAACTGAAGTGCAAGATGTGTTACAGGAGTTCGAATTAGAATCTCTTCAACCAGTACAGTCCACTGTCTTGCTGGAGGTAGTCCTAAGGAGTTCTTTGCCTCTCCTCCAGAAGGCAGATGATGTGAGTGTTGGATGCTCAACTCTAATCTACTGAGCAATACTGTTTGATAATGTAAAAATAGCTTTTCCTTTGGCTATCGGAGGAGACAGAGAAAACATCAGAATGGAGTATGTCTAGTTTATATTTTCTGTACATGAATGTTGGGAAGATTAATTCTTTAAAATAAGATATTCTAGTACTGCAGGCTGATCATGACATTTGATCCAGAGAGAAAAATTGACTCTTTACTATACAGCCCAGAAGCTGCCTTTGTATTTGAGGGATGCACTTACTCATAACTTTTTTAGGAAAATTACAATAAAAGCAATAGTACAGAAACACTGGCTTAAATGAACAAAGTCAAGGTACAACCTGACACCTGGTGTTTGCAGTCCCATTGAAGTAATGATTGTGACCTTGTTGAAAGTGTTTGCCCTGTAGAAAAGCCTGGTTCTTGTCTGGATGTCCATTAGCAGTGGTCAGATTCAGGTGGTGCTTCCACCAGGGAAGGGAGTTTCATCATGGAATTATCAATTCCTATGAGTTATAGGATATTTTTGGAGTTCCTGGTGGTTTTAGGTGCCTATTTATTCATTTCATGATGGCCCATTTGTCCTTGAGGATGGGTGTAACTGTTCTGGTGCTCCCCTGGTGGGAGTTATTGTGGCTGGGTCTTTGTGAAAGTGAGGAAACATTGCCATGCAGGATCTGGGTATGCAATGAGGGGCTGTTTCAAATGACACACCATTAACAGTTCGCCAGGAATGATGTAGAGGAATGTAGAATACAGAGTTTGGTTACACATATACTGGCACTCTTTTCTCATGGAACCACGACAAGAGTATAGAATTTGATTTCTGGAAACAAACAGTCCTTCTTAAACTGTTCTCTTATATGTTTGTATTTTTGAAATAATATTGAAGTTATTAGGGTGCAGAAAATAGTATTTGCAAAATGTATGATGAAGATAGGTTTTCTAATGTTTGTACCATCAATTTACCGAAAATTCCACTAAAAAAATTAAACCATACCCTAGTTCATTGAATATTGTGGTAGAAATACAATTAGATTCTTGTAAAAAAGAAAAAACATGAATACTTTTTTTGTCTGTGTTTCTTTTACTGCAATTCTTAAAAACTGAGAATTTTCATTTCTCTGGTATTTAAAGAGCAGAATATTTAAAGAATATTTAAAGAATATTCATATTCTCTGGTATTTAAAGTGCAGAGATTTTAGCATCAGCATTTTGAAGAAATGCACTGTGATAATAGGAAAAAATATTTAAATATCTTTTATAAATAATTTCTATTATTTGCATGTAAGAAAATAAAATTATGAAAGAAAATCATGTGAGTATTTAATTAAAAATCCTGGATAGCATACAATCATAGGTTGGAAATAATTGGATTGGAATTAGATTGGAAAAGACCCTTAAGATCATTGAGTCCAACCATAAACATCCCACTGACACAAATAAACCATGCTTCTAAGTGCCACATCTACACTTCTATTAATTATTTCCTGGCATGGTGACTCAACCACTTCTCTGGGCAGCCTGTTCCAGTGCTTTGCACCCATTGCAGTGAAGAATTTTTTCTGATATCGAATCTAAATCTCCCCTGGTGTAACATGAGGCCATTTCCTCTTGTTCTATTGTTTGTTACTTGGCAGAAGAGACCAACCCACAACCCACACCTTTGCTACAACCTCTTTTTGGGTGGAGTGATAAGGTTCCCCTGAGCCTCCTTTTCTTTGTGTTAAACGACCCTGTTACCTCAGTAGCTCCTCATAAGGTTTGTTCTCTAGTATCTCTGCCAATTTCATTGCCTTTCACTGGACATACTCCAGCACCTCAATGTCTTCCCCCTAGTGAAGGGGGAAGAACTGTACTCAGCCTTCACCAGTGCTGAATACAGAGGAACAATCGCTGCCCTGGTCCTACAGGGCAATCTGTTCCTGCTACATGAGAAGTTCCATTTTCTATATGCTAAACAAATGACCTCTTTTTACTGTTAAAAATCATATCAAATTATTTAAAATTACCAATAAAACTGCTTGATATCTCAGTGAAGAGATATCAGCAGAAAAACTCTTTGATCTACAGATAATTATTCCCGTTTATTATTGCAACTTTCTGCAGGAAGAGTCATATAGGACGGGAACAGAAAGACATGAAATTGTCCTTAGGGGAGCTGGTAAGGAAAAGAAGAAGCAAGCAAACAAACAAAAACCCCAGTCCAATTCCTTTTGTAAGGGTATCTTTCTGCATATTATTTTTCCAGGAGAGAAAGGAAAGAGAATCTCTGCATATGGAAAGCTATATCCAGATAACAGACTGATATTGGATCTTGGGCTTTTTCCAATTAGATATTGTTGTGGCTTTGTTTGGCTTTTTCCCCACATATGTGTGAAACCTAGTAACACATTAAACACATTGTGATTTAAAGATGGAAATAATAAGAAAGAATATTCAGCTTAATAGCAAAAATGAAACAAAAGTGACAAACAGTAGTACCACAACTGCTCTGTTGTAATGACCTACAGATTAGTCCCTTCTGTTTTGAATTTATAAGTCTAAAACAGTATATATATATCTATATATATACAGCATATAGATGTATATAAAACATATCATGTAAATATCTATAAATATGAATATACAGCAATAAGAAATAATTAGTAGCAGCTAGGAAAAACAACTATGTTGAAGGGTTACTTTTGTTTAGAATAGAGCATCTGAAGCTATTTTTACACAGTATTTGCTACCTGTAAATAAAACTTGATGCAAAATATCAAAGGAACAAGATGGTAACAGAAAGTTAAGAGGAGCAAGGTAAAGTGAGAAATTATTTGGTCAACCTTGATTCTCCTCCTGAGTACAGAACCTTGCTCTATGAATGGGCAGGAGAAAAAGGCCAACACTCTTATTTCTTTCTGCTGCAGCTGACTGAAAAGTAGGAAAGGGGAAAGGAGAAACTGATTGTTTGTCTTTTTTTCTTCATAGTCTTTGAAGTGTTTTTTGAAAGCAAGTACTAACTGTACTGCTGTTGTACCTTACCTGGTGAGTAAATTGAACGGTGACTGAATTACAGTCCTAAAATGTGATGGTTTTGACTGATTGCTAGTTTGAAAATCAGAGTAGAACCTTCCTTGCCAAAAAAACAATATGATGCCTACTTGTTTGTTTTTCCTTCTCATCTCCACATCCACTTCAGACACATTAATATTTTTCATAGCATGCAGCTCTTGCTTTTGCAAAGATTTGATGGCAGTGAGAAGATGAAACAGTTAAACAAAGGCATAGTTCCTAAAGAGGTGATCTGAGGTGCATTTCATCTAACTTAATGTGCCTCACAGAAACTAGGAATTGGATTAATATTGCTTGTTCATGCTTGAAGCACAGAAAATTGCTCAAAGGCAGATGGAGGGAAAGCAAAAAAATTCTAAAAATAAAAATCCCAGTGGAAATAAGGATTTTCACAGTCCAATTTGGTTTCTTCTAAGATATAAGTCTCAAGACACTGAAGCGAATAACTCACATGAAGGAAATTTTAAAGTTCTGTAATTCTAGGCAAAAAAACCCAACCAAACAAACACAGAAATATTGAATCAAGGATTGTATAATTATAAAATTTGTCTTCATTTGCAACTAATGCAATACTTGAAAATTTGAAATAGAATGGAGACATAGAAAATGGCCATATATTACCAATTACCTTCATTCTAATTGGCTATTTCTCATAATTTTATGATTTAACATGTCTGTGAGAAAACAATTCCTATAATTTTCAGAGTTGTGGAACACACTCATGTTTGTGACATTTTTCACAGTTTAACAAGCAATACTCTGTGGGCACCTAAAGTGAATAACTGTTTAATCTTTAATTTTTGGTCTTCCAATTGGTGAAAAAATAAAGCCCTAGCTACTGGAATCACACTATCAGTAGTGCTTATTCTCCTGCCCCCATTAAATTAGGAGATCACAGTAGCTATTAGTATACTGAGGAACACATAAATGTGCTTGCTATGTATTTTGCTGAAGTTAAAACAGCATAAAATAGTATATAAATAACATATAATAGTGTATAAATAGCATAAAATAATGTATATTAAGATTATTTATCACTGCATTTTTAAATGCGACCCTGCATTAATTTTCTGGCATTTTTTATTCTATCCTTGTAGTCTAAGGAAGGAAATAATCTAGTTTAACATTAGGTGTACAAAGGTTAAGTATTTAAATCTGAAGTGGTCACCTTAGATGGCCTTAACACAAAAGCAGTTCCAAAGGATAACTTATCTAACCTTGGTTTCCTATTTAAGAGTGAACAAAAATTATCCTATGAAAATATCTTCCAAGTAACTTTTAAGCAACTAGCACACAAATTTTGAAGTAATATTTTATTTGTAAATATCTTAAGATTGATTAACCTTTGCCTTTTGATACTAGAAGTAAGATGTCAGCAGTTTTTCTGAAAGGTATGTAAACTATGAAGTAAAGTATCTGTTCTCAAATCTAAAATAAAATAAATTTGTATACCTCTGCTTAGAGCTTTACCTTATTTTGTATTTTTTTTTTCATATTTATGGTATGTGTATAGTGAGAAAGATGTACATGTATATAGTGAGAAGAACATACTTAATCTCACTCATTGTTGGAAACAACAATCTACAGATTCTGAAATTTCACCAGATACTTTCAAGGGGGACTAAGCACAGAACACACTGAGCACAACCAATTTGAGGTGCAGTAGCATAATATCATCAGTCTAAACAGGTAAACAGCAGATGAACCTGTGACATAGCTTTCCTTTTTTAGCATTTTCCCTGTTCCTATCAAACAGTGATCATTGTGTTCAGGCATGAGGTAACAGAGGAATTTTTCCCTTTTACCTATCCATGAAACAAAGTCAAGGTATTTTCCGTAAACAAAAAGATCACATAGGATTATCATGAATCATTTAATAAAGAAAAAAAATATTTAAGAAAAATGGAAAAGATATAAAAAAACCCTAATATTTGAGATGATAAGACATAACAGTCTTGTTACATTTTAATTGGGGCAAAATGAGGCAAAGGAAAACAACATAAATCATAACATTCTAAACTTTGATTACCTAGAGAGAGAAATGACTTAGGAATAACCTTATTTTGACAGCTAAATATCACTATGGAGATTAGTTTTTACATTTCCTATTATTTGTCACCAAGAGTGAATTTTTTTGGGTCAGATATAAGAAAGAACTGGATGTTTAAATCAGAAAGACTTAAATAAATTTGTCTTCTTCAACATCTTAAAACTAGACCTACGAATTAATTATATCCAGGGGCAGCTCTTCCCTTGGGAATAGTGAGATCTGTTCCCAGCAGAATTTAACATCCTTTGATTTATGAAATACATCCCCCAGCATATTTCTGTGACTTGTTTTCCTCTTGCACTATGAACAGCATGTGTGGCATCACCAAGCCCAGCTCCAAAACAAACTAGAATGGGAAATATTTAACTCTTTTGTAGAATCAGGGAAAATAAATAGCTGTCTTTGAAGACCTTGAGAGGAACAGCAAGTACAATTTGGGTGTGTAAATTTCATAACTGTAACTGTCTGTTTGACAACCTATACAAAGTTTTAAATTCTAACTTAGATTGCAGGTATGCAAAAATCGCATGTTTGTGAAGTCAGAAGAACTTGCACTGCACGTGTGATCATTACCTTGCCAGGATGAGGGTGAATTAAAAAAATACTAACCCTCTCATAATTTTTTTCTGATAAGTATGAGTATAGAAGGCAGAAAAAAAGGTAATTCAAATAATATTTGATTAGTAATTCCAGAACAACTCCATCCATTCTGTCATGATCACATCCTAAAATCAGGGTGAAAAAAAAAGTAAAAATTGATATTAAATTTTACACTCCATTTTTGTAATTCCAGATTTTGGAAGATCAAAAATAATTTGAAGACAATTTTCTGCAAAGGAGCACTAAAATTATAAATATTTTAAACATTTTTTGAATAAGGTAAGTAATTATTTCTAGCAATGATAAAATTTTTTAGAGGGTGTAATGGGTTTATTTCTTCACCACTCTAGTGAGTAAGAACTTAGCACTGACTTTCAAAAGTTGTCTTCTTAGGCTTTCAACCCAATGAAGTCTAATTCTGGCTCTGTCATTGGCTGGTTTTGTTCTTTAATACTGTGCACAGCTCTACTGAACTTGTACCATTTGTGAAGTCTTTTTTCCTCTTTGGATTCTCTGATTTCTAACACATGACCTCATTCTAAAGCTTTTCATTTGATCAGTCATTTTATGTGCACTCATGTGCACTCTTTCTTCTCATTTTTAACTTCTTTCTCATTTTTACAAAGAGTATAACCATAGAGCCTTGCTTTAGTCAAGTTTGCTAATGGGTACTGCAGGTAAGGGCAGGCAGATTGCATGGAGGATGATGGCATCAGCCTTATCTCTTTGGGAAAATGGGATAAAAGTAGTTATTTTCATCCTCTATAGAAGATCTCCCAGTAGATAGAAGGTTGTTTAAACTCCAACTTAGATGCACATTTGCATGAACTCTGATTTGCTTTTCTTTGGTTTTGTAATAATCCATGTTTAAAAAAAAAATGAAAAAAAAGAAAAGAATACCAAAACAAATAAGTAGAAAATTCAGATGGCTCTCATTTTGGGCTCTGATATACATTCTAGTTATTTCTGCTACTATCCCTTAAAGTTAGCTCATGTGCATATATATAGATATAATTTATATCTTCATGTTCTTTAGTCAGATTTCAGAAACATGGCACATCAAAATGCAGAATCTATCTGAGCAACCATCTTAAAGAGCTTTCAGCTGAAATTCTCTGAGACCTTTTTCTTTTTATTTTCCTACCTTTTTAAGTCTTGAAATATTTTTTATGACAGCACGGATTACTGAGATTTCATTTTAAGAATTCTCTTCCAGTTCAAAAAATGCAATATATTTTAAATTCTATAAACAATGAATTTGAAAACCATACCAGATCAGTTTTCTGAAAATTGGTGGCAAAACCTCTTATAAGTTTGTATGAAAATTGCATATAGAAAATAGTGTAAGAAAAAGCAACATATACTGTGAAAAAAATGAACAAGACTTTTTTTCTTTTAAATCATTCTGATATGTTAATAACACAAGATACTGGAAAAAAGCATGAGGGAAGGCATTTTTTTCCAATCAAATTTCTATATCCTTACAAACAGCATGACAGATGTCTGTTTAACAATTTTTATTTCAAATTTCATGTGTGAGAAAGCAAAAATTCGCCAAGCTTTACAATGGTTTTGCTTAAGTTGCCCTTTTGCTATCTTAAAGCAAAAAAGGGTTTTGTGACATTGCGGGCAACACAGCCCACAGGGTAGATTTTCCAGAGAGAGGTTTTTAAATCTTGTTTAAGACATGTTTTTAAAATGCCAGCGAAGAGACGACAAACACTATTTTCTAAGCCTATGTTTACTGGTCTTCCAACATAGAGTACTGTAAAAAAACATGCAGTTTTCTTACTAACTTTAGTGAAGAGTCTGTTGAATAGTGCTTATCTTAGTTTAAATGATCAGTTTAATATTTGCTTTTCTTCAGTTTAGAAGCACAACAGAGAGATGGAAAGAAACCCTTTCATTTCCACAGCAGGGAAGCATCTTCTTTTTCTTGAAGCATACTGTAGTCCTGTGTAAGTTCACGTGAAGGATGGGTACTGCTTTTAGAATATTGCATTCTGTAGTGATGGAGGAATGTGCTAGATCAAATAATAAGTGAAAAAGCTTAATAATTCTCATGGTCCAAATGAGTACTGAGGCTTATATCTGTCTCTTTTAAATGTAAGACATCAGACACTGCTTTGGCAAAGGACCATAGCCTGTTTTATTGCGAATATCTTGCTCACAAAATGCAGCTGATTCCACAATCAAAGATTAAATTAAGTTAGCCATACTGTCACTGATATGTGACTATGCTTCAAATGAATAAAACACGAGAGCAGAAGAGAAGTAATCTGCATGAGCTTTAGAGTGTTTGCTTTTTCAGCTGTACTTCTATTTTTATTTATAAATATATGGCTATGTATGTTTATGGACCATCTTGAGTCATGTTTTTAAAAAGATTTGCATTTTATATTCAGAAATCAGTGACATTTTTACAATTCTGGATGTACATGAATTATGCTGAATGGATGATGGGATGCTTCCATTTTGCAGAGGTACCAAGTACCAATGCTTCTTTTTTGATATTTGCAGGTAAGAGCGTCTCATCACAAAATGCATGGGTAACTTGCAAAACTCTAAACTCCTCCAGCAATATTAAATCTATCGTTGCATAATGTTTTCCTGAAATGATCCCAAGGCTACTTCATTTGTGTTGACAACATGTTAAATCAGGGATCTTCTCTGAAGTCATGCATCCCAGGACTTCTTTTCTATAGACCTTCTCTTCTCAAGCTAGGTAATAAATAAAAATTTCCTCTTCTCCAGACACCCTAGACATATATATCTATCTACATCTATTTTTGTGTCCTTTGATGTCTGCATGAAATTCACCTAATTTTTAAATATATTTTGGATAAAACTCACAATAAACAAATAAAACACCCCAGTTGATTTTAACTTGAAATTATTTATTATAATATAGTATATTTTTTGATTTTTCTCAGAAGCCTTGGAAAATATTGGTAAGACTTGCAATACTACCATAAGAAACACAAGAGAACAGCATATAAATAATTTAAAATGAAATTATTAAGCAGCATTATAAGTATCTGTTTCTGTCTCTTTAAAATTTGTCCTTGTATATGAGTAAATTTGATTTTGGTATTGTAGGGCTTTTTCCTGCCCCCTATAACAATGTTTCTCTTCACTATATATTGAGTGTTAAGATTCTGTAACTCCTAATTATATGAACTACAGAAACAACATTAAAAAAATCAACTGCCTTTTCTTGACTTTGGAAAAGTGGTCATTAATGAAATAAGACTGTAAAGTAGAAGTTAACCTGCTTACTTAATGGAATTACTGGCACAGTATCACATTCTCTCCTGGTAGCCTCTGAGGAAAGTTGCACACCCAATTTCACTGTTATTTTATTTTGCTCCTGGAATGTGTTCTGGCAGTGCCATTCAGTATGAAAACAGAAGTCGCCTCTTCATTAATTTCTTCTTTCACTCCTGGACTATTCAGAATACAAATTATGCAAAATAACATCATGAGGGACTATTAATAAAAAATTGTCTGCTTGGAAGAAAAAAAAAAAATCTACATGCACATTGTTTCATTTGCGGTTTTCTTATTTCCATAGGGAAATTATAACAGCTAAATCACAGGACATAATGATAAATTAATCTATAAAGTATGTTCACAGTGTTGCTTTTCACATGCTTTTAAGTGGTGTAAAGAATGATACAAGTGGCCATTTGATGGCAACATGGGAACAATTTTGTGTAAATGTTATGTATTCCTTAAAATATCTGTGTCATACAGCCCTGTCTTGTCAAGACTTTATTCAATCTCCATGTTTATGAAACACTCCCTACAGAAGGAAACAAGAAGGTTTACTTTTTGATGATTGATTTATCTTATTTAAAAGAGAAAAAAAAATATGTACAAAGTCTGAAGGCTGAGATTGTTGTTGTGTTTGGTTGTCTAAGAGATGCAGAAACACCAAAAGAGCTAAAGATGTTTTGCATTTACTTAGTTAATTTTTTGTGAAACTGCACAGAGGCAATAAATTTATCTTTTAAAATACATGTCTTTTAAAATAGTACTTATACAGCAAGTGACACCATTTTCAGTGGGTTTTTGGGGTTGTGGTTTTCCCCCCCAGAGTGCATTTACTTCTTATGCAAATAAGAAACATTTAGACATTGTCGCTTAGCACAAAAAGGAGTGGTTTATAAAAATGGTTCTCAGGACTGTTCAAATTTTTTACTTCAGCAAGACTGCTTATTCCACAGAGCATGAAAACATACATCCTCTTGTATTATTTCTAGCTTTAGGAGTCTATATGGTAAACATATCTGTTTTGAGTTAAATCTCTTAGACAGAATCTATCTTCTTACGGAGAAGGAAAATAGGTTTTTTCTGAGTCATGATATTCATCAAGTGAAATGGAGGCAAATAATGTAATACAAAAGGGAAAGAATACTACTGCAGCATTTCTTCATGTTCTCTGGAAATTGAAGCAGTAAATTATGTCCATCATCAAAAGTTTTTAATAACATGTTAAAAATGAAGTCAGAGAAAGGGGTGTATAATATATGCTGGAACTATATTACTGATAGTTGGAAAATTCTGCACAAAAGTGAAGTTTACTGACAAATTCTAAACTAAATCATGCCTGCCAGTGACTCCTGAATGGACTCCGAAGATTTTAGTTTGTGTGAACACACTCTTCAGTATAAACTCTGTGACTTCTTCTGGTAACAAAGACTAGAGCTCAGGACCACTTTACTTTTAACCTTAGGGCAAAATGGTCAAACCAAAGAGCCAGTGACTTTCTTCTTTTCTTTAAATAACTTATGTTCATTCTTCCTGGACTTAGTTTTTGATTATTACCTGGTTTAGGTCACCATCGTGCTGGACTTGTGCATGTATAAGAGGAACTAAATTCTTCTCTTCAATTGTGCAGGGAATGAAACTTGGCTGGTATGGAAAATTCTAATAATTTTAAAGTTGACTTTACTCAACAAGGACAAAACATGCAAAAACTTCTTTTGTGACTGAAGAAGTGGTGCTTCTCTTACTCACCTGAAAAATAAATAGAATGGTGTCTTTTACTGGTGCTGGTAAGAAAAAATATATTAAGAAATGTAATAGGCTGAATAAGAGGTTTTATCTCCTATCTAGTTGGGTTTGGATGCTTTGGCATGGTATTTTTGTTGATTGTTGATCAACAATCTGGTTATCCAGACTCTGATTAGTGTATACAAAGACTTATAGAATTTTAAACTGCATACTTGTAATTGTGTGTGCTGTGAGATCAAATAAACACTGAGTCTTGAAACACTTAAACGTAAAATAATTTCATTGTCTTGGTATTTTTCAGTAGACTCTCCAAATGTATTATCAAAGTGCCTTTTTTCAACTGAAGATAAAAATTCTGCTTTTCCTATGAATCAGTTTCAAAATGTGTAGTGCTTTGCCTCAGAAAATCTAGAGAGAAATTTGAGATTTTTATGATCAATTTTCAAGGTTTCAGTTTTAATTAAGCTGTTTGGAGAAGACAGTTCCTTTTTGTTTCATCACAACAGCACATCAGGGATCACACCCCCTCATTTTAGGTGTTCATGTGACCATCTGTATAGTCTTATTATGAACTAGCCGATTAATTATCAGTATTTTTCCCTATTGCACCATTGCCTTATCCAATAGAAAATATGTTGGATTTCCCTCATAAGCAGCTTCTCAGTATTTATGTTTCTCTTCTTTGCTTAGCCCATATTATTCTATCTCTGTTCTGACCAGCTAAATACTCATATTCTCAAAGGACTTATGTGTGGTGGCCATCATCATATCTATGCTATTTGAAAGGTTTAAGAGCATTGATAACTTCATATGCCTAACAGACCCTGCAAGGAGAAGGGACATTCTGAGTAGTTTTGTAGAGATACTGAGAAAGTGAAATGAGTAGTTTCACATGAGAATGTATTGGCAAAAATAGTCCTAGTAACTTTGTTTCATAAAGGATTTTGACATTGGACTTCACCCTAAACTTTCTTTCATTCTGTTGCTTTTCTAACTCAAAACTGTAAATAGTTGAATGTTCTGTGGAAAATGATATACCCACCTCCCCATTTACACCAAGAAGCCAGTGTCCCTACAACTCTTCAGACCACATACTAATGAGAAGCTATGAACATTGCAGGCAGGATTCTAGTGATTCTATGAGGTGGCCTACCGAGTTATCTTCAATATTCTCTGTTCTGTTCTTCCCAAGAGTGCAAAATATTTCTTTTCCAAAATATTTCCCTGGGAACTATGTGCAATCTTTCATGTAAAATTAATACTGGAATCAGGTTACCATAAAAATGGGGATGTAAAACTATCTAAGTATATACTACATATTTTGAATATAAACAGACTCTACAAATGCACTCTTCTGGCACACAGTGATATATAAAGCGTGTACTCTTTCAGTTGCACACCATTTAGGGAGAATTATTTTGTTTTATATCTATATTTATCTGTAATTTTTACTCAACACCAACAATGGCAGCATTTCTGGAAGAATGAACAACTATATGGTGTCATCAGGTCTTCATTAAATTATTTAAATGATCAGATGGTGTGCAGAGGGACACTAATGAGAATTTTTCCTAACCAAAATGAAGGTAATAGAGATCTTTCTGAAAAAAAAAAAAATCCTCAAAACATTCTGAGAAACTTTTTACTTTCTCTGAAGGCATAACATCCTTCTTTCAAAGTCAATTTGCATGCAGTCAGGACATATGTGTGACTCACTTGCCAATTTTCACTTTTAAAAATCAAAACCACTTAGTGCTAAGCAGCAAAAGTGTTAAAAATCAGCATATTTCTTACAGATTTTAAATAGAACTAACTTACTCAAGCAATTTCAGGAAAGAAAAATGCCTAA
The DNA here is from genome assembly GCF_001522545.3 of Parus major. Classification (NCBI taxonomy): domain Eukaryota; kingdom Metazoa; phylum Chordata; class Aves; order Passeriformes; family Paridae; genus Parus; species Parus major. The sequence continues at coordinate 42,662,818 of NC_031768.1, forward strand.
TGGAATTCCTGCAATGACATTGACTGAAAAAAGAATGAGATATTGAAACAACAGGCTTGCTTTACAGTTTTGTTCAAACATTGCTATTTTAATTCTTGTTCTTTATCTGTAAAAATACCGAATTGTTTTGTCATGTAATCTCTAACACTGACTAGAATAATATTTTATCCATTTGACAGAATAAAAATGTACAACAATGCAGAAAAAAAGTTATCTGTCATGATCATCAGGAAAAAAAATATTTAATTATTTCAAGAGGAAAAGCATGGAACCTGAAGGTATCTTGCAACAGTTTTATATACATAGTTTTATCTTTTGACTAGTCAGTAAATCCTGATTAATGAGCATAAGGTACCTGATGAATGATAAATGATAGTTAAAATATGTTTTGCTGTCCCTTGGGTCCAAAATCAAACTGTATGTCCATTCCTTGGATGTATATGGTACAGCTGTATTTAATGATCCAGAAAATATCTTAATATTAATTCTTAGTTGACTTGAAAGGGAAGAATGTCATATTACTGTGCCATAAAAATTCTTGCAAAAAGAAATAGTAAGTAATATCAGTTCCTTAATGTTATTCTACTCAGGTAAGATTTTAGGTTGATAATGTGGTTTATGTTCACATATTTTTATCCTTCCAGAATGAAAAAGACTGCTTAGAAACACCAATTAGAGAATAACAGCTGAGAATAGGGGTGGTGATCAAAAGAATTTGTGGTAAAATTTCTAAGAATGGAGGGAACTGGGATGAAAATTATACTAGGATTGATGCTTTTTATTTTGTTTAAAACTGCATAGGTAAAATGAAGGGTTGCTGAATGTGTATCACATATGTACTGACAGCTCCTATTACACATGTAAGGAGGTCACTAATGCCTCATGTTTTATGACAAACAAAATGTGAAGTAAATCTAAAACAAAAAAATCACGTGAGTGGTAATACAATATGCAAGGGCCTATAAATTGCATAAGAAATCATATATCTGCTTCAATATGGTTTGCTTTTAATGGCATTACCATCACACCTTCAGTACATGACTACTGCCTAGTCCTGATGATTACTACTTACTCAACAGTGTGCCCATTCCACCAGATTTTTCATTCAAAGTACCCTTATAGCAGGAATTTGTTTGTCCCATAATACAGATTCTCCTCAAAATTTATTTGAAAGTCTCCACAGTTCCACTGACATCTTTCTGGCAATACATTCTTGTAATGTTTTAAAGGAAGTAAAGGAAACTTATTCCATTTGCACTTTGAGTTACTAGAATATTTTTGTTTTCCATAATATAATAAAGATATGATATATAATATTATAAATATGTATATAAATATATAATATGCATTATATATATTATAATGATATAATACATCAAAAACCAGATTGATTCTCAGAATTACATCAAGAATCAATTTAGTATTATTCTGGTTCTATTTAACTGTTAGATATTCATTCTGCATATTAATATATAGGTGGTTTATTCTGGGAACAGAGCAGCTCCCTACTCACTTATTTTAAATAAGTACAGAGATCATATGTATGAAAAATATAATACATTAACTGAAATTACATTTATATTTAAAAAGAATGCACATAGTGATAAGATCTAAATTTACTGAGGCTGTACTGAGGGGGAACTGAAAGCATGTTGTACTTATAAAACCTCTTTAATTTTCTTTAACATTTTCAGGGCTACTGCAGTGAAGCTACTGACACATTTTCTACGTGTACCAAGTGTTTATTTACACATAACTGAATTGACTCAATTCAATGCCATTAGATCCCTAAGCCTCCCATCTGTTGTTCAGCTGCCTCCCCAAGACCTCAACAGACTCTTATAGGTTTGGTTTCCTATCTGTTAGGTCTTCACTAAGTATCTGACACTGAAGGATACCTCAGATATCACTGGGCCTTTAACTATTACTCTCTGCCCTCTTTTTGTTTTTCACTTTTGAAAACAGTCAGATAAGGGATTATAAATTTTGTTTGAATAAAAGTGATTTGAAAAAAAAAATAGTAATTGAAGATTTTGATAGGAGCTTCTGTGAACTGATACAGGGATTTTGTCTGAAGTTATTAGATATGAGATGAAGAGTTGAAACACAAGAAAAAGCATTAGAATAAAAGTAGTGTTAGATATTACACATTTGTTAGAATTAAAGTATTACATGAAAGTACATTAAAAATATGTCACATCCACACATAAAAGCATGCTTCTTTTAAACATAGAAGGATTCTGCTGGGGATCTTCAATTTGACTATTTAGCATATGAATCACCTTAGCAATCTCAGTTTTCAATTTAATGTGCATTTAGTATGGCTTGACTGAGGCAGAGATAAAAAGACTTATTTTTTTTAATATCTGACTTATCTTTTTAATTCTGAAAAAAGATCCCCAAATTTCAACTTTAGAGACAATGTATTCCACATCTGTGACATTTTCCTCTCACCTCTTCCTCTCCCTCTCCTAATAACTACACCAGATTCTTGAAGTGTCCATGAGTTTTTCTTCCTGTGTAAAATGTTTCTGAGCAGAATAAAATAATTTCATAGAAGTAGTAAGATATAATTTAATGTCAGTATAAACATAAGAAACTTATTCACAATTTGCATGTTTATATATTTCTGTTCTCTCCTTATTTCCTATGAAAAAGAAGACAGTAAAGGCAATGATCAATGTAGACAATGCAGATTCTAAACAAGAGATGCATCTACTTTTATACCACAACAAAAAGCAGAAAAATTATTATTTCAATTTAAAGCACACAGTGTAATCCCCTCTGTCCAAAATGATTGTACAATTAATTTATTAAGTTCAGTTATTTTCATATTACCATTTTTCTTTTTAATGAAAAAACCCTTCAAACTGGAACTATTGCACATAATTTTGGGGGTTTTTAAGAGGAGATATAAAAACTATGATATCACCTTAAAATCCCTTATCCATACTAAAAGCAACCATCTGCTCCAGAACTCAGGTAGAAAGAATTGGTTTGTTGTTGTTTGTTTTTTTTAAAATTCAAATAGCCCATTTCACAGTTGATCACTACCACCACTACTACTATTTAATTATGCTTTATTAAAAGTTCACTGCAAGCTAAAACAGCCTCAGCAACCTCACATTCCAACACTAAAATTTTCTGTATCTGTGGTATTTCCATGTTTCCCCTTTCCTCACTTCTGTATTTATTTTAATGATCCTTTTTGTACATAAGAAAAAAAAACAAGTGCACACTGTCTCTTGCAAAGAAGAGAGAAGTTAAGGTGATGTAGCAAGGACTATGTGCTTTGGTCAGTCCTATAGGTTACAGGTAATCCTGATGTAAGCTGTGTTTTATTAGAGCATTTCCCTAGATAAAGCTTAGATAATGCCGATTTAGCTGGTTATTTGCACTTTGGGGTTTGCCTGCTTATTTATTTGTTCATTTACTTATTTACTTATTATGCTTTGATTTGTCATTGTTAGAAAATTGTTATTCTAGTCAAAATAAGTTACCTCCCTTCCTTTTACAAGAAGAGAGACCAGTTTTATCTGTGATAACCTGGACCAAATGGAATATTATGAGACAACTGCCTGAACATGGCATTTCTAATGAATTAATAAAATTATATATAAAGCAGGGAAAACAATAAGATGCAGAGACAACTGATAGAGTGAAATACCCATCAAACTGACTTCTTCCCTGGAAAAGGATTCTGCCATTTGAAACTTGCAGCACTGTGCATAGTATTTTCAGAACTATTTGCATTTAGACTTGGAAGCACCATAAAAATACTTTCAAGAACCAAAAAGGATCTCTTGGCAGCTGGTACATATTGAGAAAACTCTTTATTGACAATATTGATACTCTTTATTAAGTATTTAGAGAGAGCAGTATTCTCACAGACAAGATGCTGTGATCCAAATTAAAAAAGAATGCCAGGGAAGAAGACTTGGAAGTTGCGATATCCAGCAGTTATAGCTGACAAATACAACTTTTCTGCCCTCACTAAAGACTCTGTGATGAGCTCTTATATATAAAAATCCACCAGTATTCATCTCAAATATTTTCACAAATAGAATTTTCTCAATAGACAACACTATTATAAAGTCATAATGCTCTAAAAAAACATCACTCCAAGAAGGAAAAAAAAAGTGAAAAAACTGTAAAAGAAAGTGAAAGAGCCTAGAAAATTGATTATTGATGCCAATTCTCAGTAATCTATATGAACTATACCTAGCAAGATTTGAAATAACCCCTAGGGTTAAATAGCCAGTAATTTAACAACTACTTGGAAGTAACTAACTTTATGAAGGGACTTTTTTTTTTAAAAAAAAGAAACAGCATGCTTTAATATGTAGTAATTTTGCTTCAGTGTAGTATATTGCTATATGGAGTGCTAGTTTCTTCAAACTGAAAACTGTAGTAACATATCACTTTCATGTATATTTGAGAATCATCCTTTCATAATGCAGTGTTGTTCCCTTCATTTCAGTTACTTTATTTTTTTTTAAAGAACGGTAATTTTCTAGAATCTAATACACTGTTTTCCTCAGAATCCAGCTCAAATGGCAGTACAATTACAATATGTCACAAACTGTGCAACTTTTACTTACATTTCATTTGCATCTTTTATTTATACTCCCTGGTAAAACAACTATATAAGACACCAGTTGATATTCACTGAACCTTAGAATGTAACTATTTTATTAAGATTATCTTCTCTGTGCATTTTCTTTTAAAATCTGACATACTTGCCTTCTATTGAAAAGTGACCTCTGTCAGAGAGTCAGGGGGAGGCATATTAGGAATGACATCCAGAAAGACCCATCTTTAATAAAATTTTCAATGTCCTATTGTAATATATTATACTTCTAAAAGTACAGCTGAAATAAGCCCAAATACATTTCTGACAAAAGCAAGGCAAAAAAGACTTAAATGTATTTCCACCAGGATTCTGCACTTGAAGATTTGAAATGCAAGAGAAGTCTGCAATTGGTACAAAGCCACTAGAAGAAGTGAAAAAACAAACAAACAACAAAAAAGAAAGGACTGAATTGCATAAGTTCCATGCATGTGTATTATTTTACCATGCCAATAACATCGTCCCTTGGTACTAACAGTGCAATTATTATTTTCAGAAAATCTAAGGAAAAAAATCCCTCAACAGAAAAAACCCCAAACTATAGTATATTTAAATACATTTTCTCCTCTCGATTTTTTTTAAACAAAGGACCAATTTACTAATCAAATAGAAACATATAAGGAAACACAAACATTTATTTATACCACTATTTAAATACCACTATTCAAAGAGTGGGTGTAAAGCATTATTGTACTTACTCTATTCTTCTGATTGAAAGTGTTAAACAATCACAAATTTGTCAAAACTTTCAAGGAAGACTTCTCTATCTGATTTGCATAAGCAAATATGGAGTAATTTTAAGGTGTGTTTAGTCTACAAAACTTGTCTTCTCGTACAGTTTGAGATGAGATACTATTTTTTTTTTTACTGGTGCTTACAGCCTCACAAGACTCTCATGTAAGCTTAGCTCCAAATAGCACCTTTTTTCAACACAACCCTCATCTAAAAAATATTTAAAAAACAAAGTAGTAAGCAATGTGCCAAAGTAGTTCAAAAAAGTGAACGAAAGTTGTATTCTATTCCATGATCAGATTTAATCGTACTTTGTAGCTGCCCCAGTTCTGTACTCTTAAGATAACATTCAAGACAACTGACAGAAACATTTCTACATAATTTCCCGTACTAATGCAAAAATTCTGCTCATTAGGAAGTAAATTACACATTGGAATGATATTTCCCTTATCTGTGCGGTTTGATATATGGGTATCTAGGAGATTTGGAAGTCTGCTGTAACATTCATCAAGGATGGAAAAAAAGTGAAAAAAAGTGAAAAAAAGCCACACTGTGTTTTGCTTTAAACCACTGAAGTGTAAAATGTGTCAGTAATCAGGCTTACTGAAAAAGAATAGGCCAGATTTGTCAGAGAAAGCTAAAGTCTGAGTTCACTCAAATTAATTTTGAAAACTGAACTGTATTTTGCAGCTTTCCTTCAGATATTAATGAAATCAGAGGGAAACATCCACCATTATAAAATGACATTGGGAATGCTTATCTCTTTCCATTGAGTTCAATGTGAATCTTGATCAATCATTGTCTAATTAATAAATCATACAAATTACTGAATTAATGTGAAGGAATCTGGGGTTTTATGTCTGTAACTTAATTCTACTGTCATTTTTCTGTATTTTTAAAAGACATTTTCTGTTTCAGTGCTGAAAGGTACAGTGGATGATAAAGTAAAATATGCCCAGCTTTTAAAATTTCTTTCCTCCAAAGCCTCTCTGGGATTAATTTTCCCTATTTCTATGAATCTGCATAAAACAGATTATTAGTGGCATTAAGGTTCTTTAAAAAAAAACAAAACAAAAAACCACACCTATGTAAATGTAGTGTATATGATACAAGTAAGATTATTTCAGATTATTTTCCTGAGATTAGTGAGGAATTCTGTATATAGTGTCCAGAGGATGACAAATATACGATATTGACCACTGTTTAAGTTATGAGACAGAAATGACAGCATAAAAAAAATGAGCAAAAATTTCCTATTTTTTTTCTTGAGTTTGCCATCCTCAATTTCATTCACTGTTCCTTGTTCCAGTCCTAAAGATACAATGAAATAGTTGTTTTTAATTTCCTCCCTCTCCAATATGAATAATATAGGTTTCTACATGTTCTTAATCTAGAGATTACTTCCATGTTTATCAGCTCAGTTTCTTCCTGACATGAGGCTGAAGATGCTGGTTTAGACAATGAAACATTATCTGATATTCCTGACAAACTGTTTGCTTTTCTTTCCATTTCTCAGCAATAGTGACAAAGTACTGATTATTTTCCTAGTAGCTGAAAAATGTCCCCCAAGATGTTTGTCGACTTTTCTGTCTTCCTGAGTTCCTCCAGAACAAGCCTCATGATCTGCCTATGCATATTCATTTTGGATAGCATCTTCTGTGTTTCTTTTATAAATAATTAGAAAATCCTTAAAGATTACTGAAACTGCATTATGTTAGCAAAAATGAAGTGTCATACATTATAGAGTTGAAACTATGCATTTTCATTTGATTTTCCACATAAAGTAGAATACAGATAGCATCAAACTGAATCTATTAACGCTTAGTATACATAATAATTAAGCTAATGCGTATTTCATATCTAGCACCATATAGTCAACAACATTAGCCATCTACTCAGCTTGAACTTTCATTAAATTTCTTTCAAGACATCATTATATGTCTTCCAGTAATAACTGTTCACAGCCATACTCCATCTGGAAATGGGAGACAGCAGTAAAGTGTATATGCTATAACACTTCCAAATGATGTGATGAGATGTTAATTTTATGGTTAAACAGCAGTGAAGCAAATTCCCACGGGAATGCTTTTTCAAAAAGAGGCATTATTTTCAGCAAGCCTTCCAACTGTAAACATCTGTAACTCTTTGCTATGTTATTCTGCTGTTTTCTAAAATGTCCTTCTTCTAAAGACCCTATAGTATTCCTCTATAGCAGTGAATTCAGGATTTGGGACAATTAGGGTATATCACTATACTCTGCTACCTAATAACTAGCTGAATTTTGAGAGAAGTTTTGTTCTGATCATTTTGATCCCATCTCGTACTTTTTTTTTTCCTCACAAGATTTTTAGGAGACATGGGAAAATACACTTGAATATAAGATAGACATTGTATTCCTAGCACTGCTGATTTCCTGTTTTAGATTTTAAAAAAAGAAAAAACCAACCAAACAAACACAAAAATCCAAGAAAACAAAACCCCAAAACAACAGCCTAATATGAATCAAAATAGATCAGAGCATAAAATGGGTCTACTTAATAAAAAAATCTCAGTGGGTAATGTTGTTAAAGACTTCAGAAATTCATTATATTAATCACTATGAAATCAGATACTTAAGAGCCTCAGGAGATGCATCTACTGAACCCCATTATCACTGTGAGGACTATAGTAGGTTTAAACAATTGTATTTTATGCACAACTATTAGCAGCAGTCATATCTTGCCAGTCAAAGCATTTCAACAGATACTGAACTGCCTCATCTTCTCTGGCTACTTTTGAGTGGTAGAGTCAAAGTACCGAATGGTGAGAATGCTCTCCATATGTTCTATAAAAGAAAAGAGAAAAGAAAATCCTATACACCAGGTGACTTGGTTTAAGGGGAAATGAGACCAAATAGCTAATTTCTCCTAGTCCTTGTAGTTATATTAGTGACATTAAAAAGTTGTGCTCTTTAAACACTTTAATAGCTTTACAGTCTACAGATGTTATTTATGACAGTTGTATATACATCTGATGAACTGTGTGAGAGTATCCATATGTCATGTATGTATGTATATATAAAAATCATCTCAGTTTCCTGGAATACTAAAATATCAAGAAGCCTAAAAATTTCACAAGAGATGCATCAGCTATAATGTTTTTTCAACTTTAAAACTTACTCCATTGAAACGAGAATATGTATTTCTGCAGTGAGACTACATATATACATATCTCCTATACTTTTTTCTCTTTTTTAATTTACTTTAAAAATGACAGATAAACTACATATCTCTTTTGTACCAAAAAAAGTGAATTCCATAAATTCTTTTTTTTTTATTGTGAATCAAATACATTGGTTGAAAAAAGGGTTTTTTGTACTTACATACAATTAAAATTTTCCTTATTTCATTTTCATACCTGGATGCAGTGTTCTAGAGGTTTCTGACAGGGCAGCAACACTAAACTATAACGTAAAAGTAACAATCAAGATATCTCTTAGAAAATTTGGAGACAATTTATTCTATTAGATTTAATCAATAACAATTTTTATTTGAAAATCAGTCAAAGTTTTTGAGAATAAATATAATATTAAAAATCGAGGCAGTAGGATAAGTTCTTTGAGGCAAAAATTTATATTTAGAACTTTTAAATTTCCACATTAAATTGCCAAAAATAAGAAAATACACTAACAAAACAAGTCATAGCAAATCCTGCAGATGGAGTGAAATAAATTCCTCTGTGCCATCAGGAGCTATATGTTCGGCCTTCTAAAATGAAGAGAATTCATACAGAATATATGCCAACCATCAATTTCTTGTGAAGTATGAACTCAAATTCCCTTTATTTGGTATATGTTTTTAAAGACAACACACTGGTTAGAGGTTTGTCAGAGGATGAAAATTGACACCTGCGCAATACTATTCATTGCCTTGCAGAGTCTATGTGCTGAAGACTGTCCTAAACCTACAGTGCATTGTAAACAAAGTAATAATAATGGAATAGCATAGTTTAATCTTCTTAAATTCATTACACTAAAGATAAATTTTCCAACATTCCCTGAAGAGTGGGAGGAAATGAGGTTTTCCAGTGCTTTTTCAACTAAGAATATTTACATCCATTTCCTAAGTAAGTACACCTACAAACAGGCACAAAAACTTATACAAGTGCTGAGCTATATAAGCACTAACTATTTAACTGGTATCCTGAAACTGAAATGGTACCTCATTTGGCCAAATAATTTTAAATTGAAAATGCCAACATTTGTGTTAAGATAAACTTCATCTCAGTTCACATATGATTCTTCAAAAGTAACAGTAATTGCAGACTGAAGGGAATAAGGCTAAAAGTGAGCAAACAAAAGGGAATTACTAGAAGAGATGTAGAAGCCTAAGTAAAGCTTTAAGCAAAGAAATGTCTTGCTAGAGAGGAACTCTTTTATAAACCTCTCTGGATAACATCTGTGCAACTTTTAGAACTAGCAAAAGAAAGTTTTGGTTGTTCCTTTACTTGTTCTAAGACAATAAATGGAAATATGAATGAAAAAATTTAGTTCATTATGTTCAGGCAAAGTTATATATATATATATATATGTATGTCTATATATATGTATATATATGTATATATATATGTGACTGTATGTTTGTATGTGTATGTTGACATATGGTTGAATTTAAGTGCTTTAATTCTAAAAAAATAGATATGAAAATATAAATAGATTTTTCTTGTTCAGTTATGTATAGCAGATACAACATTTATTTTAAGGTCTATGCTATGCACTTTTTATACATTAATCATGTAGTCATATTTTATCCAAAGAATCACTGATATATTTTGCTATATATTTTACGTTATAATTGATAGTTCTGACATATAATAATAAAAAAAAAATTAGAGCAATTTTTTATTAGGAAGCAGGCTTGTAATTATTGGCTAAATTAAATGAAGTATAAGACAATTTATAATTATGCTAAAAGAACTATTATAAATAAATAATATATTAACAAAGAATATTAACATAGTATAATGAATGTTTTAACATGAAAAAAAATCCAAATCTATCTTGTTTAGCTGAGATAAATATTATTTTTCTCAGCAGGAGTGAAACTACCATACTGGTGTATCTTTTTTCTTGATTTCATTAGGAAATTCATATTTCAAGGACACAGCAGAAGTCTATTTTATTGAAACACAAGACTGAGAATTTAAAATCACCAGTCAAGAAATGTCTAAATTGTTTTCTCCCTGTAATCACTTTATTGTATCAATTTAAAACATAATGCTCTTCAAGGGACCTTACTATATATTCACTTCAAGAATATTAATGAGGCAAAGGTCAAATTTATCAGCTTTCTGTGTAGATCTTTTGCTGTCACCTTATTCCTCAGAAACTGCACCTTTCACCATAAACAAGTTGACAAGTTCCATACTGTCTCTTGTAAACCAAGTTTATGAGATATTTTAGTACACTCAGAGGAACATAGGGGTTAGTTCAGAAGCAGACTCCATTTCACACATGACAGTAAACTACAAGTTCATAACAACAGTTTCTGTTTCATAGCTGTGGTAAATTATATAGTTAAAATTTGGAAATATCTATGTGCTACTTCCTTAATTTGTGGTTTGTTTTTTTTTTTACATAATCAAATATTTATATATAGCATGCAATAGTCTGGCTACTACAGCTAAGATTTACTCAATCAGAAGGTTCAAAGCATCCAACAAAATTTTGAGAGCAACTAAAAAACTGAGCTGACATCAGAATAAGATCACTGTGTATTAAATCCTCTACTAAACATTTCAAAGAGCAGTCAACTTACTTTCATCTAAGCTCTACACAATGCAGAAACCAAGACAGAAGGTGTACTGAATGCTAAGTGAAGCTGTGTCAGTTGTAGAATGTAGCATACCTGAGACCTCTCTGCTAAGAATAAGTCTGTCCACAAGGTTGGATGCTGAACAAAATTTGGGTTCTTCAACCAAAGAAAATTAATCAGAAGGCAAAGACTGTTACAGCTATCTTAACCTGAAGTTGCCTTAAGCTCGCTCCTGTGTAATGTGCAGCTAAATTCCTCTACCTATATTCTCCTTTCCATACCCAGACTATACCTACCATTTCCCACGAGTTGTTCCCAAGAGATTCTTTACACAGAATACTTTAGCAGATCTCACCCTGGGTAACAAACTCTTGTACAACATTAAATCCATGGAAATAACGTTCTGATATTTGATTGATCCAAAGAATTTCGCCTTGAGGGCTATCAAACCAGTTGTTAGGATTCCTTGTAAGGAAAGTTGCTATTGCCTTCTTTCAACAAGATAAGGTAAAATCAGCTCGTATGCCTGACTGTCATAAATCATATTTAATTCTTTCCCCAGCAGGATCAACACCTGCTCACAGTGTGAGTCTTTCAGAAAAACACAGTTGTCTTGTTTTAGTAGCAAACAAAGATTATAAGCTTGGAAGTGAGTCAATAAAGGAGACTGTAAACGTTTGCTTTTTTGGAAGAGAGGAGAAAAGCTGACCTTGTTTTAGAGTGCCATGATGTGGGTGGTGGAAGACAAAGTTTTATCTTAAAATTATTTTTAGAAAGAAAATTTATCAGAAAACCCCCCACAATCTTAGTTTTTTAATAATTTTTCAGTTTTAGTTAGAACTTGTAGAACAAAGCAGACACAATTCTATGACAAAAACAGTTGAAGTGTGAAGGAGTCTGGTGTTTTTTTATTTCAAATCCTTCTGTTTAGTTTTGCACTGTATTTTATACTACTGTAAGGATTCAATTTGAAAGGAAATTTTACTTATGTTAACATAAATAAAACATTCTATAATGTTGCTACAAAAAATAGCTAATATTGTTTCTTTGACATAAAAAAAATTCATGTTGTCTGGTTAAAATTACAATACAGTCTGTTTTTTCTTCTCTCCACAGTTTTTTTTTTGTTTGTTTTTTGGTAGAAATATAACACCTCATAGCCACTGATTTACTAATAAATGAATTTTAAAATAGCCTGGACTAAGTTAATATGGTTTCATTTACTGGTGTAGTATTTTACTATAGGAGACATAGTTCAGACTCTCACCATATTATTTGGGTGCTTACATTTGAAAGGTTTGGTATTCCTTAGTTAAAAAGGACTTAATTCTGCCTTGAAATTCCCTATTCATTGGCAGGCCTAACTTTAAAGGCCTCTAGACTCTCTCTACATTTACAATAGCAAAGTTCATGAACTTTCAAATTTCCATTATGAAAGTACTTAAGTCATAATGTTTCCAGGACAGCATGAAAACCGGCTTACACCAAAACATAGTCATTATCTACTCACCACAAATTCTCTTACTTTATTTCTTTCCTAATGCATCTGAACCCTTAAAAGGTAGCTAAGCTATTTAAAATGCTTCAGAAGCAGCACAGTATCTGTTTGTCTTTCAGGATGTAATTGAGATTATGCCAGGTTATAAGCAGGGTTAACTCACAAAGCACAGGAAAAAAGGTAAAATCATCCATGTAAAATCAAATTTTAGTCTTTAAAAACCAGCTCTAAATCAGCTTCTAGCTACAGATTCATTCTCTAATGAAAAGCAAAAAAAAACCCATGAAAGCTCAATGTTATGGAGCAAAACACAGAAAAAAATTGTTTGAAATCAACAAGCTTTCTTTGAACTCTTTCACATACAAAAAAATATTAGTTTTCTTATAAATTGACTATGAAAACGTGTTTTTAAAAATTATTTTCCAGCAAGTTTGACACTTGAAGTTGAAGCTTTTGGAGTGTCTACAATGTAGGTCATATTTCATACTCATGATGTGAGTTATCTGAGCTGGATTTTTTTTCTACTTACTGTGAAACTGTACAGGATGAGTGCCTGAATCTCTTTCACTGATAGCAAATGACCATAGGATGCTGAAGAAATGTGTGCATTTACAATGAGATGCCCATAGATCATCTCCACTGCATGTGTAAAAAAAATAATTTCTTTGCAAAAACATGTCTTTTGTAACCTCATCTATTCCCACCTGCTGCTTCTAACAGACCTACAGTCTTTTATATGCCTTTATCATCCTGTTGAAGGGCTTAGCTTTTCTCTGAGGAATGAAGTTGGCTGGTTTCCTACTTTTTTCCTCTCCTTAACCAATCTCCTCAGAGGATTTAAAACATCTTCCTTAAAGCACAGTTATTTCTATGATGAAATCGTTATGTAAAGTCATGGTAACTAAACATGGGTGATCACAATTTTCCCCTTGAAAACGTCATTAAAAGTACAATAAACTCTTCTTCCATAAACTGATTTTCAACAGTTTAGCTAAAAAATAGAATAAAGCTTCTTAACAAGTCTGAATGATCAGAAAGATATTAAAAAAATCATTAAAAGAGACATCCTTTACTTATGTTGGTAAATCCAGTTTTAATCACTGACAAATGACAAGTGTGTTAAAACAATGGTTTTAACTTTAGTCACCTCTCAGAGAACAGCCTCACAGTTACAGTTTATAAATACAATTTAATTTATTTAATTGGAAATGTTGGTGGCACCATGGGCGAGATCACATGAGAAAAACATTACATCACATTAAAGCAAAGAAGTACCTTCTTTCTGGTAACAGGTTAAGGAATCCCTGTACTGCAGGTTAAAGCCATAGCTGGCACAGGTACTTAGCAAATAAAGGTCATTGACAGCTGTAAGTCTGAACTGCAGCCTGCTGCAAAGCATCTTTAAAGCATTTAGTCACCATGTCCTGAGGATCAGCTCAATTGTAAAATCAAATTTGGGATCAAGATGGAATTCCCATATCTACAAAGACTCTTGGGCAATTTTTCTGACATCTGTAAGGCACAGCTCACTCCCAAGGATCATCACGTCAGGTTGCAAACTTTCTGCTTTGGCAAACTTCAGGCCTCATTTCTGAGTCATCTATTTTGGGGAGAATACTGGCTTGTACTTCAGACATTTAGATTATTACAGGCCATTGGAAGCACTCTGCAACTAGTGTTAAGTAGGGTCAGGTACAACAGCAATTCTGCAGACTTCTGCTAAAAGACCTTTTTGCATTAGTCTGTTACTGAGACAGGCTGATTTCAGTGCCTACATCTATACTGGAAAACAGAGGAAAAAAGCAGCAGCTGCAGACTCTCATGCCCATTCAGTTCATGGCTAGTTGAAAGTTAATTAATTTAGGATAATATTTTTCAGGTATTATTATGACGTGTAGCTTATGTTTATCTGAAAAAAGTGGACTATCTACATGAAACAGTGCCTGCTAATTAGCCATTGCCTCATCTATACTGACTTTAGAGAATACATCTAAAGAGTATTTCTGTTACTATTCACACTATTAAAATCTGAAACATGTTTTAATCTTATAAGTGAAAAAAAGAAAAATTTGAAACTTGTTGGAGAATTTGGATTTTAGTTCAAGGAAGAAATTTTTAAAAATTATGTAAGGATATGAGAAAGATCTTTTCCTTTATTGGAATGGAGATAGACAAGAAGGAAGAAGTAGTTCATCAGGAAAGAAAGATGAGAATGAAATATTTTATCTGGAGGCTATTGTCTCATAGATGAAGCAACAAATGGGCAATACAGATAGCAATGACATTAACTTTGGGATTAAAGTCATCCAGTCCACCAAAACAATATTAATTATGACTAGGAGAAATCTGCAGTATGATACTAGTGGCAAAGTGTAGACAGAGAATTGATCAGAATATTTACTATTACTGTCAATTATTATAACTATGTATTTTATAACTACTATAATTGTGTCCATATTTTATTTTTTTTTAAGATTAAATACGATACTATGCTGAAAAGAGGAAAAACACATAGCTAAGGGCAAAGACAGACGAGTGAGACATAGAGCAGACATATATTTTCAGAGATGTTACATTATCATAAGAATCAAGAAAACAAGGACTATGTGCATGGTACAGGAAAAAAAAGAAAATTAACTGGATGAACAATGGCCTTGTTGAAAAGGACCTAGGGATTACAGTAGATATCAGGCTGAATTCGAGTTGAAAATACACCCTGAACACCAATAAAGCAAACTGCATATGGGGAGGACACAGCAGTGCAGATAACACAATATAATCTACTTTTTCATTCCTCAAGATAAGTAGAAAGCAATATACTTAAATAGCTAATTTTCATTCAGGGAGATCTTTCTGATCCTGTCTTTTTTAAACATCATCAGTTATCTTTTCTCACCACCTGTCCCAATTTGGAATTGACAAATATTTCTTGGATGGTTTCAACAGCATAGTTATAAAATCACGTCAATCCTGTTACATTCACTGCTCCTACGTTAATATGCTTATGCTATATTAGCATATATTATGCTAATATAACTAATATATATTTTCTCTGATCATAACATGGAGTTTCATCTTTCCTTCTGATTTAAAGAGAGGAAAAAAAAGCCAACAATCAAAGCAAACAAGTGGTCAGTAACACATAGCTGTTGTTTTACATCAGTTCAGCAAACTAGAAGCCTGAGCCAGCAAGTCTAATTCTGTGTTTACACCAAAGAAATAAGAGTTTATCCAGTAATATAATGAAAAGGTGTGGGGCTGAAATTTTTCCAAATGAGTTATAAATTCTTTGCCAGTAACTTCCCACAGTCAGATTCTTGACAGCAGCTTGGCAAACAGCTGTTATGATGAGTCAGTGACTTGTGGGACTAAAAGCCTTGATGTCACATCACTGAATTACAGCTCACAAGGGTCTTAAAAGCCTTTTTGCAACAGAACCACACAAGAAACTCCAAGCGAGTTCTCCCTTTTTTGTTCAGCATCTTCCTGTTCAGTTCCTTTGATAATTGCCCATAACTTACAAGGGAGCCCAATTTGTTTGCAGCTTTTAATGCATCCTTTTAAGCATACCGTAACAAATGACTGAGCAGGAAAAAGGAAGGTAGCATGACAACTCCTGTTCACACCAAGTAATTTCAAAGGCATTATTTTGTTTAAAAGAAGAATGTAAGCCATGGCAGGACTATTAATTACTGGGTCTCTTGCCTAATTTGTTTGACTAAAGCCAAATAACATTTTTGTCTTGCCAGAAGTTTTGATGGATGAGTATCATGTAAACAAATGACTCATTGGTCTCACTTTGTAGAGAGAGAATGAGACTGTCAGACTACTTTATAGGTAATGGGAAGACAGAGACCCTTATAGAGCAAATTAACCCCTTTTCCCTCCAGGGTATACATTTAAATGAATCTGACATTTCTAAAATATCTGTGTTAGAAACAATATAAAAAGTTAATTGTGATTTCTTCAGATACAGCTGAGACAGGGGTGATGGAACTTTATATGCTATGTAATATTGATTTGATTTTGCTTTTAGAGATTTAAGAGAATGTTGTAATAAATTAAATTTTATACGTCTTGGAAGATTGTCCATTGTTCTTATGTCATTAAGCCCATGACAAGATTGAAAAAGGAAACTCTTAAACAGGCCTATATATTTGTCTGTAAATTACTATGACATTTGAAGGTAGAATGTTAGCTGAGCTTGTTATATGTTTGACACTGATCTCTTATAAAGGTTCCAGTCTGTAGAGAGAACTACAGCAGTTTCTGTGAGCAAAAAGCAATTGGATAAAAAAACTCGGTTCTGATTTTCACAATACTAAAATATTTCTGAGGTGTGTAGCACTGCTCAGATAAATGACAGATTTGTAGAGAATTTATATGGAAAAATAACATAGCAGCCTCCAAAATGGTGCAATACATTAAGGCTACTTAAAAAAATATTGGGGGGATATAAAAGAGTGGAATTAGGGAGTTACTTTACATTATTTGAATTTTTAAAAAATAATTTAGTCCAGGGAAGAGACACAGAATTAAATAATTTGTGGCAAAACATTCTTTCAAGTACTTAAATACCAAAGCCACAGTTTTGCATCCATAAAACTCTGAGGTAAGACCTTTATCTCTTTGCACTCAAGCAAATGCCAAGAGAAGAAAGTACAAATGCAGAGCTGGTCACTGTTAAATAGGATGTTACCATGGAAATCAACCAGCATTAACTTATCAAGAGAGAAATTACCAACAATTTTGAGATGGCAGTACTCTGTAGACATTGGGGATTAAAAAAGAGAATAGTTTTCCTGCTTTGGGTGATATGGTCATTTTATTTACATAGATGCATTTGCATCAAAGTGCTACTAAAATACATTAGGTAATATTTTTAATACTGGAAGCATAATATTTTACACCCTTTTTTCTGGAAATAAACATAATGGATGAAAATCACTTGTGTAAAGCATGATACTTCTATCGATCAAAAATGAGTAATCACAATAGCAGCACTGTAAGGAAATTAATAGACTGGTGAAAACCAAAGCTTCTAAATCACATAGAAGTTAAATGCATTCTAAAATAAATTTTCTCCCCTTACTTTTTTATATTGCAGGGACTTCTGTTCCAACCGCACAAGAATTTATCCCACACTTCCTCTGCAATGCTTCATGCCATTTTTATATCATGAATATTTTGACCTTTTTTGGTCTATTCACTTAATGAGAAAAGGACCATTTTTTCTCTAAAAAGTCTGTTCCTCTTGCAGGGTAGGCATAGACCTAAGAGAAATAATTAAGTAGAGTAACATAAGATCTACACTTGTAGCATTTATTTGCTTTATCTAAGGGATAATTAGTAGGAGATGTTAATGTTTCCTGCCTGTTCAGGAACTTAACGTAGACTATAGTTTTAAAATTCAGACTTAAACTAGAGAAGGACCTTCAGAGTTGCAATGTATCTATATCGCACAAATTAAAAGATTTTTTAAAGTCAATGCTTTTCAGGGATTCAAATCTTAAAACCTTGTGATTACACAAGGCCATAATTCCTTTTAAAGTGAACTACCAGCTTTGTATGAGAATACAGATATAAAAACATAAAATACTGATTAAAATCATAGATGTATGCAACAACAATATTCATCAATATTTTAAATCACATTACTATTTTGTCAATTTAATGACAGAATCAAAATTTAGAAAAATATTTAGGCTTCAAGGCTTACTTTTGGCAGTATTGATAATAAAATGTTATTTTTGCCATACTTCAGAGCAATTATTTTCAGATGTTTGGAATGCATGACAATCAAAATACAAAGAGAGATACTCTATAATGCATATTTCCACTGTGTATCTATTTATGAGAACTCACAATACTATCACTTGAGATGAAACACATCACAATCAGCAATACAATACTTCCATGTCTAAAAGCAGTATTGGACATCCCACCAAACAACAGTGTGTTTCTCTTCCCTGTATTATTTATGAATTTTTATCATTAATTATAATAAAAGCATAATTAATAATAAATAATTGTGTTTCCATTTGTTTGCTTTATTTATAGTCTCTAAAATCTCTTTGGACATGTGTCTATATAGCCCAACTCTACAGGAGGATTGGGAAATCTAGGATATGGCCTTAAACCCATGTCATAGGTAAATGTATCTCTCTCTTTCCTGGAGCTACATAAAGCTTCTACGTTCAGTGGAATATATACTGAGTATAGTATTTTGTCACTCAACTGCATTTCAATTTTTAATCAGATTTTAGCTATGCTTTTCTTGGTTTGAGAAATCTTTTCAAAATAAGTTTCACAAGTTGTTTAAATACATTAAAATGACATAGATGTTGGTTCAAGAAACAGATTTTGGGGTGTGTTTTATAAAGTCTGAATTCCTGTGGTTTTATTTATTAAAAATTAAAACTTTGCAAGCCAAATATTATTATTGTTTTTACAAGTATAGTGTTGAAAATTTGGTCTAGGTCCTTTCTCTAAGTGCAGTAAGTACAGAATATCCTAGGAATTAAAGGAAAAAAAACATTCTTCAAAGATAATATAATGGAAAATTCCTCTAGTCTAGCCTATTCTCTTTAGTACCCACATGGAAACAGTGTTAGGTCAAATTTCATATATTTCCAGCAGGGGATGTAACAACACCTTTTTTTATTTAACCAGCTCTGATGCAATAAAAAAACATTAATTACTACTTGTCACAACCTAAAGGCTTACCCGTGTTTTTGCTGTATGGGATTTCTGACATGAGTCTGTGGAATTATGCAATACAAAGAGACTTGGAGTTTGATCCTGTTAGTTTCTCCACTTTGTTACAGAAAACTTCCCTGCCTCCCATGTTTAGACATGTCTTTGAGGAGGAGCTGTTCAATGATCTTATGAGGTGCAGAGGTGAGACTGATTTATTTTGCCACTTTAAATATGTAAAACCTGTAACTTTGGTATCATATAGTATTATTTGTGTAATCTGGGTGAAATCTATTCAGTTTAAGACTCGGAGAACATTTTTTTTATTCTTTCTCTGCCTTGAATATTTAAATATTTATTTTTTTTTTCCTGTTTTTCAAAGTAAAAATGGCATTCTCTTTCATTCATTACCTCTTTGTGACTTCTATTTCCCCTTTCTGCAGACTGGTTATTTTCCAGTTCTCTGTCATGCCTTGAGAGAAACATTAAGTTTATGAAAATTCATTCTTATCTCCCTTGGTTAATCTATCTTATGTAAAAGTTACCGTCTGTCCCAGCTTCCCATATAATTTCTGTCAGCAGGGCATTGGAGTGTAGTGTCTATTATTCCACTCTTCGCACTATTTATAGAAACACATTATGGCACCTTTCCCCCTACCCCCCCACATATCTGACATGCATAGTGATATAAATGTCTTTGCTTCATGACCACATTTCAGCTTCTCCTTCTGCTGCTTCCATCAGCACATCCTCTTGCAGACTAAGTGATCAGCCAGAAGACTAAAGGATTTTGTATTAAACCACTGATGTGATAAATGGGTTTGGCCTCAAAAAGACCTGTTCATCTCATACACTTACTGGAATTTGAAAATCGGTTCATAAGCTGCTATTCCAGACCAATTATTTTAAAAGATCATTAAAACAAATGTAAGTATTCTTTCTCTTCATGAAAAGTGATATGAAAGTGGCCATGGGGAAAAGATTCTCATTTTGACATGAAAGAATAAAGAATACATGGCAAATATAACTGCGATGTCTGCTGGCAGTAATTTCCATTGCTGAGAAACATGGCAGCACCAGGTGATTTGTAACATCAGCCATCAATATAGAGGAAGTGCAGTCTGAGCCAGTCAAGAAAAATTCACCATGGCACTAGAACACTTATGAAAATTAAAATGAGTTATATATAAATATTATTTTTACATCTCATTTATATTAATGAGTCTTTAAGGTAACTATATGATGCACTGAGATTTGGTCTTAGGCAGGTACTATTCCCCTGTGGCAGTATAACAGAATTTTTATGTTTAGGTGGGGGGTCACATTTCACAAAAAAAAAAAAAAAAAAGTACATGAGTGGCTATCACTTATGAAAAGGTAACAGGTTGTAAAAAGAAAAGTGAAAACTTTCTCTTTAGTCCATTGGGTTTTTTGCTCTTCTGTTGTTTTACTCCTTCAGTAAATTTTCTAATCGTCCAAATCCAGTTGGTTATATCAGGTTTTACAAGGAATTTATTTTGTTTTGGAGGGTCAGGAAGGAAGTCAGCAAAAGACCATAGGAAGTTGTGATTTTTATTTTTTTTTCAGCATGAACTAATTTAAAAAACCAACCCTTTCACTTTGCAGAGCTGAAAACACAGGCAGTGTGCTGAAAAATGAGAGCTGGCAGGACATTCACTATTAAACCTGCCAACTAGCAGAAACCTTTAGCCTAGCAATTAAGTTGAAGGATGACAAAAGCATAGATCAGATTATTTGCACTTAACTCAGAGGACAAGTTATTATCTACCATTTCAATTTCAGTATAATAAAAATTATTCATCTAATAAGAAATGATCAATAAAACTTAAATATAAAAAGTAATGAAACAAAATGTAAGAAAAGACCCAATAGCTTGAGCTGATTAATTGAAAGAAGCATCCTGTATCTCTCCTAGAAATCAACCAATATTAGATGCAGCTGACTCAATGTTAATCACTTAATAGTTGTTGATTTTGAAAAACAATTTAATGAAAGAATTATTTTATGACCTGCTCATTAACTACTTTTAAGTTATACATTGTGAATGTGATTATTTAATAGAAGTTATAATCAACCCACATGCAAAGTAACAATAACAGTACAGGAAAGTGTTGGGGTACCCAGTTCATTTATATTGATATGCCTGGAAGGCAATGATAAATTCTTAAACTACATTATTTCATCCTTCCCGCTGCAATATTAATTTAGCATGAGAGCAATTCTTAACCAAATATAACCAAAATAAATGGTTTAGGAGCAGCAAAACCTGCGTGTTCTATAAGGGAAGGGGCAGGGGTTTACAGCCCCTCTGGGAGGGCAGGGGAATCCCCAAGGCAGCCCAGCATCCTAAGAATGCTGTCAGTATTTTTCTTTATCCTCAGTAACTTTTCCCATCTAACTAGAACAATTTTATGGCTGCTCATTTCAGAAGTCAAGGTAGAAAGTGGGGACCAAGGTCAGGATCAGCAGAGATGTGGCTGGGTAAGGGCAGGGCTGTGGCATAGCTCTGGGGTAAGGGACAGAGACACAGATGAAGCAAAATGAAGCAGATCCTCCCCCATGAGTTTTTCTCCATTTCTTTCTCACAAAATAATCTGAGACAAGATTGCACCATTGAGTTGAATCCCTCCATTGGCATGGAGTGTAGGCATCTCCAAGGAGGCAGGGAGTGTGCACCAGGTACAAAACTAAACAAGCAACTGTTTCCAGATGTTGGAAATCACAGCTGTTCTCTATTGAAATAATAATTAAAAAAAAACCCTAAGAAATCACTAAAAATCAAATAATGCAGCCAAACTGGGTTTTATAGGGAGTTTTGTCTCTGAAACATTACTGGCAATTCAAAGAACTCAAAATCAAATAAGCTTCAGGCTCCATATTAAACTGCATTTGAGGTCCAAGCTGTGACAAAATGAACAAATAAGCAGTCTGGAAATGACACCTCCTATAATTTCATGTATAAACATCAGAGGATATATTTTATTATTGCCCATCTTTTATAAATATATATTTCTTACAACCAAATCGTACTTACTCATCTATGAATCACAGTAAAGAATAAACAATTTCAAAATTATGCATTTCATCATAGATTGGGAATCACTAATTTTTTTAGCTCCAGGTAATGCTAGTTGTGTTACAGGGTAAAATAATCTAGGAAGATGTAGACTAAGAAGAAAATTTAAAGGGATGCCTGAGGAAGGAAGATTGGAATTTTGCTACAGAAACAATTACTGTATATGGTAAATTTTAATGGGTCAAACCTGACATATTACCTCAATTCTGAAGATTTTCACACCATAAATAAGATAGGAGAAGACACAGATTGCAATGCCTTGGGTAAAGAACAATCTTACAATGTCACAAGGGAAGATGTTATTTAGAGGCAGAGAAATACAATATATTTATACATGTAAATGTGCTAAAATATACAACATTTATCTATATTTAGAATAGGAAATGTTTTATGTCATCTATCAATTGTCTACAAAACTGTAAGATTTTGTTACTGTCTATAATGAAGAAAATCAAAATGCTTGCTATAATAAGTTAAGAATAGGAAGAGCTATAGAGAAAAAGGAATCAGAATTCAAAGACTAGAACAGAAATGGGTGGTGGTTCTAAACAGTTCACTTTCTATGATGTTCCAATTAACAACGATAATGAATTATTTACTGTATTTCCATATAATTTATATTCATTTAATCAAAGAAAAAAATTGAATTTTCTTGATAATCGTAGTTATACTAAATGAGGGACTTCTCAACCACAGGAGGCAGAAAAAGTCTCTAAAAAGAAAGTTGGCTCCTTTAAAGGTCATCTGAAAAAAATTTGATTGTTACAAGAAAAAAATTATGTAAAATGCACCAATACATTGAAAAGCCATTCTGTTACATTCAGTCATTAAACTGATAAAAAAAATCAAGTACTCTTGACCACTAAACCACTAAATGATTGTAAATCTTAATAAAGTCTTAGATATGATATAGATACTGTAACTTCCACAAAGCCTCAGAACATAATTATTTCCCATAAATACTCTTAATCAAAGATTTCCATTGATTTTTATATTATGTGCTAGCTGATGCAAATAAAAACTATTGCACATTGCGTACATACATGGATCTTGCTATATCTCAATGCTTCATGGAGGGAACTTCATTTTCACAGATTTTCCTGACACACAAGTGCACAGTGGTTTCTAAGAATACAACAATTTTCTATTCTTTGGTGAACAGACCAGTAGGGTTGGCTAGATTGATGGCTAAAGCTCTGTTCAGTATAGATTTCTTACCTGATACACTCTGAGGATGTCTTCACTGTTTTCCCAGCCATGTCATACCATTACCTATAGGCATTCCCTGGAAGATTTACACATATAACTACATTCTTCAATTTTTCTTCTCTTTCTTAAATGAAGAGGCTCCATATGGTATCAGAAGCACTTCTTTTGATGCCAAAGTGTGTGACCTACATTTCTGGATAAAAATGCAATCCCACTTAATAAATTAGGTTCTCAACATCATTCCAATCATCCAAAGTATTATTGCTTCCTTGTTGTCTGCCAGCAATTTTAATAACTTTTAAAGCCTTATTTTACTAAAAATCATTAGTGAAAATATTAAATAAGGCTGTTGAGGAACCTCTTCCTGAACAAAGAAACTTGTGGTCACCTTTCATCATTATCAACTGCATCTTCCCCTTTAAGCAATTTGCTTTTTTTAAAAAAAAAATCTTTACATTCCACAGCTTTCCTAGTAATGTGGCAGTGTACCAAGGTCTTTATCAATGTCTACAAAGATTAGATCAAGAATATTTTACTACTGAAAAATAAATCAATTATTCTAAGAATGTAGTAGTTAAACCGGACACGATCTCTGTTAAATGTGTGTTGTATTTAATCCAGTCTCATCTAATTGACTTAATTTTTGATCAAATATTGTTCTAATTAGTTATATCTATTTTTTTTATGATTTCATAGATTTATTAATTGCTGTAAAACTATATCTTATTTGAAGTCATACAAAATTAAAAAAAAGAAGACCAAATAAACATCCACTAAAAGTTAGGTGGCAAAGAAATATTTCATTACAAAAATGTTTTCATCAATTATAAGAAAAATACATAATAAGCTATGGTGGAAAAGTTGTCAATGTATCACAAAACTTGTCTACCATTTCATTTTATCATCAAGAGTTTCATCATTTTAGAGTAGGTATTTAACATAAATCATTAGATTAGC
The DNA here is from genome assembly GCF_001522545.3 of Parus major. NCBI lineage: Eukaryota > Metazoa > Chordata > Aves > Passeriformes > Paridae > Parus > Parus major. Next base: position 42,687,429 of record NC_031768.1, read on the forward strand.
CTGTTTTCCAGATACCAGTGATAGTCTGAGCTAAAGTGATAAGGAAGAGATAATATTAAAAGGGAAGATATTTAAGTCAAATGTGCAATTCATCACTGAATACTTTCCTTTTGTGTATATGTATAAAGGGAGACAATAGCCTGAATTTAAGAGAATGGCTTTGTCCTAAACTTCAATAATAACATTCAGTATTCACTACAAATACCCAAAATAGTAATGTAGTCCAGACTAAAAGCTGCTGTTATTCAGCATATAGGGAGCTCCCAAAATTGTGCAAGTTTACTGGGAAATTTTTGGACTTTTTACTAAAAACCTTATTTTAAAATAATATTTGTAAACTCTTATTTGCTTGTTTGTTTTATAAAAATCTGTAGCATTGTAATAGAATGGATGGGTCTAACAATGCATGTGTGCTTCAGAATTCATATCTAGAAATGGAAAATCACACAGAATTATCAATAGGTATATTCCTATACACCTGTAAATTCACCAATTATTTTCAGGACAACATAAAATTCATCTTAAATAAGTTCTTTCTTTCCATAAAACTGTTCAATGTAATCCAACAGTATATTCCATGTACAGTTTTTTAAATAATTATTGTTTTTTTTATTCTGTGTATGATTTCTATAAGTTAGAATGAGAATAATTTTCAGTTGCCTTGCTCTTAATTAACTGCTACAGAGGGAGATTTAATTGGGGATTATAAATCAAGTTAGTTTCTCTGTAGCCATTAGCATCCTACATTAAGTCTCATCTGTGAAACAGAGCAAATTCTCTTCCCCAGCTGGGGCAGTTCTGTAATTGGTTCAAAGTGCTGTAGGCGCTTTTTACAGGTTTCCAAACACCACCCAGGGTAAAACAATACCCAGGGCAAAAATAAGACTGATATTAATCTTATACAAAAAAATTTAAAATACAATATCTAGGCCAAATTATTATATGTGTAAGAAAATGCTAATTTATTCCAGAAAATAAATTTATTCTGTAAGTAATTTTTATGCTTCAGTTTACTAATTATTTCATCTGTCCCTCTTTGTTTCTCTTTTAATCTTGATTTAACTATGCAACTGCTGAACTGAAAATTTCCAGTTCCTTCTAGCTGACCTGCTATCATCTAAGAATTTACCAGCAATTGAGTTATTGTCATAATTAAATTTCATTACAACTGCACAATGAAGCACAATCAAAGAATACCACAGAGCACATTCAATTTTGTAATAAATTCAACATAATTTTTCATCACTGAAACATGTAGCTCAGTTTTAGACTAAGGAAGGAAGCTGATTTGTTACTCTGATGATGATAGCAATATCACACTTCCATATACACAAAATTATGTAATTTTTTTTATTTATTGCTAACAGTTTGGCTTTCAAATATTACAAAAGATATTAATTTTATGTACACTATATTGTGCATATTTTTATAACATTTTTTTTACTTTTCAAATATGACTATAATCATTATTAACATCTTTGAAATAAGGCAATGTATTCAGAAAAAAATAAAATTAATTCTCTAGGAACTTTAGCTGTTAGTCATGTATCCTGGTTTACTGCACTGCATTCCTAATCTAATAATTTTGAATAGAATTATTTAAAGGAATGTGTTACCCATGTCATGATTTTATATGTATAATATACAGCTTTTATTAAGTAGGTTAACCATTATTCCAAAAATAAGCTATTGGAAAAAAGGTAAGGCATATGCTTCTAGAAATGAACAAAAAAATTTACCTTTGAGACTACTAAGTGTAAGGGATTTTTAAACCTCTGCGTTACTACGATACATGTGATTGATAATATTTAGAAAATATTTATTACATAAAATTTATTTTATAAGATCTCATTATTTGATAAGAATTGAAAAAAATTACTTTTCTGTATTATAGTTTAGTACTTTTACAAATATGTTACAGCCGTACCCAGCTGATTGTTAACAGTGACATAATTTTAACAGATATTCTTGATTTCTCTCAAACTGACTACAGCTGAATAACTGAGGAAAGAGTAATTTCTCCCTCAGCAGCTGAAAATTATAAATCTAGGTTAAAGGAAAGAAAGTCTTGAATATTTATGTTAGCACATTTTACATATAAATCAATATAATACAGAAATATTTATTATTGAAATGCAGTAACAATCCAACTGTCCATCAAATCCAATTATATTCAGACAGGGTTTTTATTATATATTTATCACTTTGGTTTCATTTTGTTTCCACTTAGTTTCTGTTCTTTTAATTCTGTCATTGATTACCTCGGTTTATTTCCCATTTCTGGGTCTATCTTTATATACATTAACAATTTTTATTAACTGATAAGTACTGCAAGATATGGCATCTGAAAAGTTGGATATTTCAGCAGTAAGAATGTGCAGGCTTGAACAATACACTTTTCACCCTGATTTTTAAAATGCTGTAGTTCAGTTAGTATCATTAACCAGATGATACCTCTCACAGCTGCAGCAAAATTTTAGCATAAAAAAAGAGCTTTTTTATTTTCCTAGTTTGTTTCATTAGCTACAGTCAGCCAGAGGGTTATAAGGGAAGCACTTTCAAATTCAGCAAATAAGAATCCAAACTATGCTCAGGGGAAAGCAATGTGTTGTAGCTCTCTACTTACAGATGGTGCATTTAGTAAGTAACCCCAATTCTTTTGAACTAAAGACTATTTGAGATTTAAAGCTCAGCCGAAAGAATTACCCACTAGGATAAAAAATAAAGTGTAGGAAACACACTTCCACTTTTACCTAATAACAATAATAATAATAAGAACATGGACCCAAAAGTGATCAAGAACATTGCAGAGTAGGCAATTCTACTACCTCACAGAAACGTACAGAAAATCTCACAACCCAGCAACCAGCGCTGTGTGGATGGGACTAGCAATGCAGATTCACCCAACCTTACTCCCTGTGACATCTCTCTCGGTCAAAAAAAGTTCCTTTAAATCTTTTAAATCAGTAGTGAATTTTACCATCAGCAATGGGATACCAATATCTCAGGGCAAACTGTAGTAGGAGTTCTGTGAGTGTTAAGGACAGTGATTTGTAACTGCAGCAGTTACTGCCCTCAACTGCAGAACTGCCCTCAACAAAGGCTTGGTGCAGCAAGGGATGTCCTTGTGGCAGGCTTTGGTCAGGTTTGTTGTCAAATCCCAAATCCTAAATTATGAGTGTGTGGGGATGAGACTTGGCAAAATATTTAGGCAATAAAGTAAGGATAGGATATGAAATAAAAACTTCCTGGTTCCCTAATAGGAGGCATGGTTGTCGACTTGTTCCTCTTTATGCTGTTTTTTCACGGAAAAAAAGTACAGAAACTGGAGGAAGAGAAGGGTAATTGGAAAAAAAAAACCCAAATAATTGATATGTTCCCACTGAGAACCAGAAGTCTTGTGTGGGGATGCACAGTCTTCTTCCTCCTCCAGTGATGATGAGGGGGCTTTATTGCCTTCCAGCATAAGCAGCTTAATCCCAGTTACTAAAGCAGAGCGAGGAGAGGAGAAGGCAAATAGGGCTGTATCCAAGGCTGTCCAAGGCGTGTGGCTGTGGGAGTATAGCTCCTGCCATGGAGCCTGAGAGGCTTCAGTGATACCTCAGCCGCTGCTCCTGTATCCTGCTGGCATTACACAATCTGGGAAGGAGCATGTGAGGCCCAAAAAACCTCACTCGATGAGACTTCTAACAGGGCTTATGGCTGTTTACATACTCTGAGTAAGAGGCACAGGAGAAACACCAACAAGATATTCTCTAGAGAGCAAAACAACAAAAAAGGCTTTGCTGGCAACTTTAGAAAATCTGAAAGCTTTGGAAAACTCACTCAACATAAAACATTTCTCAAAGCATTAATTTGGCAAACTTTAAGCCCATTTGATTTTAAGTTACTCAAAAATCCCAAGAAGTAATTCAAAGAAGAAAAAAGTCAGCAAATATACAGCCAAGGACACATGTAGCTAGCAAATCCTGGGTTCCAGCAGTGTTAGGCTAAGAGAAATCCCCAGGGTAGAAAGGATCAAAACATACGCTTATCTCATGCTCAGATCTAAATACCCCTTGTCCCAAATATTCATTAGACTATCATATAAGGACATTTAGAATATTTCCTCCTTTGGAGACAGTATCTAGATTAGAAAACTCTAGCATGTTTTAGCACTTCCCCTCAAATTTACATTTTTTACCTACTGAAGGACTCATCGATTAATTCAAACCAAAACTGTTTAATGTAGTCACTATCTTTTCATATTTCTGCCCCAATGTGAAACAAAACAGCTGAATCTAATATAATTTACAATATTGTACACTTGAAACAAGAAACTGTATTTTTTTTTGCTCTGACTGCTCACTGCTAATAAAGGACAACGTTGCTCAACAGAAAAGGTAAATTAATTTTATGCATAATATATTAATCAACATATGACATTCCTATTATTTACTAAATTCCACATATTCAACAAGACTATTCTGATGAATTCTGAAATCTTTTAGAAAAAAGTATTGACTGAGTGGCAGGCATATAGATAGTGGAAAAAAATGTGAAGTTTACTTGGGGTTTTTTGGATGGGTTAAGAGTAAGATATTTGCTGTAACTGTAGAACAACATTAGCTCTAAAGAGAAACAAATTGTTTTTCCATGTCTCAAATCACCTGATTTGTTTTGTAAATATTTAAGTTCAATTAAATGTATTAAAAATAAGAGGTGTTAAATTGAAGAAAATACTGTGAAAGTGAGGGAAAGTAACAAAATTAAATCTGTCATCTCTTTGCCACAATCTGTTAATGAACTGAATAAACTTAGAGATAATCTGTTTGTAAGGAAGAAGATAAAAATAAATTATATATGTATTAAATATATTTTTCCTGCTTTTCAATGAATATATCTGTGAAAAATAACAATGGTATTTTTATATTTACTTGTTTATGATGGGTTAGCCTTGATGAAATCTGAGTTTCTATTCAACCACTTGCTCACTCTCATCTTTCACCAGTATTGGGGTAGAAAATAGTAAGAACAAGAATGGTAAAGCAAAGGTGGATATAAACACAAGAAGATGGCTATTAATTACTATCTAGGGCAAAAAAACCAATTTATTACCTGTTAAATATTTAATCACTGTTTTAAGTAGAAGTAGGTAAAAAAATCAGCTCTAAATCAACCCCTCTCTTCTCTGCTTTTTCAGGGTCAGCTTCACTCCGTTACTCCTAAATGTAATAATTTTGAAAAGACTCAACTACACTGCAGTGTCTACATATTTTTTGAGTGAAATTTTAGGAGTGGAAGGGTGGAGATGCCCAGTGTGTCACCTTTAGTTAGACCACATACTTCAGAGAAGTGTAAGTTCAGACTTAACTGTATCTCTGGGATGTCCGATTACTGTATCTTGACTACTCTCCAAATGCTTGACAGTTGGGGTTTTTGGTGGGTTTTTTTTGTTTGGCTGGTTTATTGGTTTGGGGTTTTTTCTTTGTTTTGTTGGGGTTTTTTATTTTTTTTGTTTGTTTCTTCATTTGGTTTGTTGATTGCTTGTTTTTATTTTACTTACTTTATTTTACTACTTTATTTACTGTAAAAGAAACCTAGGCAACACTTCTGGTAACTACCCTGATACTTGTCTACTCATCTAAGATGTCTAAAGCAGGAAAGATGTTGCCTCTAAGTTTCTAAAGGAAGCTCAGACAGGAAAGGAGAGCAGTTACTTTTAATATTATTATGGTGCTTAAGTTCTGGCAGTTAGCAAATGGAATGTCTTAGTACATCTAAAAGCCTGTCTCTAATTTTAATTCTACCCTCACTGAAATGAATTATAAACCTCACAGGGCTCCCTTGTGTGTTCAAACAAACTTATGAATGTTTCATTCAATGTGTTTGTGTTTCTCATTTTTCCTACATCAGTTTTGATTTGTTTCCAAGACTTGTCTTACTTTGTTTTAGTGGTTGACTGTTGGAACAATGCTATTTCCTCTTGCTGGATTTATTTTATTTTCTGCCTGATTTTATTTATTTATTTATGCTCTTTTAGTGTCACTAATGGTCAAGGGCTCCACACAATGCTTCACGATACTTTGTAACTCATGTGATCTCATCAGTGGCTTTTCTAACTGGTCGATAAAACGTTCTTTCTGGCCAGCACACAACAAAACCTAACATTTGTTTAAGCCTCAAGGAAACACCATATCTAATGGGTCTTACAACAGATATTTAAGGTGTTGCAGACTTGTACAATTTAAACTTATGACAACTACTGCTTTATCTTTCATGCTGCATCAAAAACATTCCATCCAATCACACAGTAAAGAATTAAAATTTATCACACATAAAAAATGTCAATATCTTATGCTTCATATTTTCTTGCATGTCATGATATTCAATATTGACAGGTGGAAAACAGAATTCCTATGATAGACCTTAGTATAACATTATATTCTTTTCACATGTAAAAATGTGAAAATACTTATTTTTACTACATATTCAAGACACAGTTCCTGATTTTTCTCTGAGATTTCTTGGGGATTTTTTATCTCTATACACTATTAAACAGGGTTTTTTTCCCCTACTAAGATTTCATTGATAACAATAGAATATTTTTTTTCAATATGTAACCTTTGCTATTTATAAATGTCTTAAGGGGGAAAACCAAAGTGAAATGTTTGGAAAGTTCCCTATTAACATTAGAGTGTTTGTATTAGAGGAGTTTCATTCAACCAAAACAGGAACTAAAAGCCCCCAAAAGCCCCATTTTTTGACTTGCTAAACATAGATTTTGAAAGTGGGAGCTATATGACTGCTTCTTTTCACTAAGATTTTCAAATAGCTCATATATTAAAAGTACTGAAGTGTTTGAGATTTCAAATAGCCAAATCAATATTTTAATAAAATTATTTAGATAAATCTAGAATTTCATGTAAAAAATTATTGGATCATAATTTATATATATATGTAAAAGTAAAATTAAAAGTAGAACATAAACAAAATATAGTTCTCTCACTGACCTAAGAGGGAAATCTGATAATGAAAACATATGTATGTAAATAAATCATATTGCTGTTCTTTTAGAAATTGATTTGTTAGCAGCTCAATGCCCTAAATATAACAATGCAAATTTTTATTGAGTTTCTTGGTGTGTGAAGTGGGTATTTAATGGCCATGCTGAAAGTCAAGAAGCATTATTTTTAGGTAATCTTATTTATAGTCACAAATGAACAAATGACATAGATTAAAAATGTCATAAGAAAAAATGCCATGCTGATAAGTTAATCGAAGGAGAAATGAGGTCACCTGAACTCTTGTTCTACTGAAATAAATTAATGCATAAAAATATAGAAGCTGTCCATCCCATCCTTTTTATGAGCTGGAGGTGAAAGAAGACAGATGCACACTCCTTCTGCTCAGAGCAATCAAGAAAGTCTGGATAATACTGTCCTTCTCATTGAGAAGTTGGGTGAAAATAAGTAATTTCCTGCCAAACAGATCAGATTAAGTCCTGTGATAACTAAATTTGGGGATGTTTTCAGATGGAAGACTTTTCTCCCCATTCTATGTCTACATTTCTTTCTCAATATAGCCTGTTCATAGTCATTCAATATTTTGTCAGCAGAGCAATAAATTAACGCGGTAACAAAGTTACTGAGAGTTCTTGGCACAACAATTTCAAGATCTGACCTTAGAATGAACCTTTAATACGACTAAGCGCTTTTATCAAGTTGAAGGCTTTCTTCTCCATCCCTTGCTCTTTGTCCTGCCTGCCACGATTGCAAACTCAGTTTATTTCCTGGTGACCAGCACAGGCTACCTGAGGATCCAATCCCTCCAGATCACTGAAGAATGTCAAGAATGTAACTCTAAATGTAGCCTGGGAAACAACACAATAATTTTACATCCCAGTAGCAGAGAAATAAAAAAGAGGTGCATGAAAACTTTGGTCTATATGACAGGCATTTATTGATGTAGAATCTTATTCTACTAGATTAGAATCCAATGAAGCGCTTTAGGATTTTTCCTACCATATAATCCCACACAGATGTTATAGGAGAGGGAAAATGCTTTGATCTTGCTGGATCTTTTATAGAACATTCTTCTATGAAAGTCTGAATTAAAAAAAAATATATTTATTTTAATTTTATCAAAATTAAATTACTATTTTCTAATGCTGATTAAGAAAATCATTTTTGCTCATTAATTAAGGTGTGCCCCAGCATGGGATGAGTGACCACTACAGTTTGCAGATTTTGAGGTAAACATAGTCTAAATCTATTATGCTGTGCAAGGAACAGACCTGGACTTTCCTATGAGATCTCATGAAACTCAGTTCTTCTTATCAGTAAGGCTGAAAATATATTTAGATGAGCTTGCTCTGATATTTTGATTGTAAATAATCTATTCCACTCTAAACTAGACTATTAGTGACTGATTTGTTACACTTCAAGCTTTTATTGTGGATGATATATATTCATAAAATATATTCAGGCTTTACTTAGCTTCCACCAGAGTAGGATACTTTATCTCTTAATAAAATTGCTGCTATGAACAATCTACAGACTGTTGCTGAAGAGAGATTTTGTCACTGGTCCTGACATTAGGCCAGAGTATCAATATAGATGTAATACATGCATAAATTCATAATGTATAAGGCTTTATGTGTTCAAAGATTCATGAGACATTGGGTAGAAAACAGTTGGGTTGGGGGCATTTTGGTGTTTTGTTCTGGGTTTTCATGTTTGCTTGAGGTTTTTTTTGTGTGTGTGTGAGGATGTGTATTTGATTGACAAGAGAAAAAAGATTACTTAATACCAGGAACTTAAAAATTGATTAAAATTAAATATAAATTTTAAAAATATGTACTTTACCAGTTTAGTTTGATCTTATTAGTACTTTAACCAAAGGCACCTTGACATGGAGATTAAGTGAGGAATTTCACATGGAAATTGTCAAGAGGTAACTTTACCTTTAAGATAGCTTCAGAAGCTGGGAGGAAGTTGAAGCTGCGAAAGGCTGATGGAAGTCTTTTCTTGTGACCAATTATTAGTCATTTCTAAGAACTGACAGCAGTTTTGACCATTGAGAAGTAAGATCAACTTGTGAAAACCACCTTAAGATGTAAAGCCAGGGCTCTCTTGTTCTCTTTGGTTTCCGGCTTCTGAAGAGGTAACAGGCTCTGTCTTGGCCTTCCCCCCCACTTCCAGGCCGGACAAGGCTGAGGGGGGGGGGGCAGAAACAGAGCTGGCCGGCCTGGCTTGGTTTGCTGGACTGAAACCTGACATCATGAACACTTGCAGCTTTTCCAAGACTTTAACTCTTTTACTACTTGGATGAGATGTACAGATTACTCCTTTTTCCCAGAGAGAGGGGGGAGAGAGAGAGGGAGGGATAATCAACATGAAGAAGATACCATAAAACCATCAAAGACAGTGAAGAAAAGAATTAAGTTTTAGATGGGGAAAAAAGAATAAGGAGATGCTTTAATAAGCTGAAATATTTTTTCTGTTAAAGCTATGGAGATGGACAATAGTGTTCTGAAAAAAACTCCTTTAATTCATGACAGAGTATATTAGGAGGAATGGAGTGTTCAAAGTGTGGATTTTGAGCAAAAAGTAGAGTAATTGTAATACAGTGAGGTGCTGGAACAGAGGGGAGAAGTAATAGTTGAAGATTTGTGGCCTTGAGAGGCAAAGAGAAAACTTCAGTCTCCAGGGAGGTTCACAGAGACAGATGAAGAGAACTTTTGCCTTTAAATAACTCATCCTTAAAAATGACATCCCTAGACTCATTGATCCATAACACACCTCAGAGTGATGTGAAATGGAAGGAGTGAACTGATGACAGATTTCCAGGCAGCTGGCATCAGAAAAACAAAAATCTATAACAAAAATAGTTTTCTTGTGAGAAACTCCATAAATTAGCAGAAGAAGACTTCTGTTTCTCTACAAAAGCTGATGAAAAGACTCTAGCAGGAACTGAGACTGCTTTAAACACCAAAGTTCCAACGTTTTTGTCTCTATGTTGTCATGTGAACAAGAGAATGGTTGAGTAGTGGGGGATAAAGGAGTTTTCTAGAGGTTTGTTCTGGTGTTCTTGTAGTTTTGTTAATAAACTTTCTTTATTCCTTTTAAGTTTTAAGCCTGTTTTGCTCCTGTTCTAATCCATATCTCACAGCAAGAAATAAATAAGTTTTCTAGTAATTTTTTTTAGTTGCTGCTTTAAAACCACAACAGAAATAAAACCTAACACAGTCATGTTCTAAATGTATCCATCTATAATTCTGCATGGTTGTAATCCATCTTCAATAAATGCAACTCTGGTCATTTTATATATTCTCCTTATTAAATGAAATACAGAATTTAGACTGATAGACTAAGATTTTACTTAAATTATAACTGAAGTCTAAATATTTTCATTTGGGGAAACATGATAGATCATCATCGTCATATGAGCAAAGAGAATCTGCTGAGAATTTAAAGAAAAACTAATATGGTTTGTAAGATATTTTGTTTTAAAAATTGGAGCAGGAAGATACCCATGAGAAGATTAAAAAAATGAGGAAGTTGCTCTACATCTTTGTTGAATTATAAATGAATGATTGTGTACATTAAATGTTTCATTTGAATAAAATAAAAAAGAATGCAGGTATTTTACAACTCTTCTGTTCCAGCCTTTTCATATAACTTGCTGTCTTTCCTTATAGCTTTTTCAATGAAGAAGACCTATTCAGGCATGAACATTGTGCTTGCATACCTAAATTTCCTCCTAAAAATTCTACTTTTTGCTCACAACAAAATAGGTTTGTACCATGTTCAAAGAACAGAGCAAGGGGAGAGCAAGTAAGGGAACATGAGCATTTATGTACATAAGAAGGCTAAGCGAGTGACTCCCAAATTCCCTGGGAGTGCCATGTTTACACCATGTTGAGAAAGAAAATGCAAGCACTGAGGAGTTGTCTACACATCAGCATACTGTAGTTGCTGAGCTTCAGGTGGATCTGCCGCCTTAGTCTTGAAATCTCACTGGCTCTTACACATGTTCTTGCTCACATAGTGTCAAATACAGGTTTGGCAGGCTTTGCTATTCAGTATAAAGATTTAAATGTCCCATTTTACCTCTAATTGTAACAGTGTTGATGGTCAGTAGAATTTTTATTCCCATCTAAGGAACTGTCAAAAGATTATTCATATCTCTGTGTTTATGTGTATGAATGTGCATATATGTATATAAGTATTATACCTAATTTTTTTCAAGACACCTGTCACAGTATGGGAGCAATAACTGCCATCAGCTTGCTCTAGAAATAATGGCTGTCTGAATACATCAAGAAAAATTGAATATGAAGGTTATTGTTTCTTTCAAAGTGTGTATTTCTAATAAAAGCTTTATAATGCTAGATTGCAAGTTGAAAGCTCCAAAAGGGGGTTATACTTACCGTTTTGATCCCTGTAAGTTTGTAATTTAGAATTAAGCTAGTGTGATTTGTAAAGGTTTAATTAACTGCAGTGCAAGGGCACTGGAAAGGTTAATTAAGATCTACCTCCTATAACTGTGAAGAAACACTTTATGGTAAGTATTTCAAGAGGTTTTGTTTCCAATAAGAGCAAACAAGCACTTTATATCTAGTAGTTTGATATATTAAAACAAAAAACAAAAAAAAAAAAGCTTTTTCTGATTTACTTGAAAGCTTGATAATCATAAATATTACTGCAACACAAGGAATATAAAACCATATTATTCGTAGTGTTTCAGCTGTAATTCTCTATATAAAGTTTCAAGGCATTTGTCCTATGTCAGCTAGGCATTGGTTGATCCTTTGAGTGATTTTCATAGTGATTAAAGTAGGCTGGTGAAACAAGACCAAAATAGATTCCTTGGCACTCCACCAGCAGGGAACAAAAGTGTATGTCAAATACACAGCTTTTCATGTTTGAGCAAATTCATCTCAAAGGTGACTTCTTTCACAAAGAAAACAATAATTAATCAGCTAATTATGTTGCTGGCTAGCCTTCTGAATTGTCAGGAAAAGTGCCATTTTATTTAAAATTACTTCCTTAAAATTTACAAAAATAGTTGAAGAGAATTAGTGAGGAAAAGAATATTATCATAATTTATTGACATAATACTGACTATAAGTAACATCTATGCTCTGAGTCACCAGCAAACATTCATTTAGGGGTAATCAACACAGTATTAATTTTTTTTAAGGATTTTTATGTTATGAATAATATCCATGTAGTGGAAGCACAGCGTTTCAAGTTAAGATGCTGATGTATATTACTCCAAAGTTTGATTTCTCTTTTGAAAACACTTTAAAATACTACATCAGAGTGTGAATCCATTTTGTATAATTTAACACTTCTACATTATATGGCTTTATAGCTAAGTTGTCTAGATGTTCTCCAAAATCAGTACCCCCAATTTAGCCATTGGACAGTGGGATAATTTGCTTTATTTGAACAGTCTAACTAACAGGATGAGACAATTGCATCCCAATGTTGCGTAATTATTGAGAATAAAGGGACCTCCGTATTTGATCTATCAAGTGGTACAGCATATTTCCCTTTATATTGTGCTCTTTTATTTGTGAGATTTGACATGTTGGATTCAAGTTGAGAAGCAAATATTTTTCTTAAAACCAGTCTGAAAACATATAGGAACTCTTCTTCCACATTTCTACATCAGAAAATGATCATGAAACAATGAGATGGGTAAAACCCTGGAACAGGTTACCCGAAGAGGGAGTAGACACTTCATGTCTGAAAACATTCAAGGTCTGATTGAACAGTGCTCTGAGCAACCTGATCTAGTTGAAGATGTCCCTTTTTATTGCAGAGAGCTTGGACTAGATTACCTTTAAATGTGCCTTCTATTCAAACCCTTCTATCATTCTCTGATCATACAGGAAAATGGCAACTCCATATGGTTCAACTTATCAAGGTCTAGCAGAAGGACTCCTTATCAAGAGTGTAAGTGTAGATAGAGGAAAGCAGAAATAAAACAAGTTTGCAAGTAAGTCAAATTTTGTTACCATTAAAAAGGTATTTTGTCCCTATATTACTTCAAATTTACTTTATTTATTTTGATAATGGGTTACCTGTCATTCTGTGAGGCTGCTGGCACCCTATGATTCTTCCTTCCTTTTGTGTTTTTATATGTTTGTTTGTACAGAATCCCTTTCACATTGTTAGGCTGATAAGATTTTTGAGCATGGTCTTTTCTGCTTCAGGATAAGAATGTAAGAAATCAATGTGAAAGACTGCGTGGGACTGAGGTAAAAAATAACACTATCATAAAGCTGCCTATTTTTTCCTAATTATTCACATAGCCTGGATTTTGTTTCCTTCTGCCTGTGAAAACAAGTGCAGAGAGCCATCAACATAATACATACCCTTCCTTTCAGAGACAATATGAACCTGTGGTTAAGAATCAGGTAAAAATTTCTTGTCTCAGGCTATTCATGAAGTTATGCAAGCTGAACCTGGCCTTATAACTGGAGCTAAACCGATGCTATTCATTAAATTCTAATTTAATCTAGACATTTTCCTATTACCATATTTTATCTTCCCCACTCACAGAAATAAAAATACCTATTAAAATTTTGAATATATATTGCTAAAATTTGTCACTTATTGCTACAGCACAAACTACTGTTATGATTCAAAATATACACTGGATGAAAGCTTGGGCCTTTTTCTCCATGTAATAAAAAGCAGAATAGGTCAGAATTTTAAGGCAAGTTGAAGAGTTAATGCTAGAAGTTCTAGACATGCAAGACTCAGAGTAATAAAGAGGAGATAAAATTGTTTTCCATGATTTTAAATTCATTAATTTCCTCATGAAACAGAGGGAAAAAATGATACTAAAAGAAGAAAATCAAAGCCTTAAAAAATCATCTTTTGAATCCTTACAGAAAACTGGTGTCTTCTTTTAACAAATCACAGCAAAGTTTTTGTAGGTGAAATATATTCCTGAAAAAGTTTTATCTCCTTTTTACTGTCATTTTATATTTGCAATCCTAAATTTCAAACATAGTTCTAAATACCTGAATACATAGTTCCAATTTGAGATTCATCATATTTCTGAAAAAGTATCTGCTTAGATTTACAAATTAAGCCTTCTCTATGAGTCTGTGAATAATAAAAATTTGCTTTGATGAGTGAAAAGGGCTGCTGTTGACCCCCATTGTCAAAAAAAACCTTCAAACAAAGAATGTCAGATAGACAGAGGAAAGAAAAAAAGAGAAAAGAGAAAAGAAAAAGAGAAAGAAAAAGAAGAAGAAAAAGAAAAAGAGGAAGATAAAGAGAAAAAGAAAAAGAGAAAAAGAAAAAGAGAAAGAAAAAGAAAAAGAAAAAGAGAAAAAGAAAAAGAAAAAGAAAAAGAAAAAGAAAAAGAAAAAGAAAAAGAAAAAGAAAAAGAAAAAGAAAAAGAAAAAGAAAAAGAAAAA
>NC_031768.1:42701948-42801780 GCF_001522545.3 Parus major
AGAAAAAGAAAAAGAAAAAGAAAGAAAAAGAAAAAGAGAAAAAGAAATTGAAGTGGTTAGCTCTGGGTGTAGAGGTCAAGACAATGTTCTCATCACTCCTTCCGGTGAGAGAGAAGGACTCGGCTATGTAAGACTGCATGCACCCTGTACCGTGTAGCTCAACATTTTGCTGTGCAGGTGATGTCATAGGGCTTCAGTATTTCTCAAGAATGAGAACTTCTACATTGTCCATCTGAAAAACCGGGAAAAGAGCGTTTTTGCTAGCAAGCTCTCTAGTGAGAAGGACTTTAAAATGACTTGAGGAAAAGACAGAGATAACTGTGAGGAAGCAGGTTAAGGAACAAGATGTTGGGAAAGACTCTCAAGAATCCAGCCATTAACTGAAGCTGGAACTACAGAAAAGACAATTGAAAGAACTTTGCAGAAAAAGCACTGGCAGAAAAAGAAAATCTACAAAAATATTGAGGCCTACTGTTCAACAGGGCAGGAAACCTAGTGTCAAAGAATCCAACATACTTGATGACTTCTTTGCCTTTCTTTTTTCCATAAAACTTGCTCTCAGACCTTTTTTTGACACAATTGTGTTTATTGGGAATGAAATATTGCCACAGTGAAGGAAGATAGGGTTAGGGAGCACTTATAACTGAATGTGCTTGAGTCCAGAGAGACTACAAGGGATGCTACAGAAGGTGGCTGATGATGCTTTGAGGCCTCTGTCCTCTCCAAAAGTCCTTGGTGTTTAGTTACCTGATGACTGAAGGATCTCAATTACCATTTCAGTTTAATTTCAGAAAAAGAAAGAAAGAAGATGTTGGGAACTGCAGGCTTATCATGAGGACAAACTGAGAGGCCTGGGTTTGTTGAGCCTTAAGAGGAAAAATTAAAGAGACAATTCAGTATTTTATTCAATTTTCTAGTGTGAGTATATAAAGAAATGGACCGAAACTCTTCTTCATGAGAGTACATAGTGATAGGATGAAAGACAATGGACAGAAGTCAGAATTTTGGAAATCATGATTAAGGGGGAAAAGAAAATCACTGTGGGGGTGGTAAAACACTACAGCAAGTAATTTAAAAGATTGTGCAACCTCACAGGTGTTAAAGGCTTGACCAGAAAGGTCCTCAAACAACCTGGTGTAGTTCAACCTGCTATGAGTGCTATGCACTTGATGACCTCTGCAAGTCACTTCCAACTTAAATTATTCTATGATTCTATAGATTAATACATTTTTCAGCTTTCTCCCTTATTTGCATGCTCTAACAGATTTTTTTAACACCAAAAACCTGAAATTATGAAAGTGAGAATTTAACAGTCACTGCAAATTCTCGGTCCAAATTCTTTTAATCTCAATACAAATAAAGAATCTCACTTTAGTCACAGAAAAGTCTTAGACTAACATATTTTTTTTTTACACTGTGAGACACCAAAATGGGCGCTTTAAATCTCTATATTCAAGTTGTCTTTCATTTCAAATATGGATATTCTTTTACCTATAAGATTTTATGTCAAGAAATTTTTCTAAATGAGAGCATGAAGATCCAGAAGTTTACTGAATTACAGGATTTGTATTTGTTAAAATTCACATCAGAATTTGATATGAGCAAATAAAAACTATGTTTTCATGCCAATGGAATTTAAATTATTGAACAAATAATGTTGTGATAATCATAAAAAAAAAGATTATACAATTTGCCATCTCATTTTTCTCAAAAAACTGTTATGATATTACAACTACCAGTTGTTACCTGATGGTTACTTGTATTAAATAAAAAAGACATTTTTACATATCCAAACGATTCTGTTATGGTTTATTAGCATTCATAGTATCCTTACAGTTCTTTTCTCCCTGTGTTTATTCTGCTTTGGTTTTCTAATTACTCACTGTCTTTACTTCAAAGTACTTGTTAAAAAGGAGCTGAGGTGATAACTGTTGCCAGTTTTAGGGCAAGTCCCTTAGCATAAATATTCAGCATAAGGTGTGCTCTTCAGGTTTTTGATAGTTTTACAGGGAATCTTTGGTCAGAGGAAGACCACTTAACCAGTGCTGAACTTCTACAGAATGTTTATTTGACACTGTTTCTGTAACGTGATGGAATCGGTACAAGTGTAGTAAATGCAGCTTATGAAATCTTCCAGAGAAATCTAATGCTAAAGCCAGTTTTATTTTTTTAAAGAAGTGAAAATAAAATTTTAACAAATTAAAGTAAATAGCTTTTGGTGATATAATTATAATTATTATGTTCATGATCATTACAGCTACACTTTGATCAATTGAATTCAGGGTGCAAACTACACCCTGACAGATAGCTATGGTGAGATTTTTGATTTTTTTCATTTTAAATTTCAACTTTATATGACAAATATGGGATGATTCTACCTACATTTCTCTTAGAATTCAGATCTCTTTCTTGCTATTTCCTTTCTTTCTGAGGAAATTTTTTACAAGATTTTAAAAGAATTTCAAATCTTCCAGGACAAAAGGTTTTAAAGAAATTCATACTACCATTTATTGAGATGAGATAATAGTGTTTTTCATAGCTTTCATCAAAGACAGTTCACGTTCCATTTTGAATAAATACCAGAGGAGTGTGTAATAATGTTATTCGCTCAGCAATTTCCAGATTTTTACCTCCATCTTATGTTCTTCATCCATCAAAAAATTATCTTAGTAAAGGTTCTGAAAGTAATACCAGCACAGTGGTTCTTTTTTTGCAGGAGTCTTCCTCTTTAGTTCTCTTTTGAAAGTCATGCTGGCCTGTACCTAAGCTCAAAAGAACCACCTTGTCTAGTTCTACACACATCTCTGAAGCTCACTTTCATCTCTTCAGTAGCTAAGAGCACACCACAAGCAGTGAATCTCTGTGAGAACTGAGTTCTCTATTTATAAATTAGTGAGACTGGAATGCACTTTCCTTATAGCCCTCATAAAAGAGTTCTTAGCTATGAAAAATGAACCTATAGTCAATGAAAAAAGAAAGATGCCTTCACTACTCACCCAATATCTCCAGGAAAGGAGTACACCTCCATTGTAATTTTTCTGGATTTTTTTTCTTTCTCTCATTCTCTTTCATTATTTTAAGGTTACAGGTAGGGAATACAAAAGTTTAGACTAATGTCACATTTCAGTTGGAAAAATATTTAACTTAAATGTTTTTCTTAAAGATATGCTATTGGGTCTTGTCCAAAAAAACAAAAAAATATGTTTTACCTTGCATTTCTTATTAACAAACCCTCTTTTTAGCTGAATACTATAAAATAAGAGCTGAATTTAATCATCAGTTACAATCTTAGTGCTGCCATGTGAAGGATTGATTGATTGAAGTTTTCCCTTACTGTGACAAATGAATTAAATAAGAATTTCGTCCTTAAAACACAAGATGTACAATCACTCTAAGTGACAGATCTTTTACAAAAAGATGCACAGTCATCTTATCTTTTTTTGCAACTGTGTTCTCACTGTAGCATTTTAAGCTTCTATTTCTGTGTGTATATATTAGAATAAATTACATAAAATTTAGTGAAATAACTGAGAAATAAAGTAATAAGAATTAAGATTAAAATTTGGTACTTTTCCTTGGTAAAAAACACTCAAAAACAAAATTAAAAAAACTTCAAAAAACAAAAACAAAACCAAAACAGGTAAAGAGGAGACTGAGTTATAAGGGAATTTGAAATATAAAACAGCAAGAGCAGAAAGACAAGTGAAAATGGAGAGTTATATCACTTTTGAGTAGTTGAGCAAAAAAATATTTTTTTTTACCCTGAAGAAATACTGGCCTTAATTGGTTCTCACTGACTACTTGACAAGTGGAAAAAGGAAATACATGCAGATCTGGGATACCAAATATTGCATGCTCTCTTTTTGTTATCTTATAGAAATAATGGCTTTTGCCATATGTTGAAAGTTTATGTGTTTATGTTCTACATTTACGATTTGAACTCATCAGTCCCACCAAATCAGATGGAACTGTTCAAGTTGTAACCATAAGACTGCCGAAAAGGAAAATAGTACATAAGATTATTTCAATGAAGGAAGAAAAGGAAGACATCTAATATGGTAGAAATATGCATATAATTAAAACAAAAATGCTCTATGACGTACCCAAAATTATTTTTTTATGGAAAACAGCATGTCATTTTCTATGTGCTCTGCCATAATTATATAAATGTGATTACTGACATGTGGTACACTGATGACTATAATTACAAAATTACCATTCCTGTATTATCACTACATAAAAGTTGAGGTATCTAAACAGAGTCTACAAACACAGATCAGATTAAAAAAAGACCCAACAAAATCTTTTACACTGACATTACAAGTGGCAAATTTCCACCACTCTTATTACATGTTCTCTTTCTAAAGAGGAAGGCCAAGGAATACAATTTCCTAAACTGTATATCATACCACTGTAAACAATGACATACAATTTTAAAACATCAAATTTTTGGCCAGAGCTTGCTTCTTATTCTGTAATAACTACAACTTTTTAATCCAGGCATGAAGCAGTTACAATAAATACCCTGCACTCTTCTGGGCTTACTTCACATTTGCCAACAACTTCTCAAACTCTTTCTGATCTCAGACATCCTGGGCTTATTAAAAAACATACAATTATGAATATTAGATTGTAACTAAATTGTCTGAACTTGGTTTCAATATGTAATAGTAACTAGGTTTGTTTCATAAGTGTAATAATTTTCATGTGGCTTGTTTTACAACATGCCTCATTCTGGGATATACTTTCTAAAAAGCAGTTAAAAGCTTCCACATACTCACGTTTCTTTTTCAGTCTTTCCACAGGCATAGGAAAAGTGTACCATCACAGCTGTGTATTTTATGTATTCCCTAAGTCACTGACTTCCCACTAAACCTCAAAGCAAGTCAATAAACAGCTGAAGACTGAACACAAAGTAAAACCCAATACTCTTGTCTATGGATGAACACTCACCTGGAGTGGTATTGATTATATTATTCATTCCGATGTTTCTGCATGAAGTATCACTAAAAGCACTGACTCAGTGACACATTAGACATAATATCGCAGGTGAAAACAGAAGAATTAAGTCACACTTCTGACACTAAAATGTTACAGACCTCTAAAGGATTATACATCAGGAAACAATATGATAGTAATGTCAGGATAAAGCTGTAATCCTCATAATCATTTTGCCCATTCGACATTGTAGTAGACATTACCATTGTAGACATGGTAAGTTTGTATTCAGAATGCAGAAAACATACTGTTGATGTCATTTCTCCTGTGCAACATCTTACAGGTTTCTATTCCCTCTTTTCCTTGAAAATTCCTGATCTGAGTCTTGACATTTAAAGTAATAAATGCCTGTCAAGTGGGCTTATATAATTAATTTTTTTTTCCAGAAATAAAGTACGGTTTATATATTTTCTTTTTGTTTTTTCATTTACTAAATTAAACAACAAAATGGAAGATTGGAGAAGCACACAGTTCTTGCCTAAAGCAACAGTTACCTTTTTTACTGTCTTCTGTCCATTTTAAGTTTCTCTTCTAAAAAGCATTGATGGTCTGTATTTTTTATTGGTTGCTAATCCGAACACTCCCCAGCGGCATTCCAGTTCCCTGGTAAATTAGCCACCATGTCCTGGGCTAAATGCCAGTCCAGAAAAGCCATCTCTGAACAGAAAAACATTGTATTTTGCGACTACAAATACACAAACTAGACAATTTCTTCGTGTCACTACTACACATTTTGGGGACAACAAGCCACCCTCATAAAAACCTGCAAACACAGTAAATTTTTGTTTTTGTAAACCTTGTTCAAAATGATAATTAAATTTCATTTTTATGTTCATTCTATCAAATATGATATCTCCAAGGAGAAAGAAAACTGAAGGTCTCTGGAGATGGAGGTCAGACAGGCCAGACTTCACATGGTTGAGGTTTAGTAGTTTTATTTAGTTTAGTTTTTTATTTATGTGCCTGCAATGGAATGCAGTGGGTTTTCATGACTCAAGGTATTTACTTCACAAGTTCAAACCGTTCCAGTGAAACAGAAAGCTCTTTAAAAATTTAATCTCATTTAAGTCAAAATAAAGCCTAGGACCGATTTAATGGAATAAATTTTACAGTATTTGGGGACAGTTAGCTGGGATTTTGAATTTAAAGAAAAATTAGGAACATACTTTTAGGAAGAAATGTTGTTAGTGTAAAGATACTTATTACCGAGGAAAAAGAAATGTTGGCTGTAGCTGAGAGTAACAACAGTATAAAAAGGCATACCATTTCTGTTGATCTGTATAATTCAAGAATGATATGTCAGTGACAGGAAAAGATAAGTGTGAGGCACTGGGATAATTAAAACTGATAAGATAATTGTTACACCCCACTGCACTCATTGTTTTGTTTGCGAAGATAATAAATCTTACTCTTTAATTAAAAGTTTGCTAAATGTGTTGAGATAGTAAATTCCTCCAAGGGATAGATTATTTTCTCCTTTACATGGTGAAATTGTGTGTTATTTTCCTTCATAATTTTGACAACAGTTTTTGAAATGTTTCCTTAGCACATAACTGACTGGCAGAAGACGTCAGGCTGTGAGACTGAGAGTGATGTAGTCATCAAATGGAGTGATTCTATAACAAGGAAGAATTATTTGATTTGATTATTTGATCATATTTGATTGCAACATATTTAACCAAATTCAAGAAAAGGAGCATGATAGCCAGAAGTATGGTCTCTGAAATCCTTCTGCTTGAATAACAGAGACCTTTGGACACCCAAAATTAGATGTACTTGACGCCTTCCCAAACAAAAAAATGGATCTGTTTTGACCTTATTGCCCTTTCAAAATCCATACCCATAGCCACCATCACTTGCATATTATTTCTGAGTGTTCAAAGTAGTTGGTAAGAAAAATCTCGTATTTCAAATGTTATTGTATAAAGAACAGATTAAAATTAAGATTTATCCTAGAAAATGCATTCTGATGATTCAGAATTCACAATGTATTCCATTATTTTGATCATATATCTTATTTGACTATTTTTACAAAATTAAATGAGCAATATGTGTATCTGCAATGAGGCATATATATGTTATGAACATCCCTTGAGTTTATTTGAGAGAAACATGTTGAGAATTTTTCATGTGCAAGTCATTACATTTGAAAGTGTCTGATTTCTCTTATACCTGGACTCTCAACAGTCAAAAAAGAAAAAAAAAGGCCTGTACATATGACATCTATTCATTTTTTTTGCATATTTTAATGCATAGCATGAAATAAAAAGTAAAATTCAGGAATTGATGCATTCCCCATTGAAGAGTACGTAACAGCCACTGCAGAGAGGAAAGAGAATTTCACAGCTCCTTGAAGAGAAACATAGTGCAACAGATACCAAAAAAGTAAATACTAATGCTGCTTCCCAGCTTAGAAACCTAGATCTTTACACAGCAATAGAAATGCAACTTCTCTATTGAAAGATCTAAATTTTTTCCCAAAACAGAGAAGATAAAGAAGAGAGATGTCATCATGGGGCAGATCAATTATGCTAAGCTTTGGAGGAGAATATTGACTATAAATATTGAGAATTCCAGCCTAAGAGAAGCAGAAAAGTGTATGTAGTTGCATAAGTAAAATGAAGCACTTTTTATTAGCTGTACCTGTACCCATATTGTTTGCGTGTGGGATCAGTGGAGTAACAGTCCAGACAGGTCAGCAGAGACAGGCATTTTCTCCCATGACTGTCAGTAAGACTGAAGATTCCCAAGCATCCAATGAAGTAGCAGAATATAGAATCAAACTTTAAGGGCCACATAGAGGTTTTGCTTCTTATCAGATCATAGTGGGCTTGAACTCTCATAAAGAAACCCTTAAAATATAATAATAAATGGTTATCCCTCATCCTGCGTAGCCCAGAGGTGGTAGAGTTAAGAATCTGACTTCCATCCTTACGTTGCTCTACTGAAGGGAAACATGCAAGGGTGTCCAAGTGTTTGGATTTCATCCAAGTGTTTGGGTTTAAAAAGATTCTGGGAAAATTTTGTTTGGGTTCCATTTGTTCAATCTGGGACTAGAGAGTTAGAAAGAGGCCTCTTGGGTTCTGAGCAGCTTTTAATAAAATGAAAAAAACAACAACAATAACAATAATAATGGGGTTTTATTGTTATATATTATTTAGCTAATTATAAATAAAGTCTAATTTCTAAATTAATACCTGCTCTTTTCTTAATGAAAGCCTAGCTTCATATTAATTTCAATGTTGAAGCTAATTGAGGGGGTTTTATGGGTAATTTTTTTCAGAAAGATGATAATACTGGAATTAAAATTACTCAAAAATCTTCATTTTTTCAAGTCACTAAACTTGTTTATGACCTTATTTGGGAAACTAAATAGGGATTACTTTCAAACTGTCATTTGTAGCTTTTTTAATAAAGTTTACAAGGTGTGCTTTGCAAAGCTGTATTAAAATAGTATAAAAAGCCAGGAACTGAATAAAATGTGGGTTTTTTTTTTTGATTATAGCTTCTAATAATCTGTCAACAAATGAGAATAAAACTGTGCTGGCACACTACCAGTCACATGTCTTCTTAATGAAACCATAAAAACATTTCCAGCTGCCTTGTTTGAGTTTGAAGAACAAAGGAAAGCAGTAGATGCTCCATATAACACTGAGCTGTTGTATGATTTTTTAAAAGCTTCTGTCACATGATCATAATGTTTACAAGATGAATGGTTGTGACAGTGCATTTCAAACTAATTCTGTTCTATGGAAAATGCAATTACACTTTTTTCTCTTCCAAGTAATAATAGCTTTCATAAGAAAGAAAAGAGGAAAAAAGTGTCAGTGTTAGAAAGCATTGCAGTAAGAACGTATTGAAAAACCTAATAGTTCTACAGCCTATGATATTTCATGCTTCCCAAGCAGTGAGTGGCTAATGAAGGGAAATCCTGATCCGCAGTTCATTCAAGACAATGGAAATGTTCCCACAGACTTCATTTCTGTTTGATGTGAAGCCTTTGAAATAAGATAGCTAGCAGATTTCTGTCTGTATAAATAATGAAAATTAAAATAAAGTTGTTTTTATACTAATTGCAACTCTTATTAAATAGAACTCTTGCTGGCTTTCAAAATTAACTTCATTTTTGGCACCATCCATAATTGGGACCCCAGTGTTCTGTACACTGCTAGAAAACTTCTATGTTGTGCTGTCATTGCTGAATTTGGTAACAAGGAATACAGCCCACGAAGTGTGAATAAAAAGCTGTGTACATATGCTTAACTTTAAGCAGTTGTAGAGTAGATCTTTTTTTTTAAGAAGGAAAATGTTTTGTACAGAGTAATTTTAATTAAATTCATATTCATTCCTTATTCCAAATAAAACTCTACATAAACTATATTTCATCTATATGAAATATATATTCATGCTATTTCATGCTATTTTGGGAGTGTTCTAGTAGACTTCTTGTTCTGGCACAGATTACTGCTGAATATATACTTTCAAAACTTCATATAGGAACAGAATATCAAAAGTCTCTTAACTATTGGACATATCACAATAACATTAAAAACTGTACAGAAAACATTTTATTACAAGGTAAAATTTTATTGCTGAATAATTCAATGCCATAAACCAAATTGCTGTGAACTACAAAAATTTCCTTTTAGTTTTCATTGCTGAAGCATCTCTAACAAAACATGAATTTCATGAAGTGAAAGGAAAGGGTTAAAATTATCTTACCAACATCTTACACTTTATCTCTTTCTTTGCAGATCTTAATATATTCTTGAAGACTATTTCTAGGGAGGAGTTCAGATAACAGAAGGCTGAACAGATGGTCTTTTCCAACTTTATAGTTCCAGAAAAAGCAAGGGCCCTCATTGCTGCTGACATCTGAAGTTGATGCAAGGAGATGCCTACCATGTCAGACGAAAAATGTAACAGCTAGTCAGACCCATGATCAGGCAGCTTGGCACTTGCTGACAGCAGTTTGTCCATGTGTTGGAATCAGGAGAAAAAATAAAACTAAACCATACAACTGCTTAAAAATATGTTAATTTACTTTCCTTTTCCTGTCATTAATTTTTTTCTTTCATAAATGAACAAATGCACCAAAAGTATGATTTGTTTTAACAGAGAAAAAGAGAGAAACATATTAAACCTAAAATTTGGCATGAAGCAATTCATATTCATAGATCCGAGTTTGCAATAGAAGTGCTGTACAGAAGGTATTTCCTTAGTACTCCAAGTTAGAGTTCTGTCAGTTACATACTTTAAAATACAACTGAATGTAAAACCATACCGTATTATCAAGAATGTTTTAAATAGTGCTTTAATATCTAGTATCCAAGAGGCAGTTCTGCATTTCTGCCTTTTAAAGAGGAGGATTTTCTTTAATGTTGAAATAAAGGATCTCACCATCCTAAGCAACTACAGCTTGACACAATATCATATTAGCACAGGTGAGACAATATTATTTCCTCTCTTTCTCAATAAGAAAATATAAAGGTTTTACAAGTGCCACATGGCAAGTGAAATGTCACATTATCCATATTTGTACTAACTACCTTTTACTATATTCTCAGAAACTGTTATGAAAGTGATAGCTTCTCTCTCACTCAAGGCACTATCATAAATTAGATTATCATAAATTAGACTATCATGGACAAACAGTCAAATGCAGAGGCGCTACCAGAGAGATGGCAGCATCTATTCACATTTCCATGGATTTTTAACCAAAGTGTTCTGTATTCTATCCAGGTAGATTCTTATTAAGTAAAATTGATTCATATCTCCTCAATCTAGGAAAGTGGCTTAATCAATTGACCGCTGGTAATGAGAAGAGAATACTTCTTTTGCTACTCTTCAAGGAAAAAAAACTTAGAAAAGTCTTAATGGGAGTGCATGGTAGTGGTTCAGGTTTTGATTCAATGGATTGTAGCATGCTGAGAAAAAAGATTATTTATTTATGTCCCCACCTTCTCAAAATCCATGATTAGTGAAAGGAACTGTACCTGAAACATAAGCTCTTTTCCCTTGGAAAAGTTAATGTGGGATTGGAAGAACAAACCTCATCTAAGAGTCTGTCCTTCTTTTCTTAGTTTACTACTTATATTGTGGGGTGAAGTCAGAAGTTAATCCTATTCCTTAACAAACTTTCAGCTGTTTCTTTTTAATTGTAGTTAAAACTCTAAGAGGTTCTAACATTACATTGATTAGTCTTCTTCTCCTCTTTGAACTAGGTCTAAAACTATCATACATAAACAAATGTTAATTTCTTCATGGGAACATAATTGTCTTTTTTTATTATTGAAAACCTCAGACACATGCTGCTTAAAAAATTATCAAAAGTTCTTCAGGAAATATATTTGAAACAGGAGCATCATCCACATAAGCAGAGAACTCAGAGAGTTCCCTGTCCTTGTCCTCTGTGGTATCATGTTAACAATACCTGGTTGACTGAAAGCTGGTGCTTGTCACTATCAAATTTATTCTTGAATATCACGGCA
Organism: Parus major; assembly: GCF_001522545.3. Taxonomy (NCBI): domain Eukaryota; kingdom Metazoa; phylum Chordata; class Aves; order Passeriformes; family Paridae; genus Parus; species Parus major. Next base: position 42,713,438 of record NC_031768.1, read on the forward strand.
GAAATTTCTAAAACATTGTTTGTTTCAATTCTAAATTTATTCACCTCATTTATATATCTGTTTGTTTGAAGACAAACTAGAGGGCTTTTAGTGTGACAGTGTGATTTCTCTTTGTCTGAAAAATGCACTGTATTATTAAGTAAAGCAGTTCATTAATTGTTCTGCTCCTTTATCTTGTCTGAACCACAAATAAGTAAATATTTATTAATTCCCCTTGTGTAAATATTTTATATTGTTAAATTCATGTAAGACATGGGTATATTATTTTTAAAGTCTTGGCATACTAATACAGAAATACTGATGGAGACTAAACCCTTTCATTTGCAGTTTGATTGCTTTCCTAATTCCTATATTTTATACAAATTATATTGGTATTTACTAATTAAAACTCTCAAAAAAATTATAATTTAAAGTGAGATTTTTACCTTGAGATTTAACTGAAGTAATTGGCTATTTTGTAAGGGAGTCTTTAACCAGGAGAAGATAAGAATAATAATCAATTTTAAGAAATAAAACCAATCTATGAACTATAATTAATTAGTTTTCATAATATTAATGAAGTGCTAGTGTTATGTAAATTTAGTATGTTTTTTTGGTACATTTTTTGGTACATAAGCCAGGAATATCTCTAGAAGAAATATTTCCACTTCAGTGTGTAATGCCACTAGACACATGGATAGAATTTTAGCAAAAATGGATAAATCAGCATAACCAGAAACTATGTGACGTGCTTGTAGACTGAAGAAATTAGTGGCATATGGGAGTAAATCTGATGAAAATATTTCTAGTCATATGCTTCAGTAACCCCACTCAGTGAGCCAGATTAAAAATATCTGCTAATAGTGCAACTAACTGACATTGATTTACAAGTACATATTTATGGCATACTGAAGGGTAGCTCAGTTATGTGGCACTGAGGGTGAGTAGACTGGGTTACTATTTTTTTTCCTATTTTTGCCTGCTATGTTAAACTAAGCAAGTTATTTTGAGAACTTCTTATGATGATTCTGAAGTTCTAATGTCAAAAATAGTTTTGTGTACCACATCCTGAGTTCTGATCATCTTAGTACTCTAAAACATTTTCTTAATTAACTTTTGCTATTGGATATGTGTTGGAAGCATGGATGGCATGAAGAACAAAAGAAAGAAAAACATTTTTGTTTGACTCTGTTTTTGGAGAATTATGGTTAGCTTTTTTGTTAAAGAATTAGTTTCATCAATTTGAATTCTTAGCTCAAAAATATGTAATAAAATTTTGCTACTCATTAATTCATTAATCAAATGATTAATGTGCTGCTCCAACAAAGGCTGAGAAATTGGTTCCCTCAGAAATCAGGGATGTTCCTTACAAAAAAGAGATGTGTGTTTACCATCTTTTCACCTTGGCAATAAATAGATTCCAGACATGAGTTTTTCTAAATTTATCTTGAAATGTGACATTTAATATTATCAAAAACAGGATTTGACTTTGATCATAGATGGGAGTCTATGTTTTTCTCTATTAGTTTCATCTAGATGCATTGTGTTGTCCAGAAAGCTAGACAGTCTTAACGAAAAGGTAAAAAGGGTAATTTAACCAGAGGGAAGGACAGCAATTAGCTAACAACGGGAAACAAAAGACTACAAGTCAAATAATTCTAAGTGCAGCCTAGCAAATGCTCAGCTGTAGGTATAATTCCTGGTACTTCAATAGTTTTTGCTTTCAAATTTTTAATGTTCTGTTTGACTCTAGTGGCTAGGATTGAACAAATATTGCTTGGAGAGTTTCCTATGTTCTGTCTTGCATCACAACTCATATCCCTCTCTTACCTTGATTATAGGTGCTTATTAAACATAAAATTACAGTTTGTAGCTCTATCGGGAGTTTTATTTCTTTTTAAGCGTCTTCACATTCCAGATTTGCAAATAACCAGCCATTAATATATGATCTGTTGTGCTGTTAACGGCTCTTACTTTCTACTCTGAACTGTTTATTTTCTAATTCTGAGATACATTTCAATTACATCTTGGACATGCACATGTTGTTTAAGCTGATTAGTGTTAGCACAATACCAGCTTTGCAATGACGATTACTCTTTAACAGATAAATAAATCCTTCACCAACATCATCATCTAAACCATGTGAACTTACTCTCAGTGAACAGGAGCCTTTGCTGGGATTCCTATATCACATATTGTCCCTGTGACTATCAAGGCATGGCTCTTACCAGCAAAGGTCCTGAAGATATGTGAAAGAGGATATAGCATACATTTCTGATTCATCTGACCTTTTCAGGAATCGTATTCAGCCACTCCTCAGAGTTTAGTGTCATCTGCAAACTTGCTGACTCATTGGCCATACCCTTAACAAAGATAATTCAGGTATTTATATATATCAATGAGATCTCCTTCCTCCAAGTCCTCTCTTCTCTATGTTAAACAGTACCAACACCCTTAGCCTTCACTTAATCATCTCTGTGAATCTGGGTGTGACCTCATCAGTGCAGAGCAGAAGGCCTCACAGACCAGATAATTGTGCTAGTGTCTTGGATTTGAAAGTGAAGTGCTAACAATTAGCCAAGTCTTGTCTGCTGAAATGGCTGCTAATAACCCAAAACTCGGCTCAGCCTCAACCAGCCATTCAAGCACTGCCTGCCATCAGTTACATTTTCTAGTTACCTCCAATTTGACCTTTAAGTCTTACAAAGCACCATACTCCGGGTGTCCAAGCATTCCCAGATGTGTCATTTGGAAGACAAAAATCACTTATCTTCCTTTGAGAGACTGACCTCGACTCTACTTAAGACACATCGATTGTACTGAGTACTGATGTCGATGAATTCAGCACTATGGGAGCAGCAGCCAATTTTTCTGTAATAGGCTAGTGATTTGAACTGAATCCAGACCTTTGTCTGTTCATTTGAGTTTATGAATCTTCCATTCCTGGTTCCATGGAAACCCACATTCAATAATTGACATAAAGGGTGCTGCAAGCCAACTCTTTAAATCCGGAGTTCAGAATATTTTAAGAGTGGTAACATAAGTAAAATATGAGTAAAAGGTATTTGAGATTAATGAAGAAGAGTAGAAAGCAACACTGGCTTTTTGGGCCAAATATTTAATTTGCATATAGGAAAACAAAAATGAAAAATACACATCTTTATATTTGCTGATATACGATCTATTATTGATTGATTTAAATAGAACTGGAGTGAGACACTATATTTTGTGTAACCACTAAGAGAAATTTGACATCTAATCTTAGATGACATTTTTCCTGTCATATTTTAGAATGAGATTTTTTAAAATATCATCCAAGAAAAACCTTACTACAGGGATACTGCTATTCTTGTTAAATCACATACACAAAAAATTGGGATGAAACCTGAAAATGAAATGGAATTGTCTGAGGCAGTTAGAGACCTTAGATATCATATAGCATTTGACCTTTAATTATGAATTATTTCACTTGTTCAATTTTCTGAAAAGTCCCTGACAGTAATGGAAAATTATGTCAATTATCTAGGTATTTTCTCTCCTTTGGAATATAGGGGAGGACAGTTTCTTTCAGAATACTGTATAGGTCCCTAAAAAGTTTGAGAAGGGGTGGCATTTATTAAATTCTAGAATATCTCATCTCTTTGATGAAACTCATCATTCTCTGAAAAGATGAAGAATTTACTGAGTTTCTGGTTTGTAATAACTGTTTAACAGATATAAGAAAATGTGTTAGCTATAAACCATTAAAATTTGACAAATACTTGACAAGTAAAAACATAATTAAATAATATATATCTATATGGGAGGGATGTATGTTAAGTTCCCATTTTAAGTCTTTGGATTGTGAAATTTCTATATACCTATGCCAAACTAATAGCATATTATCATCAGAGAAAAATAATGAATTATAATTTTTAACAATTAAGATTTAGACATTTATCTTAACTGCCCAGATATTTGGAAAGTAACTGAAAACTTAAATGTATCTTGAAAATGCAGGATGTTGCCATGAAGAGTTTTTCAAGTATTTATGATGACCAAAACCTGTTGCCTTCAACAGGAATATAATTATGACAATTTCTCAGACTAGGAAAGAGCAAAAAGACATTTTTCTCTTTTAATTTTTTCCAGTTTCATAAACAGGATTCTTGAATTTCAATATTTCAGTCATGATTTCTGATAGAATTTTTTCTTCACAAATAACTTAGTGATATTGCTAGATACAATAATATGTGTATAATTGAGAATGTTCCGTGCACGTTATTGGAAAGTTTAAACTGCAATCAAGTATTTAATAATCAGGCTTCTATATTTTTTTTTGTTTTTGTTTTTGTTTTTGTTTTTTTCTTTTTTTGTAAGCAAATTACATAGTAAGATTTTTTTCCTTTTTATTCTTCCTTACACATTTGGTTTCGGTCATCCCACTTTCTACAGTGAATGAATAAGGAAAATATGTGTATAGGCTGAGGAAGTTTCTCATGAAAAAATTTTACAAAAACTCAAAAATAACAAAACCCATTAAAATAGAAATACTTAATGAATCAATATATAGCTAAATTTTTACAATATTTATCAAAAGCAAGTCTGAGAAACACGTATATTGGGAAAAAGATGTCATAAATATGTTCAAAATCACCATTCTCTCTATGTACTAATTATGTCAGAGTTTTTCTTTCAATGAATTTAAATATACTACACAAATTATTCAAACACATTTTTGTTTGTTTTTGTCTCTAATGTTCATGAAGTCAAGAAAAAACCTCAAACAGGCACCAAGTTCCCTTTCATCAACACTTCTTTTTTGTTTAGTCTTACAAGTGACATGTCACTATCACTGCATTTTCCAGCTCTTCTCCCAGCTGAAAGCAATGCACTGACTGAAAACACAGTTATGTTCAGAAAAAATATTCTATTGTCATAGTTACACTATGGGTATTCTCTTCATAAGTGTTCGGTTCATAATGAGAACCACCATACCCTATGCGTCCTTTACTAAAAGATGTTGCTTAAACTTCTCCAAAGTAGACTTACATTATGGAATGCTGCATCCAGCTCTTGAGCCCCCTATGCAAGCAAGGCATTGACCTATTGGAATGAGTCTAGAAGAGGGCCACAAATTTGATCACAGGTTGGAAAAGCCTCTACTATGGAGAAAGTTACTCAAGCTGGAGAGGAGAAGCACCCTTCCAGTACATAAAAGAAGGCTGGAGAGGGGTTTTTTACAAGGGTATGTAGTGAAAGAACAAGGGGGAATGGCTCTAAACTGAAAGAGAGTAGTTTATATTAGATATAAGGAAGAAATACATTATGATGACCATGGAGAGGCACTGGAAGAAGTTTCCTATAGAAGTTGTGGATGCCCCATCCCTGGAAGTGTTCAAGATCAGGCTGGATGGGGCTTGTGTAACTTGGTCTAGTGTAAGTCTTCCCTCTCACAGCAAAAGTGTTGGAACTGGATAACCTTTAAAGTGTCTTCCAATCCAAACCTTTCTCTGAATCAATGAGTACATGATAATCAATTTGCTCATGAAAAAGTGCAGTACATTCACTATTATTATGACACTGTTTAGGTCTTCCCATGGAAAACTCAATTACAATTTACATTCTTATCTAATGATAAAGTAAAGAAACTGAGCAAATTAAACTTTTCAATCATATTCCATATCTAAGCAAAAGAGAATCTAATAAGTGTATAAAGTCTGTGATTTCCATTCATATTCAAAAAACAGTCAATTCAGCTATAGCACAGTTTAGCATTTCCAGGAAGTCTGATCACCTTCAAAAGCCAAAACTTGGCAAAAGACAAATTTCACTTGCAAAAGATTGTACTTAAAATTTCAATGGCCTTAATGAAAACTGAAGAATAGAAGTGACAAAAATGTTTTTGAAGATGATTTATTGTTGCCACTTGATCCAGACTTTGCATTAATGGTTTTGTTGTGATTTGCAGTTTCTGCTTTGTAACAATAGAGACTGTTACATCCAATGCATGTTAAACGTCTGCAGCATTACCAAAACCATGTCACAATATAAAGATATAAGGAAACAAGTGTTGTAAGTTATAAAGTGCAGAAGAGGAAGACGTAATTTATTTTAAATTTTATTTCTTATTTAAGACTAAGTTCTGTCTTCCAGATATTACAAATGCTGTTTCTTCTTTGAGAGTCTACAAGAGATCTGTGTTTCTGAGCTGAAGAATTATGTTTTCTAGTGACAAGGACACACTCTACTAGACCTGATTACTCAAGGCGTTATCCAACCTGGCCTTGAACACTGGCAGTGTTGGGGCACCCACAACCTCCCTGGGCAACCTGTTTGAATATCTCAGCACCTCACAGTAATGAATTTCTTCCTGTTATTCTAAAAATATACCCTCTTTCAATTTTTACCCATTACTTCTTGTACTATCACTAGAGACACTCCATTCCTTATTGTAATCCTTAAGACTTTTGTCCTGTTTATGTAGAGGGAGATATAAAGGTGTTTGGTGGGCAGGTGGCAACCAACCAAGTTCAATCCACTATAGATACTTCATCACATAATACAACATTTCAAGTGTAAAACAGCTGAATATCCAATTTTTAGACACTGAAAGATCTTTTATTATCTTGATATTAAGAAATGGGAAAAAAATCTATCTTTTGAGATCAGCTTGATTAACATTCAAATCCATTTTGATCTACCCTAAAGGAGCTCTTTAAAGCTTTTAATATTTTAAAGTTTTTAATATTTTATTTTCTGTAGGGTTTTGTTAGACAATTATAAAACAGAGAAAGGGCTGCAGTATCACACATTGTCATCTCATATTCAGCTAAGCAAATTAGATAATCTCTAAAGAAAAAAGAAATTAATGTCCAAAAATGTTAAGATTACCTATTGCTTAGTAGCTTACACTGTTTGCAATAGGATAGTTTTTCTTCTTATATTAATAAAACATAAAATAAACAACTGTGAAACAATAAATTTAAGTACAAAATAGTTATTGTCAAGAATACACTTCTTACTTACTAGCCAAAAATATGTGCTGATTTATTTTTCCAATGTTATTAAAAAAAATTAAAAATCCTGAAATTTTTAGTGGCCATGAGCTTCAATATCCAAGATAACTATGCCAAATAAAAGGTGACTTGAAATATGATAGTAATTTTCCTATAAATTTTTGCATGTAAATAAGATTGAATTCTATAAAACTTGAAAACTTTTCCTTATTTAGCATACTTTTTTTTTTCTTTTTCTTTTTTTTTAATAACACACTTCTGAGTTTTAATATTACTGTGCCCATGTATCTAGCCTAGAATATTGAAAAATTATTCACTCTTGAAACAGGCTCATAGCTCTGCCTTTGTTTCCCTGAAGGAGTTATTTTACATATTGCATTGAAAGCTTTATCAGAATTTTGCTAATTTTCTCTACATGGCTAATATAAAACAGCACCCAGTTTATTCTCAAAAAAATTATTAACTTAAAAAAATCTGTGATGCCAGTTCAAACTCCTTATTTCAACATGACCTTCACATGGATCATTGGTTTCTTTTGGCAACTAAGTGTAAATAAGAATGAATGCCACAACCTACGTCTTAATGTGAAAAAGGTTGATAGGTTGGTTGGGAATTTTTGGTTTCTAACTATACTGTTTTAATTTCATGGCACGTATCTGACTCTTTCATCTCAGCTAAAGGCCTGCTTCACAGTTAATAAAATAAAGGAAAAAAAAATCTTTTTAACTTAATTCTTCCTAGAAATGAGTATGTATGATTGAAATGTTCTCTTGATTTCTATCATTTAACCATTTTGTTCACATGCAACACTGACATCACAGTTTGAGTTAGAAAGGATGTTTCAAAATAAAGTTATTTAGAATATTTCCAGAGGATTTTTTTTTAAACTTTTGATTGGTTGAATATTTTTTGTTATTTTTTTAATGTGATCATATATTTCTTTTCATGTTGAAAGTTTTACAGCACTCAATAAGAAAAAAAAATACTCTTTCAATACTAAATTATATTCAGACAATACATATTTTGGTTGTAAATCATCTTCTTACTGCATTCAAAATTGATATAAAGTATTTAAAAGGAAGAAAATACTGGACATGTTTTCTTTAGATATCATGGTATTTAGATAATTAAAATAACATTGATAGGTCCCTTTGCCTTGAACTGTACAAAAGATTTGTTAGGAAAAGTTACCAAAGCCTCTTTTCAGTAATTATAGCTAGATACATACTGACTCTTTACTCATATATTTCTCTAGGTATTTATTACATATCCTATAAATGTAATAAATAATGCAATCAAAACAGCAATATTGATTTTACTCAAAATACTAAAACATTAATCTTAGAACAAATATTGAAGGTTTATCAAGGACATGGAAACTGCTTCTTAAAAATGACAAGCATCTAGAAATTTGGAACTGAAATTAGAGCTGGTCTTTTCATTAATAACAGCTGACATGGAAAAAAAGTTTGTACTAAATAAATTGCAAGAATAAAGTGACTTTAATAGAAAGAAATTGTGGAGAAGTCATGATAATATGACTGAAAAATTTCAAAAATACACAAAAATTTCCTGAAGAGCAGGGAAGAAAGAATGTTTTCATTCCTACTATAAAGAAATATTAAATAAAAACAAATAAAGAAGTAAAGAATATTTAGGCAACAGACTTCTAGTTAATATTTTAAGTAATGATCTCAAAGTGTCAAATGAATTAAATGTGGTTACAGCATTTTCATAACTATTGATCATTAAAATGATTTTTGATTAATGTATGTGATGCAATAAAAAATTAGATATTAATTTCCAAATGTATTTTCTGGTGTTCTAACATACAAATTAGTTGTATTCCTAATAATTAATTTTTTTTTGTGAAGAATACTGTAGCTGTCTTAAACTAGGTTCTAAGGACAAAAGACTATCACTGAAGGCAAAAAAATAAATCTAATACAATGTAAAAATCTATTTACTCCTAACAGCTGCCCTCCTGTTACAAATTCAAGGACAAGTTCAGACTGGTACTACAAATAATAGTGCTATTCTAATAAATTAAAAATGCCTGAAATACATGCATAATGTTTTGAAGATGCATGTAGGCAAGAAAAAAAATGAGCAGGTTGTGGCAGTAATTGGATTCACTTTGCCTTAGTATATGCCCCTAGACTTTTCAAAGAAAAGAAATATGATATATCAAGACTAAGGAGCCAATTTCCTCTTCAAAGAAGCTGTAGAGCATATACACTCATACAAACACAATGGTGGTATTGGGGAAGAGAAAAAATAAATTACCTAAAATGAGAATGGTAAATAATATTAAAAAATACCATGCCAGGAAGTCCGTTGAGAATGGATTTTATGAGATCCATGTCAGCTGGAATAGCAATGTCTGTCTTGCTTACTCAAACTGGTCTTCTTGTGACAGAGAAAGGACCTGTCAATACTCTGAACGAAAGGGTTTCCAAAGGTTACTGCACGTCCAGTGATTAATTCTGGGATCAGGAGATCTGTACCTTCTTCCCTTTTCTCCTTACAAAAAGCAAATATACCTACATGGTGTCACAGCTGATTGCTTTTGGATTTAATGCAAAGCAATGCTGCCACAAAAGGTTTTGGAACAATGAGCTGTCACAGAATCAGGTATCTGTCTTCTGTCTTCTGTTACAGTGACAAGATTAACCCATGGTGGCTTTGGATTACTAGAGTTTATTTAAGAGTTTATTACACTCTTCTAATAAGTATACTTATTATCCTCTAGATTACTTGAGTTTATTTAAGAAGTGCCAATATTAGAGATTTTACCCTACTTGATTATTTCACATACTTACCTAGCTTGCCAAAAGGGAGTCCAAAATCATAAAGAGGTGCTTTTAAAAGAGCTGGGTACCACTGAATAGGATCTAAACTACTAAGTCCTAGACTGAGAAGTAATGTTACACTCTATTTTTAAAATACAGCTCAAATCAATGAAAAAAACCAGAATTGAATAATTTTAAATCCAGACTCAATAGCACAGGTCAGCTTCAGGTTGCAGGTGTCTAAATACAGGAGCATATAGGTGAGAGTTTAATGAGAGCGAGTTATTCAAATTCACCTTCATAATTTTAGTTTTGTCAGTGGAAATCTAGACCTCTATGAAGTTACTTAAATACAGGCAGATGCCCCAGAATATCTGAGACAAGAACACCAGGCTATGAAAATGACACAGAATATATGAGACGACCCACTGTCATCTTGCTACTGCTCAAGGCCAGAAGGAATATCTTACAGAAACTGAATTACATTCGATACCTATCTCTTTGCAAATAAATGCCACTCTAAGAGTAAAATTCAGGTATTTTCATTTAATGTCTGGTGTCTGTTGAGATGCCTGGGGCTAGCAAAAAACATGGTACCGGAAAGAAAAATATTTCCAGAATAGCAGCTGGAGTTTTTACATACTTGGAAGTGTTAAGATCACTTTTATCCATACCTGCATACCTGCATACACGGGAGCCTTGCCCAGGATGTGTAATTCACAGGTTTGACCATCTTTTATCTCTCAACATATTCAAACGTGCATTTTCACTAATATGTAAGTTATTTTCAGTGATAGCATAGCACACATATGTTGAACCAGTGCAAAATAATGTAAGCCTGTTTGGACCATAAATTACCATAGGAAAAACCATTATTGTACAACTTACTTACTGTACTTACTGTGATGATTTTGGCTGGAAAAGATTTTCTTCATAGTAGCTGCTCTAGGCCTGTGTTATAAAGGCTCAGTTTTTTAATCTGAAATGTGGTTTCACATTCTATGATGTAATTTTGGATCTGTTTAAGGCCAGATGTTCTTAACAGTGCAGCTATTTACAAAATAAGAGCCTACTGAATAAAATACTAATAAAATCCAATCCAAGGTTACAGTGAATGATATAATCCTTCCTGCCAACAACAGAAATCATGAAATGTGGTAAAAAATCTTCATGCAACTCCATACATTTCAATTTACCAATTCCAGCTTATTATTACACAAGCATAATACAAACAAATTAAAAAATTATCATTGCCTCTGTTGTAAATATAAATGTACTGGTCTCTTTTTGTCTCCTATAAAATCAGAAATTATTACAATCAAAGACTAAAAAGTTATCTATCTCAGTTAAAGTATGAAAATTCTGGAAGACTGCAGAAAAATCAGACTTTTATTACTTCATGGTTGTAGTCTGAAGATTTTGGTGTCTGTCATTTTTTCAGAAATCACAAAACATTTCGTAGCTAAACTGTTTAACTCCAACTCATTGATAACATCAGATGTCCTTATCTAAGGATAGGGCTTAAATGTTTTCATAAATAGGAATTATGGTGAGATTTTGGTGGAAATTTCCATGACAGTTCTGAAAGAATTAGTAATGATCACTGTTACACAGTGAATATCAAATGTTTTGGTAATGATGGAACACTTAAAAGGAAAGAGAGATACAATAAAAAATGAATTCAATGTTGTCAATTTTAATGGCATGACCTTAGTTAGTTCAGTGAGTGTTTGCAGGGGTACAATATGCCCACTTTTGAAGGCGATGCACTATAAGTATCAACAGCATCCTTAGTGTCAACTGCTTTGTTTAGAGCAAACAAAAGATGTTAAATATTTTCAAAAATGGTTATTTCTATATATCTGCTGGTTTCTTGGTAAGTAAAATAGAATGTTGCTTGCCTTTAGCCACAAATCCAAACCAAATGAAATTAAATAAAACAGGAAAAAGGAATTACCATTTGCACTCAACACTACTGTTTCCTGGCCTCTGCTAACTGAGCGATCACACTCCTGCTGTTAAGAACGCGGAACAGTAAAATGAATTTGAGCAGGATAAGTTACTGAAGAAATTAACATAATTTGTTGCTTTGAATATCAAAATGAACCCAGCTGCACACAGAAGGAATACAAGTACTGATTTCTAATAAGCCCAAAAGCATTATCACCTAAATATGTTAATGATAGGAAAAACTAATGAACATTGGGTAGGAAAAAAAAATGAATGAATTAGCCTTACAAAGTATGGTAGATTTAAGAAGAATTCACCTAGGTAAAATTTGCTTTTATCTTCCTTTGAGGATGATAGACAATTCTGTATAAAGTCCTTACGTGAATTCAAGGTTTCATGCCCCCCAGTGTAGCCAGAACAAAAAGCAGAATGAAGAGGTCAGTGACTGAGACAAGGTGCTTGTTTCTAGTGGACACACCTGCACATATGAAGACTAAGAATTATGGAGAAGAACATGGCAACATTTGGAATATTAGTATTAAACTGTGTGAAAAACTGCTAAAGCATAAAACTCTAAAACTTGTTTAGTGTAATGTTAATGTGACATTCAGCTAAAAGCATAAATTTGTGCATTGCCAGGTGGGTAGTCTAAATAAAAACCAAGATAGGAAAATTAATGTTCCATGAAAAAATGACATGCAGAGAGAAAGAAAATGTATAAACAAGTGCTATGCTACTTTCTGTTTCTCACTGAGTTATAGAAAAGTGTCTGGCAAATCTTTTTATCATGATCTTTCTCATAATCCCAAATAGAACTTTTCTAAATAACTGGAAAATACAATCTAGTTGCTTCACCTTTTTTCTAGAACAGGGACAGAAAAGAACCATTTATATAAATTATGTTTAGCTTCACGCTCTTCCCAGAGGAGACTTATTCTTTGTCAGGATTTTACATACTTATTTATTTTGCAGTAACTACTATCTGAATAAATACGATATGTATCACAGATACATGATGTTGGTGTTAATTTACTCTTTATTAGCTTCAGTGTATAGTTTTCAAGTATTTGTGCAGTTTCATGAATACATAGGAATTCAAAAACTCTATTGGTTCATGACTTTGCTGTCAGCTATATCTGAAGCTCACAGCACCCAAAAATGCCTCTATTCAGTATTGAAAGGTGTTTTGATGAGTGTCTTTCTAAGACAGAAGTTTAAATAAATTAGATGAAAATATATTTTAATACTGTGATAAATGTCAAGGCTCATGCTTGAAATTCTGTTTCTTCTATTCAGAGGTATTTACTGTTTTTTGTCATGATTGTGTCTTTATCTGCAACAGAAGTTGTAAAAGTAAGTTATTTTCCTCTTTAGAAATTAAGTTTATTTAAGCTTTTCTTCTCCATGACCTGCTTGAGGCAAAATCCTTATCTTTACTTGCTGTGGTAAACAATTAATTGCACGAGCTGGTACTTAAAGTAGGGTATTTAGATGAAGAACAATTAGCAAAGACTACATTTCAGAAACAGTTTGAAGGAATTTAGTCTCTTATAGGAAACAATTCAAGCTACATTAATTTTCAGTAAGGGGTGGTTTAGGGTAAGGATAGGAAAGCATAGCTTTGCCACCTGTATGTGAGCTTCACATCATGAATGCTGCTGCCCACAAACACCCTTTTCTGTACAACTGTTAGCTGCATTTCTGCTCTATAAAGCACATAGAAAATATTAAAAATTATACAAATAGCTAATTTGGATAAAGCACAAAATTTGTATATTTAGGAACTTCACTGAATCAGGACCAGAATCGCAAGTGACTTATAGGACTTAACATTTCTATGTATCACAGAAAACCTGAAATTGCAAACAGGGAGGTTTTGTCTTATAAAATCATAGAATGGTTTGGGTTGGAAGGGACTTTAAACAACATCTCATTCCAACTCTCCTGCCATGGGAAGAGACACCTTGTACTAGACCAGGTTGCTGAGAGCTTCATTCAGTCTGGCCTTGAAGACCTCCGGGGATGGGACATACAGAACTCCTCAGGCAACCTGTTCCAATGCCTCACTACTTAAACAGCAAAGATTTTTTTCCTCATATCTAATCTAAACCTATTCTCTTTTAATTTCAATCCATTCCCATATATCTTTGTACCATCTAAAACGAAATAGTATTATGACTGAAGTTTTAGCAATTACGAAAGCAAGTGTAATTTGTGGGTTTGGAATTCTGATATCTGAGGGTGCTGCCATTTTGAAGGAGAGGGGGAAGAGTGTTTTAGGACTGAGCAATTATCTGTTTTGTGAGAATCTTAAAAGCTTGGGTTTATTTATCAGCACAGCGAATCCACAGAGAGACTGAATCTGACAGACAAGATGCAGCAACAATTTGCTGTGTTTTACTTTACCCATGTTTACATGGCAATTTGCAAACAGAAACAAGCGAGCTCATGCAGTGTTACAGACCAGCCTGTCACTAGCCAGGTGCTTGTCAGCTCCAACTGGAAAGCCTTGAAGGCAAGTTAGCCTGGTGCTGTGGCTGAGCTTCTGTCTCTATGCACAGCTTGTTATTCTGCGCCTGACACTGCTCTTTTTGTGACTAAACAGCTGTTTGAATTAAAAATAGCTTTGGAAAAAAGCTGAATCCTGAGGAGAAAACAAAAGGCTCTAGGTAAAGAGTTACCTGGATCCTGGTTAAATCACTAATGTTAGCACAGCTGGAAAAATGGGGGTAGCTCTCTAAGGTCTGCAAGCAAAAGCAGCTCACTTTGACAAAGATGAATGGAAGCAAATCTGTTACTGAATGGCTCAGCCCAGCACAAGCAGATGCTTTACATTTAATAGATTAATTTAGAAGTTGTATCACTTTGTTAATTCTAAATGTGATCAGCTAACTTCAGGCATTTTTCATGTTTGTGTCCTGAGGTCCTTTATTTTAATTGGACCTCAACACCGCAGAAATAAATATGACTTCAGCAGAGCAGTCAGAATATTAAGCACATTATGGAGTCAGTCAGGATATAAGTAATATATATGTGCTTATAATAACTGTATGACACTAAATAGCTATTAATTCTTTAACCTGCATTGTCATGCTTCTTAAGATCACCCCCAAATATTTAAAAAACTTAGAGTCACATAAGAAAATTTTTAACACCTTAAATCTGCCATTTTTCTCAATTCCTGTTCTCAGCTAGTTTAGTAATAGTTCCAAATTCCAAAGCTGCAGGTTGTCTCAGTAAATGTATTTCAAAGACAAAACTTTGAATAAATGTCATGGAAATACATTATAGTATTGTGATAAATGTTAACATCTTTATGCTAAAAATTTATCTCTACCTTCTATTTTAATTATATAATAGAATCACAGAATGGCTTGGATGAAAGGGACCTCTGGATATCTCTGTCTTGAATGCAGACACTAATGTTCCTTTTGAGACACAAAAAACTAGTCTGGTTTATCAACAAAGTAATTTTTTCATGGAGAAAAGACAGAACCCTTAAGAAATACTGGGAGTGTTACAGAAACTCTTTGCTCTGTTTTAAAATTACTTGATATCTTGATTTTATCTTTTTTGTTTCTTAAGAGCAAAAAAATTTGTTAAATTACCCAAATTCAGTTTCTGGAGTCAACACTATAGACAGACTAAATCATAACTATGGGGTTTTTTTATTTCTTCTCTCACTTCTCTGTATTTTTATTTTTTTTTTTTAAATTTCAATTATTTTGATGAATCAATTTTCAGTGCATTCTTTGGGTAGTGATGGCAGCCTTTGAAATCAGTTCCTAAAGTGTTGCAGTGCATTAAGATATACGGTATGTCCCTGAGGATAAACCCACCCTCGGTTTTGTATAATGTTAGTCCCTTCCTGGCTTCCCTTCCTTGCTCCCTATCCCATTGGCTGTATCTCCTCACCTCCTCCTCCCCCTAGTTTAAGAGAGCACCCAAGACACCTCTTTCTCTCTCTTGCCCTGGGCAATTCATGTACTATAAACCCAGGACCATGTCCCACAAGATTGAGTCTCCTTTATCTAAATACCCAAGTTCATGCTGAATATATTATAGAACCCACCCTCACACTCCCCGCCCCCGTGGTCTGTGTAGGGCAGACACATCTCCAAGGAGGACAAGAATGGAGGGGTTTCATATAATAATTACAGCGCTAAAGAGCAGAGATTCAACTAACCTATCAACCACTGAATGAACAAACTGATTTTGGAAGTTGGCTGAGTTGACCACAGTCAGCAACTGAGCAGTCACACAACTTCTTGCTCACTCTCCTCATTATCAGGATGATGGAGAGGTGGTGGAGAGAATAGAAAAAGCAAAAGCAGGAAAGCTTATGGATCAAGATAAATACAGATTACTAAGTGGAGGGAAGAAGGAAAAAAACCCAGAAAAACCAAACGAGTAATGCAAAAAAATCCCTAAAAATCGCTCAGCTCCTCCCACAAGCAAAGTGATGCCCAGACAATCTAAGTAATTTCCCCTTTGAAAGACAACGACCTTCCTTTATATACAGTTTTTATTGCTAAATATCACATCTTGTGATATGGACTGTTGCTTTGTCCCATTTGTGTCAACTGTCCCATCTGTCTCCTCTACCAGCTTCTAGATTGTCGTGTTGTGGTTTAAAACCAGCTGGAAATAAAAGTCCAAGCAGTCCCTTCCCTTCCTGCCCACCTCTTCTGGTGAGAAAGGGACATGGTAGAGAATGACACCCTATATATGCCCACGCCTTCAGGTTCCTCTCCCTTCTTGGTAACTGTGAGAAAATCATCTCTGTCCTGGCTGAAATGAAAACACACCCTCCGTCTGTTCACTCAGGAAACAGAGTTGCAGGGAGGGAAAATGAAAACTTTGACACTACAGGAGTTCTTTATCAGCGACCAAAATTGATGTGTTAGCAGTATTCCAAAGATCCGAAACACAGCGCTATATGGTCTGCTGTAAAGAAAGTTAACTCCGTCCTGATCAGAACCAGTAGAAAAGATAATTAAAAAATTACACCTTACTTCTGAAAAACAACATCTGAAAAAACTTAAGGAGGGAAGTACATGGAAACTTGAAACTGTCAAATGCATGTGTACAAATGAATGCTGTTGGCTTAATAAAACTTCATCTATCAAATTTATAATAGCTGTAAATGCCAATAAAATGTGTCTTTGTATTCTTAAAAATGCACTTGAACATGTACATCACACTTCCCAGAGGTTCAGGGCAAGTATAATTCACTTTTATAAGAATGAGATCTTTGCATTCTCAGCCACTTATATTTAGAAGGATATAAAGGATTTCTGCACTGCAAACTATCATTTGTTGAAAAGTTTTGGCCTCTGCATTTCTGTCTAACATGCATGAATTTTGAGGGCTCTAAAACCTAAAAGAAGACCTCCACTCAGGTTTTCATGTATATACTAAAGCTAGTCTTCTAGAGAAAACTGTTAACAAAAACAAACATTAAGACAAATTGACTTCAACTGTGATGAGAGGAACAAAGCTTTCTTCCACATAAAAAAACCCCCCATCATTGTAGAACAATGAGAATGAGGAGAGACTGAAGAAAAGATTCTGATAGACACCAAAGTTCTGACCTACTCTTTGAATATATTTTTGCTTATTTTTATAGAGGACTTTCTCAGGAGGAATAATGTTGACAGCAAAGTTATATGAGAAAGGAAGAAAATATCAGTTGTTCAAGCAGCAAGACAAAGATGGCAAGAGAAAACTTAATCTTACACTGTAGTTTTCCAGGTCAGACTTACCAAAGTTAAAGCACTTAGGCATGAATTTTAATAATTTTTCTGTAGTATATAAATACAACAGAAGTGACAGGCATAAGGGAATATTGCCACATGAAAGAGAACTTTAATCACAAACCAAGAAAGTTAATAAGTTTTTGATCACAGACTCTTGATATTTGTGACTGAAAGCTGAATAAAACAGCTACAAAACCCGCAAACCAAACCACTGCACCCTTGCTGCTTTTCTGTTGTCTTTAATGATCAGACACGGGGAGAACAAATGGTAAGATATTGATGTGGATGTTATGAAGCTTTATTCTTCACTGATGACTGTCAGCAAAATATTAAGAGCACACACTAAGCAGGGATATATTATGCAGTCCTTTCAACAACAGTGATATTACAATTTTTGTTTGTTTGTTTATTTATTTTACAAAAACATAAGATAAACTATGGAAAGCTAAAAAATATGTTTCAACGGGTAGGTTATTTGTGTCAAGATCACACATTTTTTTGGCCTCATTCTTACTTCTAATGTAGCTTCAGGTGATATAACAGGAAGGCACAAACATTTATAGACAGACAAAACTTCAGCTTAATTCCTTTTCAAAACAGTTTAATCTTGCACTGTTATCACAGCTTATCTGAATAATTTGCTAACAGAAGAACAGTGAGATAATGTGGAAATTATATGTCATCATTACAGGTCTTTAATTGAACATAGGATAAAACATTTTCAATTAGGGGTAGGTGAAATCTATTAGTCTCTAATTAATATTGTTTACGACTTCATTGTTTAACAGCTGATATTACATAAACTGTTGCTAACTTCTAGAGATAGTCATATGTTAACAATCATTGAAATGGTTCCCACTATATCATGGCTGCTATTGAACTGAACTGTGGCAATGGTTCCCTGTCAGTATCAAAGAGACCTTTGAGAAGCAGTAGAGTCTCCTGCTAGGGTGGAATATCAGATACTGCAACTTGCACGTTTGAACACTAGACACAAGCTATTGCAGAATCAAAAGTGAAACACTCTTCCCCTCAATTCTGTTATCACAGTTGTCCTCCAGTCTCTGGAGACATACCTTTAGTTTTAAAGAAAAAAGGTTAATCATAAAGAAGGATAAAATAGTAACCTTCCACCATTACCAGTAGGAGAGCTTGGATTTATGGGCTTATCACTAGCCGTAAGAAGAATTTAGTTTTATCAGAAATTTTCAGTTGTAATGAAATATGTGACTGAGAGCTATATAACTTGAGCACAGAGATTCAAATGCATTTAGGACCATATTAACTGCAGTTTAGAAGTGTAAGTCTCTGTATATCACCTTCAGATATTTTAATCAATTCAGTCACTTTCATTTAAGGGGTTGATTTTGCTGTAGCTGATAGTTACAAAGAAACAGTCCTTTATTTGTCTGTTTTCAACAATGGAAAACTAACATATATGGTTTAAGTAAGACGTTTTAATGCAAAAATGAAAATAAAATTTATTTCTAATCCTTTCTTGACCATAAAAAATACAGTGTCCATGTAGTCAGAAAGACCAAAAAGTGAATAAGTAATCAAAAAAAAAGTGCCAAACAGTTCCAGATAAAAATATGTAAAAATATTTTGTAAAATAAGTAGAGGGAGAAAGAAGGGATTTTTTTTTATTGATAAGTCAAAGGAGAAAATAACAAAAGGAACTAAAGGCATATGGGGCACATTCTATAGTGTTAGACAAAAAATTGGCTGGGTAAATCATTCCAATTAAAGTAGCTTAAAGAGCTGAGACTTCTACTAAAAAAAAAAAATAGAGTCCTGAGTTTTATTAAATGATGATACTGCTGTTATAAAACTGCTCTTTGCACAAGATTTACTGATATCAGATAACAAAAAGCAAGAAAGCATGCTCATTTCTGTAGAAAGGGAACTTAAACACTACTGTTGAAAAAGCCTTTCCTATTTTTTTTGTCTTTGCACAGAAAGTGTCTTATGAAAATACACCACTTTCTTAACTTAAAAGTTTTCACAGAAAGAAGGGATGTGTACCTGCCAGTAGAACTCCAACATGGTAGATGTTTTTTCAAGAGTCTCACATGTAACTTTTTCTCAGTTTTAATTTTTTTTCTGAAGTGGTATCACAGCTTGCATGGAAAGAAAAATAAAATTTATTTAGTTGTTTTTTTTCTTTCATAATGAAGTCACAGAGTACTACAGCATCCATGTCTTAACTGAATTTGAATAGCTCAACCAGTTCAATCATTAAAGTCACTACCTTGCAAAAAATCATAAGATAAATGCTCAGTGTTTGAAAACCTTGTGTATGTCTGAAGTTGAAAATTTTCTCAAACCAAGCCATAAAATTTTATACAATTTGTCACATTGTCATGATCTGATAAGCCATTTCACAATCTGAGTCTATAAAAGAGACACTGCAATAGAAAGTGAATTTCAGGTAATTTGTGCTTTATTTTCTCAGTTAATATTCTTGATTTTCTGTGAATACAGTATTTACACCATCTCCAGCATACATAAATGCAGAAGCAGTTGATTGCTGGTGTTTTCTGTTGTGGCTGAATCTCAAAGGAATTCTTTAAAAGTTACTTCTATTTTTTCTCTTTTTGTCATGTGCAATCAGTTATTGATGTGTAAAGTTAATTTACATGCAGGCTTAGGAATCTAAATACCCTTTTGTTGTGTTTCCAGGAGTCTTGCCTAGGTCTTCAGTCAGATGTCTGTATCTTGCTTCAGTACCTATGCATAGAAGAACTGTGGACTAAGAGTATATTAAATTCTTTCTTGCATAAGATCTGCTATGTTCTAGAATTTGTGGGAAGACAGCTGTCCTCTGTATGACACTTCTAATTTTTTTTCAGACTGCATTTTGGTTGTAGTGACAGTGATCTTTTTTTTGTATAGGAGATAAATAGTTAGAATACTTTCCTGAAATCAAGACGGTGTTTTTTACAGATAGGTTTTAATGACGAATCCTCCACATCTCAGGACAACAGAATTTCATTAAATAGAATCATTGCAGATAAATGGATGCGCAAACCCAGCCACTGAGCAATCAAGTATCCAGGAGTAACTTAGACCAGAAATAAATCAGGAAAGCAGAACCTTTTTTCTCCAGTGCAGCAACTTTCTAATGATGCAATAATTTTAACCAAAAAAGAAAGTTTAGTGTATGCTTATAAATTACTCATGAAGTTCTGGCCTAGGCACTCACATGCGAAAGGACAGGTCTGGCCCTTTTTCTAGGTTTGTTATGCTTATAATGGTCTAGTAAATAATAAATGCTCAAGATGCAATTATTTGCCATTTCCTTTCCCATAAGGACCTCAAACCTTTCATGCAAGTATTTTCTGTAAGTTTTCCAGGTCCAAATTAGAATTTTTGATTAAATTAAAAGGAATTTTTGATACTGAATGCATATGACAAGACCTGCCTTCTTTTTATTTAAAGACAAATAAAGTAGGAATAAAGATTAGTTTAGGCTATTTTTAATTGTCATCAGTCATTGAGGTAAAGAGTGGGAAAGCAACTTATATGAGAAGACAGGTAGTTTTTTACAACTACTGCAAGTTTCCTAAATTAATACACTTATAAGACACAGGAATTTTTTCAATTTCTGATCATGACTCTTGGGACTAATTATCCAACTAGAATAAATCACTAGCTTCTGTGAAGGCAAAGATTTTTGCTGGTTTTTTTTCACTAGAGATGGAAAATCTATTTCTCCTACATTGGGAAGAAGGTAATGACTGACAGTACACAGTTTGAATATCTCCAGGGTAAGGACTCTAGCTATTTTGGTTTGGTTTTTTCACTGTGTCTAGAATACTTGCAGCCTGACTGTTGATCAGGGTTTCTTGCTGGATATCAGACATAATAATAGAATAAAAGCTTCAAGTCTTTGCTAAACTACTCATCTATGTGAGAGAGGTGCAGTGAAAACTGAATTCAAGAATGTTGAAGCTGTTTTCGAGTTAAGAAAATAATGGAAATTATGAGAAGACTCAAGGACTGAGGAGATTGTTCAAGAATTCAGAAAAAAGAAATAATTCAGCTTAGGAACCAGAGGAAAAGATGGTCTTGCCAAAGAGATACAGGAATAATCTTTAATATTAAAATAAGAGCTTTGCATTTTGATGCATTTGCATGTAGAATTCAAAGCTGGTTCTGTATGTTTTTAAAGGAAAAAATTCCTAGAGAAAATGCTCTTTTTTCAGAAGTTCTTTATGTAACTTTTCATATAAAGTATAGTTGACAAATATTCAGATTATACTTACACATCTCATTTTTTAAAAAAATATAAAATATTTAATTTTAATGCATATTTTCAGTTCATGCTTTATTTTGGATTATAACTTACTCCACAAAGTAATAAACAGAAACCTGAATAAATATCTTCCAGTTAACAAAATGACAAAAAATCTGTAAAAAACATGTGAAATGTTTCATGGACTGACATTTCTAATATCTAGGAGCCCAGTTTTTAAGGACAACATTCATAATATAACAAAGTTTCTGAGGGCTGGGGGTACGTCAGTTTTCTTTACAAAAATTAGTTACAGAAAAAGGTATAATAATTTTTTATTCACAGTTATAAAATGTTTTTAAATAATAGAATCTGGTTTGCGATACTTAGAGATGGAACTGATTATGCAAGACAAAGGAAAAAAGAAAAGAAAATAAGGTTACTTGAACTAACTACAAATTACTGGCAAATACTTACCAGGCATTTGTGGAGTGAATTCAAGGTGCTGGGCACAATAGTAACACATTTTAAAAACTATTTTTATTGACATGTGATTAATTTTTTAGTATTAAAATATCCCTGACTCCAGTAGATGTGAATGAGAATTGTTATATCAGTGCGTTTTTAATTTAGCATGGAAAGACTGAATACTTATTATTAATACATATTCAAAAGTTAAATGGTAGGTGAAGCCAGGTAAATGCAGAGACTATGTCAGATCACAAATGTTAATAATGCACACACAGTTAAAATAGGTGATATCATTTCATATGACAAAAAAAATAATTCATATTGGTCCATTATGAAAGCTGTTTCCATATCCCAAATGTCCACCATTTCATTTAAAATAAAATTACAATTCATACATCTGACCCATCCACCTTTGAAGACCCCTGTTTTTTTCACGATAACCTGGAAATAGCTCACTAATTTTATTAGGCATCCATTGATAATTAATATAAGGTGTGTCTAAGAGCTTTCTTAATTGCTACAACGATATTTTAAACATGCCATTTCAAATCTGTACCAAAAAAATAAATTACTTTTCCTTTGCTGACAATACTACCTGTTAAAAACAATTGAAAAGTGAGTACAAACAGAAAGCGATGAACACTATTGTAAATATTTGTAGTTTATATCAAACTTTTAACTCTAGTCTCATCCTGAATATCAGGTCTAAATTACTAATCACATATGCCTAAGTAGTAATTTCAGTTTTCTTTAGTGACTAACCCTAAACATTATTCTTCAAGTGTATTTTAAATATTTTATGAGAGAGAATAAAATTTTTACGGAACAAGTCCTTCTGCCTTAGGGTATGCTTTCTTTCTCTGATTAATGCAGTAGTTTTTTTATGTGACATTTCTAAGAAATACTTTTGTCCAGACCACTTAAGAGTGTCACCACAGACTTTTTGATCTTTAGACTGTTTGAAAAATATTTTTCTTGCTCCAGCTGATCTTTATTCATATTTTTTTTTTTCCTTTGTGTTTAAATTGTACAACTCACTGCTGAGGGAAAAGAAGTATGTAGAAAATGTCTAGAAATATTCAAGGAAGACTGAACCAATAGAAGCTGGTATATTAGAATATACAGACGTAAAATCTATTTTAAGTCTTAATCTGTCTATTAATGAAGAGAGAAGAGGATTCTGGAGGATCCTGAGGAAAGAATTACAATATATTTGTTGTGGTTTTCTACATTTTCTCCAATCATATCATACTGTCAGAGTCAGAATTGTGGGGTAGGTTAATTTTGTCTTGAGCTTCTAGTACTGAGATTTTATATGCAATATATATATATGATATGCTAACATATATATATGCATAGTTTGAGAAACATTTTAGGAATAATAAAGGCAACTAAGAACAAACAACTTGCCAAGTCTAGAAGTTTATTTCACATAATATCTTGTCCTGACACAGTTGTAGCACCAGTAACTACAGCTGAACATAGGAACATTAAAATACAGGTCAATATATAAATATACATATATATTTGCATTTTAATTTTTTTCTTTGCTGAAAGCACTAAAAAAAATCAATTAATAACATTAAATATGTCAAGCAAGAAAAAATCAAATTAAATTTCTATTAATGTTCTTTTTTTTTTTTTCCCAGGAAAATAGAAAAGACCTCTCATGGAAGGCCTGTCCCAGAAAGCAGGAAAACAGACTGTCCCTACCCAGACTAAAGAAGGGTGTGTATACAAATACAAATTTATTTTTTTTTTCATCCCGCAACTTAAGCCTAGGAGAAGGTTTCTTAGAGAAAACTATATTTTCTCTGTGAAGAATAACTTGTGAGACTGAATAAATTTGTCTTCATATTGATAAATGAGAGTTCTGGAGAAGTTTTGGACTGCAAGGAGAAGAGATTCTGAATGGAGAGAAAATTTTTCTCATAGTTAAAATTTTGGGCTCAAATTTTGTAAAATTTAAAATACTCTAGTAGCATCCAAATCTCCCCGTGAATCTACTTTGTCATATCCCCACAAATAAGCCTGAAAGTACAAAATATAAGTAATCCGTATAAACTAGCCCCAAGGCACCATTTATCAGGCAAAATTATTGCCTGAGGAGCAGCTTTGTTTTAATATTGCAGTCTTTTGATGCTTTTACTTACCCGTGTAAGTTCATCTAAATCCATAAATGTCTGAATGACACTTCTCATAATATAACAACTTGCTCAGATTCATGAGCTTCTACCTGAAATATCAGAGTCATAGAACCAGAGAATCATACAATATCTTGAGTTAGAAGATTCCACAAGGATCAAGTCAAACCACTGACCCTACACAGGACCATCAGAAGAATCACACTACATGCCTGAGGGTGTTGTCCAAATGCTGTTTGAACTCTGCTAGTCTGGTGCTGTGACCATTGCCCTGGGGAGCCTGTTCCAGTGCCCAACCATCCTCTGGGTGAAGAACTTTTTTGTAATATCCAATCTAAACCTCCCCTGACACAGCTTCAGGCCATTCTGTCAGGTCCCTGCCACTGGTCACCAGAGAGAAGAGTGCCTGCCCCTCTTCTTCCTCTTGTGAGAAAGTTGTAACTACAAAGAGATCTCCCCTCAGTCTCCTCTTCTCCAGTCTGAACAGACCAAGTGATCTCAGCTTCTCCTCATACAGCTTCCCCTACAGGCCCTTCACCATCTTTGGAGCCTTCCTTCAAGCATTCTCTGCTAGCCTAACATCTTTCTCATATTGTGGCACCCAAAAATGCACTCAGGACCCAAGGTGAGCCCGCCTCAGTGCAGAGCAGAGCTGGACAATCCCAGCCCTTGCCCAGCTGGTGACACTGTGCCCGATGCACCCCAGGACACAGCTGGACCTCCTGGCTACCAGAACTCACTGTGATCTCTCCAATATGCTGTCAACCCAAAACCCCATATCCCTTTCCCTGACACTGCTTTTCAGCATCTCCAGTGTGCTTTTGAGCATTCCCCAGTGTGTACATACATCCAAGATTACTCCATCCCAGGTCCAGAATCTGGCACTTGCCCTTGTTGAATTTCGTACAACTGGTGATTGTCCAGCACTCTAGTTTGTCAAGGTCTCTCTGCAGAGTCTCCCCCTCTTCCAGGGACTAAACAGATCCTTCCAATTTTTATCATCTGTAAACTTCCTTAGTATCCCTTCCAGTCCTGCATCCAACTCATTTATGAAGGTGTTGAAGACTACAAGGCTGAGGGTGGAGCCCTGTGGAACCTCCATAGTGACAGGTCACCAATATAAGGTCACCCATTCACTAAAACTCCTTGTGCCCAACGCATGAACCACTTGTTCAACCATTATATAATGTGTTTATAAAGCTGTGGGCTGGACATTTTGTCCAGGATTCTGTGAAAGACAGTATTGAACGCTTTACTGAAATCCAGCAAGATTATATGAACTGATACATCACTGATAAGGAATATTATAGGAAAAAAAAAAGCAAATTTTTAATGAGTACTGCTTAAACCTTGTAGAATTGAGAGAAAGAAAATAAAATGAAACTAAATTTGAAGAGGGTTAAAATTATTTCACTTTAAAGAAGCATTAGTTGTTCTTGATTTTCTGTCTGAAAGAAATTAAGTAGATAAATGACAAGATTTTAGTACCACATTTTAATAGGCTGTCAAACTTCACAGTGCATTTGCACTCCAGTAGTCTCTCTGGAACCTGAGTCAACATATAAAAGGGTGAAGAGACACTGTGAAAGCTACCCATACTACCTATTTTAGACTTCCAGTCTCTTCTAACAGGAAGAATTCAGAAAATATTGTTCCCTTCCACTAGCTGTAGAAGGAAACTAGATCACTGAATCATAGACTCATTTAGGTTGGAAAGAACCTTTAAGGTTATCAAGTCTAACCAATGGATGGCTTGCTTAAAAGAGGTACCAATTATTTTTAGATAGCTGGCATTGGAAGAAATCGTTCCCATGACTTATACTGCTCCTTCTTTCTTTTCAGAGTAAAATGGAAAACAAAAGTCAGGGGACAGATAAATATGTCTTCTTTATTTTTGTTATAATGCGCCAGCAGGCAATATTATATAGAGATTGATAAAAGTAATGTTAACCTCAAATGCCACCAGTCCTGAATATTATCCATCTATTGCTTCCTTAAGAGAAGAATTTTTGCCTGCATAGCTCAAACTTGCACCATTTCTATGCAGGAGAGATTAGAAATGTGAAAGCTCTGCTTTAGGTAATTGCACTTTCTCCATTAGCCATATTGATTGAAGTTTCCTTCTGAAGAATCAATGACTTGAATGACAGCCAGCCAGGCTTCAAATATAGCGCATTTGCTAAATTGGTTTCAGTCTCTGCTGCTCACCATTTTCTACCCACCACACAATAAACATTTCTATTACACCTACGGTATGCAGCCAACTGATTGCCTGTTGAAGATATTAGACATATATCTGGAGAGATCCTCTGTGACTGCCAGATTGATCACTGTGTTTTTCAGGTATAGAGCCCCAAAAAGCAACACTTTAAAAGATGAATACTAGCGTTGTAATGTTAGTTATGCAAATAAAATAACCCCAGCATGCTCTCTTTAACTGACACAAGATTTCTTAGTGCCTTTTATAAAGCTGTTAATTGGGTATAGGCATCAAGATTTTGGTAGTTAGTGAGCTGCAGGGATGGCCTCTGCAAGGAGGCATCAGAGCTGCCCCAAATTTGACACAGCAGGCTCCAGTCAGCTCCAATGGACATACCTCAGGACATGACTGAACCCACCAAGCATGCTTTAAAAAAAAGTAATAACCAGTATGCAGTAGTTGTGAAAGAGTAAAGTGCAAAACCCTGCAATCACCAATGTCAGAGAAGGAGCAGGAGGAGGGGTAAAGGGCTCCATGATGGAGCAGAACTTGAAAGAACTATAACCCATGGGACAGGCCCCACAGAGCAGAGAAAAGTGTGAGAATGAAGGAGCATCACAGAAGAAATATTATTAACTATTTAATATTATTAACTATCTGCCATCACTCTTTGCCACACAGTAGGGAGAAAAAGTGTAGGAAACGAAATGAGTGAAGAAGGGCAGGTGAAAAGCAAAATAGTTTTGAGTTTTGATGTTTTGGTTTTTTTCTTACCATCCTTCTACGTTTTTAAGTGGCACTAAATTAAATTACTTCTCCTTAGGTCAACTCTTGTTTGCCTGTGATGACAATTGATGAGTAAACACTGTTTCTTTATCTTGTTAAATGAATTTTGCATCTCATTTTCCTCACCATCTTACTGAAGAAGGGTAGAGAGAAGCCAGTTTTGTAGGGCTCTGGCAGCTAGCCAAATGTAACCCACCACAATCTGAAATATCAAAATGTCCTAGAGGCTATTCCTTTCTCTTAATTATGATTGCCATTGATGCAATATATAAATTGTATTGAGTGATGCAGTGAGCAGCCTATTAAAGCTGAAGTTCATGAGAGTAAGAGGTGTTCTTAGAATATTGATGCTACAGATGATATATATTTCTGATAAATTAAGCAATGTGGATTTTAAGACTTGGTTGAACTGGAGCTAATCTTCCATCTTTTTGTTTAATAAAATCTTCTTTCAAGAATTCGTCTAATGTCTGTGTGGAAAAATGGTTGGGGGTAAAATAAGCATTCCCTAACAGAAGATTCCAGTGGTCCAGGAATTATAGAGAGAAATGAAGTTGTTACTCCCTGGATGGAACACGGTTGCCATGCTCAAAGCCTATTCCATGGTGATTCTTCATACACATGATGTGCAACTATGAGCACCTGCCAAGGGGGATGAAAAAAATACTGGAGAAGAGTGGGGATACTTTGGCCAGGCTCTGTTGAAACCCTTTCAAGGAGTGGAAGTCAAAGGTACTCTGCAGCAGATGAACTGCATAGCACCTGTTAACCAGGAGAGAAAGAAGATTTTCTGCTTCTGAGGTGGCAACTGTGGTGGAATTGCTCTCTTGAGATGAACTTGGTTCACATAACTTAATTCTAATATTAATGCACTTTATCCCAAAGTTACCCACATGCAAGGTATGATCACACCTCACTGGGCATGCCCATTGAATTTTTTTGACTGTATCTTTAAAACTGAAACGAGAGAATTTTATACCAATAGGCAAAAAAGGTATGCATGGCTAGAGTGACTCAAGGTCCACCTAAACTTATTGTATAAAAGGAAGTTGAAAATGGGGAGAAATTAAAGGCTCCATTGTAAGGGCTGGGTTCAGTTGATGGGCTGAACCTTTCTTTTCCCTAGAGATACCTATTGGATAAAAACCACACTTTATCCATGCTGAGCACTTTCATTGGGTATTAGTGCTTGTCTGTGTATTGCTTTGAATATATTTCTGCCATCAGATACTATTGCTGACAATCCTTGGTGATATATTCAAATACAGTGGGAAGACCCATTGAGAGGTTTTCCTTATGTTGCTGGTGTGTGTCCCTGAACAAATCACTCAAACAATCCCCCAATAAAGTAGTTCTGTTCAGTGAAGTGTCCCCATAATAGGACACTTGACAGAGTGGTCAGGCACAAGGGTCTCAGTTTTCCTGGGGTGCTGACAGACAAATCAAACGTTAAATGGTTGAAGAAATCTCTTCATGCTAGGGGTTGAGAAAATCTCCCCCTTCCATGTGATACAATGCCTGTCTGCATCAACCTTAGGTTTTAGCATTCATAAAAACCTCTGGAAATGAATTTGAGACCACAATAATATTTTGTATTTGCTATTTCCTACTTCTGGTTGCTTTAATAAAAATTATAATTGTTGCTTTATAAATTTGTATAAATCTCATAGATCTCAAATTTAATAATATCAGTTCTTTTCTAGACTGAGGCTTTTTGAAATGTTTGTAGCAGAAAAATATGAAATTTTCATGTGACTATAGAGCAGGAAGGAAGCAAATGCAGAAAAGACGTTTCAGCGTCATGCAGTATTACACTACAAACTTAAAAGAATCTCTGGCATCCCTGAGCAAGGATTAATTATCTGCTCTAATTTAGACTTTCAGACACTAGAGATCCAGATAAGAGCTACACTCTGTTTGGTCTTTTCATTGCCTATGGTGAGAAATAGGTACTCCAGTTTGGAACTTTTTTACTCCTACAGCACTTTTCCTTAAAAATTTGATAAATGCTTTCTTGAGACTGTCTGTTTCTCTGCATTGGCTATTTAGCTGTAATAGACATTTCTGTTTTTTACATTAAATAAACCTTGGCTGACTAGGGACAACACAGCTGTGATAGCTTTTCAACATTTGGAGGGCATTTGTTTTAATCTATACTAGACAGTGGGTCCTTAAACTAGTTACTTTAGCTCCCTTCAAATCCAACAAAACAGATATTCAGCCAAATAACACTGAATATATGATGTGAAAAACAAGCCTTGAGCCTTCTGGCATGAACAATTTTCCTCAATTTCTTAAAGGCATGGCATGGATAAAAGCATTGGTTGCAATCTCTTCCAGCTGAAACTTATCCTCTCTCTTGTGGTAAACGACAGAATTAGTAATGTCAAGCAGACTAGTTATTCTGCTGCAGCCTTTGAGGAAGTGTTTTCGGAATACTGCATCTAAACAAATCAAAACTTTCTATCCACAGATGACTTTTTGGTAGCTGTGGCTGATTACATTAGCTCCAGGATCTGAGGGAAAAATAAAACTATTAATATACAATGCAGAGTGTTGCAAAATTATTTTATATGCAAGACCAAATTCTCTTTTGTGCTCAGCTTCTGTTCATTGAAATATTATGTGTGTCAAGAAAATAAGGTATCATTTTAATTCTTTGCTCTGTGTACCAGTGCAGTGGTGGTCTGAATGTTCTAGCAGTCATCTCTAAGTCCACTAGATGACAACAACAGAAGTTTAATGCTCTGAAGCCAGATTTACATTCTGGACTATCATAGACATGATCTTTCTCTTAAGACACCTGAGATTTTTACTGCATCAGAGAGTCACAAAGACAGTGAGCACAGTGGTAGTTCAGCCTTTAATGCTTCATATAGTACCAGGGAAAAAATAATAATCAGCTCCTAGATATTTACTTTGTTCTTACATATTTTGCTTACATATTTCTAAAGGAAATTTCCATGGAAATTTGCTATTTTTGTATTCATATAAATGTATTTAGTCACTTCAGTTTAAGGTTGAAGACCAATAAATTATACATACCAAAATTCTTTAGAATGGCAGGTTTGTTTATGTGTCCAATTAATAAATTTGAACTGTGAAATATCCATGTGCTATGATGCTCTTACTTGTATCAATATCCTGATGAACAGATGGAAAAAATTATCTGTTCCTTTCAGTGTTGTCACTGCTCCAGTTACCATAATAATTTGATTGCTGTTTCTGGCTTAAACTACTAATTTAAAAAGAAAATGGTTGTATCTTGATGTGGGAGGTTAGACTTTGAGGGACGAAACCACACAACACCACATGCATGTGTTGCACTGAGCCGTATAGAAGTTAATGGCGTATTTCCCCTCTGTATGTAATAACCACTTTTCAATATATAATCTTTGATAGATAGCTGGGAAAAATTTACCTTTGAATTCAGGGAAATCAACCATGACAATCTCAACTTCATTTAGAAGCCATCATTCCTTAGGCAGATAAGCAGCCTTAGAAATACATATGATTAAAAATCAGTGACTCGTGCTGAGTCAGTTATACATGGAGACATAACACGCTTTTAATATTCAGACCTATATAGGATTATATAATATAAATTGAACTTGAAAATCTCCTGAACTAGAAAACTAATAATTTGTTCCTCATTTAAGACTTTTGGCTCCTGGTCCAGCTCCCCTGCCCTTTCCACTTCAGAATTCTGAACTTAATATTTTTTCAGTTAATAGATGAATTCCATGGACTATCTAAAAAGGGATCTGAATATGCTTTATCTAAAGAACTCACGAGAAAAAATAAGATATTTGGAACAGCTGGAATTCACACTTTAATTCAGCAATCTAATTCAATAATTTAGGAAAACGAATAAAATAATTTCAGGGAAATTATTTCCTTTTTTCCCATCTATACAAAATTACATGAAAATTAAAACAAAAATATCTCAGAGAATTAGCTATTACAAGTAACAAATTCTATCTCTATGAAATGCCAGTATTTGATGTAAACTCATTTAATAGAATGTCGACCTAAAAATATTTTTAGAAGCTGATCTTTCCTCAAAGGACTTGTTAATACAATAAGTCTTTGATCCAATATATGAAGCATTAAGGTCAAAGTCAAGAGACTTTGGAAGGGGGGCATTTGTAGAGTAGTGATACTTCACTGGCAAAATTAGTTGAGATTACAGTGTTGTCAAAAAGAAGCGTAATTGTTAGCTGTTTCTTCTTTTTGATGTTATTCAAGGTCTTTATAGTGTTACTAAAGACTATGCCCCAAAAGCATTGGATCTATTTATATTAAACATTTTAAAGGGTTTTATCATCTCTTTTGTTCTTAAAATAAATTTCTGTAATTTAAAATGGATTTTATTTATTTTAGAGACAGACAAATTTAGGATAACAGGACATATTTGAAATCCTTAGAAACACTGGAAGACAAAAATGCTCAAATGTATTCCCAAAGAGTTTATACCTTTTAAGGTTAACTGCGTCTTTGAAAGGGGGAGATTCAACCCAATTCTATGACTGCAGTGGCTGCATGGGGATGATCTGCTGTCAGAGGAGAAGGCTATATTATTTCTTTACTGGGGACCTATTGGTTCTTAAACTTCTATTTTAATCATCGTTCCTGAATGGAGTTCTTCAACCTTCCACAGGTCCTGGGAAGGACAAAGATGGTTCTACAAGGGAACTATCAGTCAAAGACTTCAAAGGAAGGAAGCCAGAGGAAAAAAAATGGAAAAGGAAAAAAAAAGTCATATTTCAGTGGTATGATACATCTCTTAAAAAAAACCCAAACAGGTCCACTTTAGACTGGGACAACCCCTTGCTTCATGTTGTAGGTCTACAACTCTCTCTCCCATCTATGTGTGCCAAATTTTATGACTCCCTCTGCTAGTTTATAAGATCTCTTTCTCCTTTTAGTGTTGTTGCATGTGGCAGTGGCCTAGCGAAGCCATTTATGATCAGTCAGACAATAAATAAACCTATGTGTGCATTGAAAAAAATTGAGCTTTACAGGGCTGCCAAGCAAGAGGAACTTTATGTTGGTATTTGTTAATTAATTTTCTTGTTTAGCTATTTCCTTTAAATCCTAAAAAAATAGCAGTATTCACAAAATACATAAATCCATTTAACAGAAAATTTCTGGAAAAAACACCATCCTTTCCCTGAAATAATTTATGCTGACTAAACCAATCTTTTACTTTGGGGTATGACAATTACTTTACAAATAGTGACAGGATAAATTCTTGAAAGTAAGGGAAAATCGCCAGTTAAGTTCTGTATTGGGTCAGTATGCAGAGTAAAAAAAGTACTTAGTTAAGTGGAGACTTAACTATTCATAAATCCTGCAGGGTCCTGATAATCACTGGAAGAAAGACCCTGAGTGAAAGGCTAGACAGATGGCAGGATCTTGAAAAAATGGATTACCCAGTTACTGGATTACACTCAAATTGTAGGCCCATGAGTTGTAGGCATTTGATTAGTTATGATAATTTATGCTCTTAATTTTTTTGTAAATTTGTTGTCAAGCTATGCAATGGATACATAGCAATATACTTAAAAATAAATAAATTAAATTCCTTAGGTACTAAAATGTGATTCAATTTCTTTTTGACTTTCTGGGCAAACATTTTTTTACTACTTTCTGTTGCAATTCCAGGCACTGATATTTTTGGATACACATGAATGAGGGATGAACATGAATTATGGAAAATAAAAATTATCATTCTGAGACAACAGAATTTCAGTCCATCTGCGTTTTTTTTTTTTTTTGTTCCTAGCATGTTTGTAATATGTAGCTATTTGTATAGTCACATTTATATATATGTACATCTCTTTCCAAAGTAAAAATAAAAACCAAGAGTTGATGCAACAGAAATTCTTCAATTTTTCAAACATCAATTCATTATTATTCTATAATGGAGGAAGTGCTTACCAATGCATATTTTATGATCCTGCACATTAATTCCATTATTCAGAAATGCTGAGGTTATATTCCAGATAAAATATAACTCTTCCTATTTGGCACCCTAATTAATGACAGGTTTGAATTCACCTTGCAAAACGCATTAACATTCTGACTTGGAGGTACAGGTCAAATGCAAATTACCTGGCAATTATGACTGAGAGTCCAGAAAGCAGCAGCTTAGAGTGCCTGGAGACTATTTTTTGTTGACCTCATTAGGAATATTTTAAGTGACTACATAAACATGAAGACAAAATATTGAAAATCTTTTTATTTTAAGTTTTCAATTAATAAGTCATGTAATGCTTTCCTCAGAAACACTGAAAACTTTTGAAAAAAATTAATAAGATGAGAAAAGAGAAATAACAAATATTTTGATACAATTTTCAGTGCTACAACGTAATTAATTCCTAAGGTTATGCAGTGGTCATAAGTAGAAATGTAAAACCAAAAGTGTTTTTCCAAATTTAGCAAAAGAACAGCTGTACAGATACAAACTTCTTTAAAGACTTGTTGAATTTTAATTTTATACATATACATAGGTGTGTGCATATCTAAATCTATATCATCTATATCTATCTATCAATATCCATATCTATAGCTATAGCTATATCTATATATCATATATCTATATATCATATATCTATGTCTCTAGTGTGAGACATGTTTTCCATTTTCCCACTACTACTCGCAGGGTTTTACAACTGAAGGGTTCTTTGTCTTGCTTTGTTTTTCTCTTTTCTATTGCTCTGTGTTCTGATATGCCTCTTGCCCAAAGCTGTGTTAACTATTTTTTATTTCTATTGTACCGAATAATTAAAATCACAGAAGGTAGCAGAACAAGTAAAATGTAGTTTTGTAAAGAATTAGTGGTCAAGTACTGATTTTTTTGAATCAAAATTGTTCTGGTACAGAGATCTTTGGACAAAATTGCAAATAAGACCCTTTTGTATTGCTGAAGTTAAATACATGAAAAAGAGAGTTTTTTTAAGTCATCAAAACTAATATAAGATTAAGATGACTAGGACTGTGATTGTTAACTGCTGCCTTTTCAGATGGTCCATTTTTTATCTGACCTGTTACCAACTTTTGTCTTACTTGTTTATCACTTTTAAGAACAGGCTAGGAAGAGTTTTAAAAACACCCCCCAAATAAAAATATTAAAAAATTAAAAAAAAAAAAAAAAGAAAAGAAAAAAAGCGTATAAAAGCCACCTTTGACAAAAACCCAGGGAAAATTCTGGTGGGAAGGAGTCAGTGAATAAAGTGAAAAAATAATACAAAATCAGTGATGAAGATCACAATAACCATTAATTAAATAGATAATTGGTCCAATTTAGCATGGTGTTATTACTGTTTGAATATAAAGTTTGATCAGAGATGTCAATATAAATTATATGTTACCTAAATCTAACTGTCCTAGGAAAGGGAGACTCACACTTGTTTTCACATAAAAATATTCTTGTAAAGTCTGAACTACATTTTCTTGTAATCTGTAATGTCTGTGACAATATTAAAACAGCATAAATGCAGTTTTGCAAATAATATCTCAAAAGTATCATGGTTTTATTCTGTTTAACTAGCTCTGAATATTTTGTCAAGGAATTAAGGAATATCTCTAGATCATCTACCTTGTCCTTACGGGTGATTTTAACTTCACAGATATCACCTAGGGGTATCATAAACCAAACAGCTTCAGGAAACTCCTGAAGCATGTCGAAGATAGCTTTATAGAGCATGATTAAGGAAGACAATGAGTAAAGGAACCCTCTCAGATTTGTTTATGATCAGAGAACTCATGGATGAAGAGGTTATTGGTTATTGTCTTGGGCCATATCCTAGGGTGACTTTATGAAGTTTGTGTCCCCAATTGTTCTGTTTATGCTGGATGTTGAGTTCTGCACCTCTAAGACTGGTTCTGAGAGCAAAGGAGGAAAGAAGAAGCCGCAGTTTGTTTTCACAAGCGGCACTTGCTGCCCCGCAGGCTGCTCCGGCCTGCGCTGTCTGCAGCACGGACAGACAGCAGGACAGAGCTCTCCTGTGCTGTTAGTTAGTTTTTTAGCTAGCTGAGGTAGAGAAGTTCCCTGGACTGTTTTGGTTTTTTTCCTTGGAACTGTTCAAACCTGCACTGGACTGAAAACCCAGGAAAAAACTGGGAGCTCAGCTGGGCCCAGGATGTGGCATTTTCCAGCGTTGGTGGGACTGATAAGAGAATGAGCAAGCCAAGCAACCCCTCACGAAAAGGACTTTCTGAATTTTGCCATCTCTTCATGACAGT
The DNA here is from genome assembly GCF_001522545.3 of Parus major. Classification (NCBI taxonomy): domain Eukaryota; kingdom Metazoa; phylum Chordata; class Aves; order Passeriformes; family Paridae; genus Parus; species Parus major. The sequence continues at coordinate 42,749,004 of NC_031768.1, forward strand.
GGGAAGTTTTGTTATGTAATATTATACATTTCTTTATTCTTGTGAATACTTTGCTTGTTAAATAAACAGTTTTTCCCACTTTTGTCCAAGGAAATCTTTTTTCCTGAACCAGTTGGGGGAGAGGTCACTTGAATTTGCTTTTTAGAGGGATCCGATTCAGAGGTTTCTTCTCAAATTTGCCCTAAACCAGGACAGGCCAGTACTCTAATGTTTTTATAATTGATCTAGGTGTAGGAATCAAAAGTACAGGAAGGAAATTTGCTTATGAAACTAAACTAAGAAGGAGTGATGGATTCCCTCAAGGATACAGAGGCCTCACAGAGAGATCTGAGTAGACCTGAGAGCTGTAAATTCACCAATCATATGAACTTTAACAAATGCAAGTACCAGATTCTGCTCATTGCAGCGGCATTGGACTAAACGACTTTCCCATCCAAACTTTTATACCAGCTATGATTCCCCACCTAGGATGGGGTAATCCTAGTTATATATACAAACTGAGGGATGATGAGCTTGAGAAGAGCCTCACAGAAAACGATCTGTGCGATTGAGTTGATGGCAAGCTTACCAACACTGTGCCCTGGCAACTAAAAGGGTGAACTGTGTCCTGGTATACATGAAGCACAGCATCACCAGTTGCTCTCCTCTGTGCTGGTATGGCCTGACATTGTGTATTGTGTGCAGTTTTGGGTGTCTCAAAATAAGGACATTGTCTCATAGTGTGTCCAGAGGAGGGCAGCCAAGATGGTGACAGGTCCTGAGGGCAAGACACAAGTAACAACTGAAGTCCCTTGACTTGTTTAGCTTGGTGAGGAGAAGGTTGAGGAGTGACCTCATCACAGCCTAAAACTTCTCTAAGACAGGCAGTGGAGCAGAGAGTTGATCTCCTCTCTGGGTAGCTCAGACTGGACATTAGGAAAAAGCCTCTTCCCTGAAATGGTGGTGGGGCACTGGAACAGGCTTCCCAAAGGAAGTGATCATGGTGTGTCAGAGTTCAAGGAGCATCTAGGTGTATTAGTCATATGGTCTGATTTTAGGTAGTCCTGCAAAGATCAGGGCCTTGGACTCAATGATCCCTATACGTCTCTTCCAGCTCAGGATATTGTATGACTTTAGTGATGCAAATTGTAAAAAATTACCTGTCAAGTTGCCTTAAATAAGCTCTTTTGCTTAAAGTTTTGAAATATTAAAGATTTAAGAAGAAAATAAATGACAACAGTACATATATTCTAGTAATAGGATATAACCTGGATTCATCAGAATTTAATATTGCAGCAGGCAGTCCTGTGATGTGGTATTCACCTGCCAGTTGTACATTTCTGTCATTTAAAGAGCTGTTGGGTTCACTCTAACACAGTAAAGTTTGGCAGAATATTTCTCTGCTTAACATACACATCATGTATGCGTTCAGGAATAAGAGTTCCTCAGTTTTTCTTCTTCCTTCTCGTGAGACTATAACTCACAGATATGAACAGAACAATGGTTTCTTTGAGGTCACTACTGCAAGAGTATAATTGGTGTGCAGAGTCAGAGAGAAATAGCTCTTACTAAAAAAATATTGCAAAGTTCCTCTAAGTCTAGGCTGTCTGTAAATAATGAGACTGAAAAGGTTTTACTGAAAAGGTACCTAGGCTTTACTCATCTATATGCATATAATTAGAATCGTTACACAATATTCATCAGTTACCCAACTGTTCCCACTGTTAGTCATTCAAAAAGAAATGCACATTGCCCTTGATTCATTGCTGATTAAACTTAGTTATTTAAAGAAACTTGAGATGTTTTTAGGGTCACCTAGCCTCTAACTGCTGCTGCAGAAGTGTCTGGCTTTCCCACTGGTCACATCATATCTGACAGCCATCTGTTTCAGTGTCATAGATGGCTGATAGAATCTAAGATGTCTTCAGGCAACTGTATTAAAGTTCAAGAAGTCTGTGATTTTAGGCTGTAGACACTGAATACTGAAGAGTGACTGTAGGCATAATCATACCAGCTAGGTGTATATATAAGCTCCAAATGCAGTCAGTGAGATCTAGAGATCAATAGTTTAAGCATAATGTCTAATGTCATCAGAAGTGCACCCAATATCTCTACCATAGAATAATAAAATATCAGGTTGGAAAGGACTTCATGCACCATCTGGTCCAAATTTTCCTGGCAATAACATGGTCTAGACAAGAGGGCAGCAATCTGTCCAGATGAATCTTAAAAAATCTCATTCTTGGAGAATCCAGGTTAACTCCCTGGGGAGATTAGCCCAACGGATGCTTGTTCTCACCGTAAAAAAATTCTGAGCTTTTGTCAAATCAAAATCTCACCACAGGTAACTTGTACCCATTTCCAGGTTGCTTCCTGGGAAAAAGATGTCTCCATCTTTTTTGTAGCCACCCTGTAAATAGGGGTGCATAATGATACAGATTCTCCTAAGCTTTCTTTTCTCAAGGCTGAACAAACCCAGTTCTTTGAGCTTTTCCTCATATTGCAGGTTGTTTGATCATCTCTGTGAAGCTTCTGTGGACTTCAGCCTGTTCTCACCTGTTTTATGGCAGGGACCAAAACTGAGCACAGAATTTCACATATGACCTGACAAACACTGAGGGGAATAATAGCTTTTTTATCTCTGCTAGTGATGCTGTTGTTGATGCACCCCAGCACCCTGGTGCCTTTCTTTGCCACAGCAGCTGCACACTCTTTGCTCATATTGAGCTTGATACCCATTGGAACCGTCCAGATCCCTTTCCACAGAGCTGTTCCAGAACTTGGTAGATCCCAGTCTGTGCTACAATTTTGGATAGATTTTTTGGGTGTGAGGCCTTACACCTGTTGACCCTCACAAGACTTTTGTTAGCCCACTTTTCAGGTCTATTCAGGTCTTCCTGCAGGGTGGCTCTGCCTTCCAAAGTGCCCATTTCCCACTCATTTATGCATCATCCACAAACTCCAAAAAGATATGCTTGATCCCATTATACAGGTCTCTTATGAAGATAATGGACAGTGTTGTGTCCAATTTTAGTCTCTGGGGGACCCCACATATGACAGGCTGCCAGTTTGAATAGGAGAGGTTTGCCACCACCTCAGGGTGCTGCCTGTCAGCCATGTCCCCACTCACCCCACAGACCACTTATCTAAACTCAAATACATCAGTTTCTCTAGAAGTCTCTGGATTATAGTATCAAAAGCCTTGGAGAAGATACAGTAGGCAATGTCCACCAGTTGCCCTATATCAACTGAGTGGGTTACTTTATCATAAAAGGTGGTTAGCTTTGTCAAGAACAATTTGCTGTTGGTTAGTCCAAGCTAGTTTTCCCAGTCATGTGCTTCATTTGACACGTGATAGCTCACAGGAGGATTTGTTCCATCACTTTCACAGGAACTGAAGTAAGAGTAGTGAGCCTATAATTTCCTGAACCCTCCTTCATGCCTTTCTTGTAAGATAAGGCAGACATTAGCCTTGTTGACCATCTAAGCCAGCGGTCAACCAGCTACATCCACTCTTCTAGGAAGTCTCTTGATCTCCACTACTTCTCTTAAAGAGCTCCACAAGTTCTCAAATTTTGGGAAAAACAGCCTTGCAGTGACATCAGCCAGCTCTGTTAACACCTTTGGGTGGATATTATTAGGGCCAATTGTTTTGTCAGAAACAAATTCCTGTAACATTCCACAAACCAACTCTCCCTTCTGACACTGATAGTGGGTCTTGGTCTTGGTTTTCATCAACAGATCATCAACCTGTGCATGCCTTTTGCAGGTATTTGTCTCCACAAGAAGGGTCTGGAGGTTGCAACATGCCATCTATACTGAAGTCTTTCCTTACCAGTTCCTTCTGTGCAGAAGCATTAGACGTTTTGGGGGCTTTCTCTGCAGAAGCACCGATTTTAACTCTCAGCTGAATGCCAGACAATATGGAAGCAACACAATAAAACATCAGCTTTAAAAACTGTGATCTTGTCAAACAGACTGGTTTAGTTGATGCTTTACTTTGATGTATTTATTGATTCAGAATATGTCAGAGGGAAGAATCCAATAAACTGTTCTTTCTGCACAGTTCTGTTTTCATCTGTACTATTTCTTCCACTTTACATTTATAATCCCTCCTGTATCCAATTCTCCAAGTATAACTTGTCAAAGGTGTTGTGGTAGAATGCCATGATCTAGCCTCAAATAATCTAGAAAGACCAGGAAGCTGAATTCTACTAACTAAGCATTCTTAGACTGAGCACTGATCTCATCTGGAAATGCTAGATGCAGTGAATCTGCCTTTAAAATAATTGAATTTATTATTTTGTGTGTTCCCTCACTCCAGTATTTCTTCTTACTGTCATTTGAAAACTAAACTTATCACAGCAAATGAAGTATAACACCCACAGCATGATGTCAGGTACATCTCACAGGCTGGAAGGGATCCCAGCAGGCTTTCTACATCAATTTAATCAGCATCACAAATCAAACATACTTTCTGCTGTGTACTGTTTACCATATGTGCTTTGTGGTGTTCAAGTATCAGACTTCTTTAGCAATTAAATATGCCTTTCAGCGCATTTTAAAAGAGACAAACAATTAAGAATTGCATGCATAACCTGTTGCCTCTTAGCTACTTCCCGTGTAAAAAAAATAAATAGTAATGTCTATCAGGCTACTCTCAAGGACTGATGAAAAGAAGATGAAGAATAATTTAACCTTGAACAAACCTGACCAATGCACAAATCCAGGACTGAGTAGGAATGAATGTAGCCTCTGAGGCTGTCTGTCTTCAACTTTATATCATATTCTGGGAAAAGTAAACAGGGTAGTTTATGTAGAAAAGATTCAGTGGTTCTGAGGGCAACACACAAGACGGTATTTCTGTAAATAATATGGTGGCTATTTCTCCCCTTTGAGGGACAGCACTTAACATCTTTAGTTGCAGCCACAGCTTTATGTTTTCATGACAGAGTAGACTGTGTGACCTGCCAAGAATTCTGAAGATCCATCTCACTATGAAGTAAGGGCATTGTGACATATCTTGTCAGCAGGAGGAGGAAAGTCTGTAATTGAAGTACAGGACAGAAAATTTATTTTAAATATTTTGTTGTGAAGCCCATTTTTGTCTCAAGCTGTGTCTATTTCCATAGACAGTAGCAAATTATCTATGGAATATGTAAAATTGTTTATTGGATGGGAGATTGTTTCTATAAATGTGGGTGCTCCTCTGAGAGTTAAACCAGTGCTTCTACAGAGAAAGTTCCTGAGATATGTGATGCTTCCACACAGATGGAACTGATGGGGACTGGAGTACAGATGGCAGGTTGAATGTGAATAGCTTAATTAAGACAAGTGATGTTTTAAGTAATATACAGAGCTTGCTATAATAATTATATCTTAAGTAAATAATTCAGAAACTAGAGGGTCACAAATCTGCCCAGTGTGAAATGCAATCAGTTTTTATCTAAAATGTGTGATACTTTTTTTTAAAATTATGTGTTCCTTCTCCTTCCTTCTTTTGATATCTAAATCCCTAATTTAAAGATTATTGATGTTCTTACACCTATCACTTATCTATTACATTCCTTACCTTTTATATTCCTTCATAATCTTGTGTATGAAGCCATATAAGAAATGAAACTGATCTACTCACAAACATTTTGGAGCTCTTGGACAAGATTCAGCCTCAGAAGGGCTGAACCAGAATTATTAAATCAGGAGGTCAGATCTCTAGAGTACTGAAAATTTCTTGCAGGCATGCTCAGAAAAGCAGAGGCTAAAGCTTGAAACAGCAATTACTCATTACTTGTACAGTACCACTACAAAGATACTGAGAGAATTTATGTATTCTGACACATCAAGGGGGGAATACACAGAAGACTAAAGTTTCTTTTCTAGTCATCCTCTAATTCTGAAGTTTGACACACCAGTTTTTGCATTGGAAGAGCAACCAGCACTCTTTTTGTCTCTTTCTCTCCAGCTTACAAAGTAATTGTAACAAAAGTAGCAGTGCTGTTCATGAAGTGACTCCAGAGAAGTGGCAATATGTTTATTGATATAAAGCAGCAATTAAAAAAAGTTTGATAGTAAAGTGTTGGTGATAATGGCCAAATGCACTAGGTTATTTACTGCATAGAAGACAGGGTCAGACAAAATTTTCAGGGAGCCTGTTGACCCATGAGACTCACAAAAGCACCCATTATATTCTATATTCTATCCTTCTCAGAGGTGAGTTTAGGTGCAGCTGGATGCATATTTAGTCCCAGACTTGTTCAATGCTTTATGTCTGAAGGATAATGTGTGCACAATTGACCCCTATAATCACTTAGCTAAATTTCAAAATGTCAGTGTACTTATTCAAAATTCTCTTACTGAGTGACATGATAAGGATCTTCTCAACCTCAAGGACTAACCTTGGGATGCATGACTTCTCAAGGAAAGATCCTACTGTGCAGGGGACCTCAATGGGCCCTTGGCTGTTCAATATGTATGGAGTAAGACAATGACTTTATTGCCATATTTTCATGCTGACTACAAATATTAGTTTGTTCTAAACTTGGTTTGAGTCAGATCTCAACCAGCACCACAACTGGATGAGTGCATTGTCCAAATTAGCCCATGGATACTGCACTTATATCAGTCTCTCCTGAATTTACTTTGATCTGGATGCAGCCATTATGACTAGACACACTCACTAAGGCTGCCACTGAGGGTTATCCCTTGAGCAGAGTTAAGGGAAATAAAGGGCAGGTTGAGAGGGAAGGGAAGGGACAGTGTTCATAACTGTCTATTGCCTAAGACTTCTTTTCAGAGCTCTTACTTACTATGTGTGAGAACTGTAGGTAGAAGCCCATGAAATTATTTCAAGTGTATCTAGTACATCTCTTGTTAGACCTCCTATGCTTGCAATAGAATATAGAAGTAAAAATACTTCTATAAACTATATTAGAATAAAATCCTAATCACCTACTGTAGACCTCACAAATGCAGAGACTTATTTTATATCCTAATAACTTGAATACTTTTGAAGACTTGTCTTCAAAAGAATGTTTTCTTGCATATTTAAGCATACAGTTCAGTTGACTAACTGAACTCACTAGAAATCTGGGAAAATTGAAAGCCCTCTCTTAGAACACGGGAAAACAAAGTGGTCTTCTGAAACTAAAATTTACATACATAAATTGACTTTAATGCCTAGGAATACAGCCTGTCATGCTTCTTCCCCCTACTCTTAACCTTGGGGTTTCACAAGCAAACTTCTCACCTGCTTTGAGAATTCCATCAGTATTTCACATCAAGAGCCAAAAAAGCATGTAAGACTCTTTGTGTGTTATGTTTGGATGGGGATCTTAATTTACCTAAATTGTCAGAGAGATTTGTATTGCCTGCATGGCAAATTCTATTCCTAACAGAAGTGACCAAATGAAGTATCAAAAATCATGCAGTGTGAATGCATGTGAAAATCAAATTGCTAGTTGTGATCTATATTTGTAATGATTACAGATTTCTCTTTCCACTTTACTGCACTTTTTGTTTCGTCATTATGCTGAGATTTTATTAATTTATACCTTTATTTATTTCATATGCTTCCCTTATATTGCAAGGAGAATTTAAGTCCTTAGCTGAGGTATGGGTCATTAGCCTGCCCATTAGACACTGGACTGGTAAATGTTGTCATCACCCCTAGTGTCTTCAAGAATTTAGGTCTAAGTATTTTACCATAAAATTAAAAGGAAGTTCTTGGAATGGACATAGTGAATCTCCAGTCTTTTTCACCTTATGAACAAAAATATGTTCCTCTAACTATTGCTAGAGCGAGCTCTTATTTCATCACACTGGTGGTAGGTTTGTCAGATGATACTGAAAACAAAGTTATCAGTCATAACAGGTTACATCCATGACAAGAGTTTACTTAGGACACACATATCTTAGAAATTGCCAGCATCAGATACCTAATCCAAGGAAAGAAAAAAAAAAAAATATTATTCATAAATATAATGGCTGAATCTGAAGAACACTTCACCCCTCTCCCCCAGCCCCCCACTCCCATTTCTAGCATGTCAGCACCAGATAAAAATAGCAGTATTCAGCTAAGGTTCTGAAGCAAGTAGATTATTTGATCTGGCATCACAATCTCTGTGGGCTTTTTGGCTCATATTGTATGTGAGCAGTTCATCCTGAAGAGGTGTTGAAAGGAGAATTCATTTCACAAGCCATGGCATCAATTTCTCTATCCTTGCAGCTCTCTTGCCCTGTTTTTTTTTTTTCCCTCTTCATTTTCAAAGCAAGGGATCTTAATTATTAAGAGAAATAAGGGGCACCGAAAAGCACCATAACCTCACAAAAAGCTGAGCCTTTATAAAATCAGATGTCAGGACATTAATTTTATTCTTTTCTATGAGTAGAAATAACAGTCTGTAACAGTGTTATGCCTTTAGAAGTGAATGACTTCTTTCTGACAGCACCAGTGTCAGATTTCAGAGGATAAGAAACAAATTTCAGTGTAGCCCCTGTTTCTCATGGGAAGTACAAAACATCTAAGAATCATGGTTTGTGATAACAAATCCCATCATTATTTACAGGTAAAAGTTGTTAAGAGATGCATAACTATTTTATGATGTAGTTCTGCAGTTTATCACGTGATTCTGATCACCAAGTATAGCAAGTGTTAAACACCTGTGATAGCAGGGACAGGGCAGGCATCCACATCTCCCTTGGAGCTTTGGAGTGGCCTTGGCTGTTTGGAGACTGTTGAAAGTCCTTGAAAACAGTTTTCTTTCCCCACGCTCCTGTGACGGACACTAGCCATTAGGAGCTGCTGCTGGCTATGGGTCCCCACCAAGCAGACAGACACAACAGCCCTGTAGACTCAGAGTGGGGACAACAAAAGCCATTTATGTTGTGGGGCATGAGGCTAACAGAAGTGGGAGAAGCCTGCTGGAATCAGAACTGTGGCCTTCAGCAGACTATTCATAACTGTAGCATTGTTCGACATCAGTCTTGAGAAAAGCAGAGCATTTGGCTGATGTTTAATTATCTTGTGAAGGTTTTTTCTTGTCTGTGAGATTCAATTCATAAGAGAAACAATCTGCCTTCAAGTGTTTATGTGCCTTTCTGTTGATTTGATTTTGGCATGTTTTTCTGATGCTGTACTTTGATCTTAAGTATTTATATCATCTGTTTTCCCCTTCTGATACAAAAATGGAGTTTAGTCCCCATAATAGAAAGAATAAAAATACAGCACCAGTAACTAAATATTATGTAAACATACAAACATTTTCAATATGGATGAAGTGATATTTTTTGGTTGTTTTTATATTCTAAATTTTATTTTCATAAGCAGAATTTCTAAGTCGTTGCCATTTGTGGATTGTCTTTACATTTTTTTTTAATACAGCGTTTAATAGATAAACTTACAGTAGTTGATAAAAGTTTTCATATTATTTTTTAAGCTTTCTCAGACTCTGGTTGTTGTTTTCAAATAATCCCTCTGTTAATCCCTGCAACATCTCTTTTTCTCACTTTTGCATATATGAAATTCCTTTGTGGTTTTGTTTTGTACACTAAACAACATTTGCATTTTATGTAAGATAACATTCTGTCTTTTTACCTTTAATTCTTAAATTAGGAAGGAGATTCTCAAACCCTTCCAGGTTTGAAAGTATTCCTGACCATTGTAAAAATTTCTGTTTCATTTTGATGGGTAGAAGTCTCAGATCTGGATGGAGAATTCAAAATCTTTATATTGTAAGCAGGAAGAATTAGGCACCTTAAAATGTGATACTCAGAACCCAGAATAATGCCATGAGTGAGGTAATGCATTGTTTGTATGTTAAGGGTAATATTTTTGTATTAGGAGAGGTGACACTTTTAAGAGAAATGGACAGAAGTCAATGTAAGTTGTGAAAAATGTCTCTAGGTTTTTACCTATCCAGGCTCAGGTCAGTTCCCCCAGGGCAGCACATGTCGAGTAGACTGCCTGTGATGTAAAAGGTCATTAGTACCACTGTCATGTAGAGGATGTTGAGGGGAAAGAAGACAGAGAGAAACAATAAAAGTAATTACTCTCCTAAGGGAAGGAGTGACTACGAAGTGAGCAAAAAGAACAGAGTTGAGATGCATCACACCCTATGGTGTAAATTGTTTAATTCCTCAATAATCTGGCCCTGGATGACATAGCCATTCATTCTGGGGAGAAGAGTCAGAGTCAGTTGAGAAATAAAGGTGAAATATCTGCAGTCCACAATCACATCAATCACTATTTTTTTCTGTTGTTTCTAGAAGTAAACAGCACAGAATAGAAACTAGTTTACCTACATTAAAATTTAGGAAATTTGCATTGCCTAATCTCAAGCATCACTATACACTCTTCATTTGGCCCTAATTTTTCTGGATGAAAGATTTATTTGCAAAATCTTCACCTCCACATTTAGAGTAAGTTAGATGGTAGGTCTATTGGAAACAAAACTAAGATTTTGAGATTCATTGAAGATCTAAAAACTGTGTGTTTCCAAGTGCAGGTTAAAGAGAAAAATATACTTGCTGAGTAGATTAAGCTGATTTATCATTTAATCTGGATTTATGCAGGAAGGTAAGATTTCTTTAAAATTTAATTTGAATATTATAGTTCTATATGCATAAACTTAGAATGTATCTCTTACTTACAAAGATGAATTCACATTTATTATAATTAAAACTTAAGAGTGAATGTTGACATACAATTCAGGCAAAGGAATTTGAAGAATATGAAAATGGAACAGTTACCACTTTGACGTAACTACTACCGGAGTTCAGAAGGGAAAAATTCTGTTTACTCCAGTGTCTTTTTTTTTTTTTGCTTTAGGTCCAAGATGCTTCTTTCCCTATAAAATTGAAAATCACTCCCCTTCTCCACATCTCTTTTCATCTATAATCAACTATACCCCTACTCTATTTTCTTCCTCAGTTTACTTTTTTTTTATTAATTAAAAAAGGAAAAAAAGTCAGATTTTTTCTTCAGGAATGTGAATAAGGAGGATGAAAATCAAAAGAGAGAAATTACTGATTATATCAATGTAGTCAGTGTAGTCTTTTCTACCTATCTGGAAAGATTTTTTTTGGTTTTTTTTTAGCTTCCATTTGTGGAAAGAACATCATGAACATTTAGGATCACTTGGATCCTAAGCTGGTGACATTTTATTTGCATTTTTGGAAAGATTTTTAGAGAGGTAAGATGGCCAAGAACCATAAGAAAGAGTACAGGATGGTATCTTGTGAAGCATATGGACCTTTAGAGAACTATTATGAGATACTCAATTTTGTCATTCTTTTAGTGTGCTTTTGGACAGTGGCTCACTAGGAGACAGTACAGCTGCATTCTTGAGCTGTATGTCTCAAAGCAGGGAACAAGATGTGAATTACATTATTCCAAAGTGTCTGAGTATGCACTCTGTCCTATGACATTTTAGTCTGTTTGGAGTCCTCAAGGTTGCGTGCTTTGGCCAGTCAGAGTAATTGTTTTGCTTTTTTTTCACTAAGTGCTGAATTTCTACTTGTCAGGTCTAGGAAGTTGTTTTTCTTTATGATCATTATAATTTCCTTTGTACTGTTTTCTGTTGGCCTGTCAGATCTCAACTGCTTATAGAAGAGGAAAAGATATTCTGTGATGACCCCACTGTGGTGAGGAAGGAGAACAAAGGAAAGGAGAGAACATTTCTTTCTCAATCCAGTGAGTTATTTAATAAGTCGTTTCTTCACATAATATTTTGGAAGTAAAAAACATATTTGTTTCATGACTACAGAGATCAAAGAAAACAAAACAAATGCTGTCATCCTTTCACTGCTTAGCAAGGCAGGTTTTTTCCCAGGGTTCCTGGGTGCCTGGAGTCTTCTTTATAACCTTTTCTCAAAGCTGAAATACAGCATTCAAAATACACAGGCTGAATGCAACTCTATTTTTGGGCTGTTTTTTGGTCTTGAACGCTTACCAAACCTATGACAGCGCTATCTTAATGGCTGTGTTCAAGATTTCCCTTAAGCTTAAGCATAGCAATTATAATACATTTATAGCTTGGAATTAAATACATTGAACACTTTATGGAAACCTTAGGATTTTCAGATGTTTTAAAATACAATGTAAGTATATTCAACAAGTTACATGTAAAAACATTCTATTGTAAGAGCTATAAAAACTCATAAAATATTTTCTGGACAATGGTATAATATTATTTTTTATTTAAGAGCTGATTTTCAAAGGTGGAGATACTGGAAGTCTTTTAATTAACTAAATCACCACACATTTTAAAGCACAGTTACACTAATAAACATTTCTCCTCTGAATCATGAGGAGCACAGATTCTAGGCTAGCTGTGAATGAGCTCTAATTATCCTGTACAGGAAATTGTAGAAGAACAGGGTTAATTCACCTGGTTACAGAACCTTTCCAATGGAAGCACATTTGCTTTGTTGACCCAATCAAGTATCTCTGTTTCATGTTGTGGAACACTCACTATTCCTGCTACCAAAATCTTCCCCACGGATACAAGAAACAACAAGTTCAGCTGCACAGCTCTTGTAAGTGCAAAAATAATTTTAGGTAGCTCCATAAATTCTCTTGTAATCATAATATAAAAATACAACACAATAATTGAACTTATAACCCTTTTTGTATATGACACACATCTTTGTTTGGTGAATTACACCTGGTTACTTTAGATCACATTTTCCATGTAATTTGTTTTTTAAGGAAAATATATAATTTATTTTTTTTTCTGAAACTTTACAGTTGTTAGGTGAAACTTAGCAATTACAATATCATACATCTTAACAACTCTGTATCTCACTTTTGATTTGTGATTATCAAGTTATGGTTTTTAAATTACTGAGGCATAGATGGTGTCTTCGCTTGAAGATGAGAAATCACCCAAGACCATAATTCTCTTTTTCAGTACCTCTCTTTCTGAAGAAAGAGAAAGAACAACAAACCTCTCTTTATGAAGAAAAAAAAAATAACATCCTCTCTGTAAAATTCCTCATTTTATCTGAATTTTTCATGTGTCTAGATGCAATTTATTTCAATGAGAAGGAAAAAAATTGAAAGAAGATTTGGTTTGTCCCCACTCTGTTGTCTTCCCCATTTTTTTTCATGACTAAAAATTAGCACAGGAAGATGTGAAAGGTCACATCCTGAAAGGTAAACATGTGCCAGAATTAATGAAAAATTGTTGAAAAACAGACTCATGCAAGTCCTTTGAATTTTAAAAGAAATACTTTTTTCAAAAAAACACTAAAATATATGCAACCAATGGGCTCAAGTTTATCTTTTTTTATTAAGAATCCTTATCACTTAACAAAAAAGTTATTTTTATTAACTTCTAGTTCTGATTAGAACACAAAAATATGGTTATTAGTACTGATCATTGGAAAAATGTGACAGGTAAAATAAAAACAAATGAAAATAAATGGAAAACAAATGAAAATATGTGGAAAACAAATACAAATATATGCAATTATTTAGTATTTTAAATGTTTAAACACTTATTTATGGTAGTGTCCATTTAATTCAATTTAATTTATATTTCTTCTTGAATAGAAATATTTTGAAGCTAGGACATTTTCAATCTTATGAATTGATATTAGCTAAAAAGATTACATGAAAATTAATGACTTATTCTGAAAAGTACTTAATAGATTGTAACATTTCATTAAATTCTAGAGGCACTTAAGACACAGAGAATGTTTTCTAGTAAAAATGTTCTTTCACATTAATATTTTCTTCATCTCTTTAAGAGCTTAGCAGTAAATGAAATCATAAATACAAAGTTTTTGGGATCTTAACTAGCAGTGAAAATTTATATTAACTTTGAAAAGTCTTGAATTACAGTGACAACTTAAAATTATTTTTTTAAGCTTCTCTCAGGATATAGGTCACCTTCTTGTATCTTTCTGGAAGTGCAAAACTATGTCTCCTATGCTTTTACTTCTGATATGTTATGGACAGCGGACAGGAGAAGTAGGAGCAGTGATGTCATCCCCGTGTGCTCTCCAGTGCAATCCTGAAGATTTCCCACTTCAGCACCCAGTTTACAGCTTGTAGCCTGTAGTGCATATTGGAGGAAGAGACGAAAACCTGCTTGTCATCTGGCTCATTTAGTGAGCTGGGAAATGCACGCATGGACTAGTGTACTTGACAACAAATTAATTGTATAAACTCATTATTTCAATAGCAAATACCACTGATCACTTAGACAATAATTTTCTCCCATTTTGATCTTCATATGTTTCAAAATAGAAACACAGCACACATTTTGATTCTATAGCTGTAACAAAAGTTGAAAAAGAAGAAACAACACATAATTTAATTAAAGCAGTGTGCTTTAAAACATAAAACTTCAATGAACGACTTAGTTAATTTCAGTAAATGAGACTATAGTAACACATTAATATACTATTAATTTCAAAGCATATCAGAATTTAGTATACAGTTCTTATTGCTTTGAGGCTTATACTTATTTATAAAGCACAGAAATATAAAAGCCATGCCTCTTCACAACCAGCAAAAAAAAAAAAATAAAATAAATACTGTTCTGTTAAAGATAACGAAAAAGCTTCCCATTATCTAAAGTTTGCAATTGTACAGCTCGTACAGTTTAAGCTAGTAGCAATGTAATTGCTTGCTTGCAATTGTGGCATTGTACAGCTAGTATCTACATAAGTGACCATATATTCACACATTTAATATCTTAAAAATTGAGATTATTCCACATGAGTAGCCATATATGAAGATTATATAGAGTTGCACAGTTGGTATCTCACAATTTTTCATGCTGGGGCAATTGGTCCTCTTACAGGATTAAACATTTTGAACTGGAGAATTAGAGTTCTGCTCTGGATCTGTAATGTTCTCATGACAAAGGCTCTGTAAGCCAACTATCTTGTGTTGTGGAATTCTCTGATAGTTACGGTAGGCTGAATATTTCATCATAAATTCAACAGTGTTCTGAATGTTCAAGCTCTTCCACTGCCACACAGTGCTTCACTGAAGGCAGAAGTTTCTCTACAATATCTTGTTTATATGAAGCAAATTAAAATGCTGCAGCTCTATTTTTGATGCCATCTCATGTTGTCCTGTTCATGAAATATCTTCCCATTCAAAATAGAACTTCAACAATTGTTCATGACCCTTTAAAAAGAAAAGAAGTACTGAAGTAAATGAATAATTACAACAAGTACTTTAGGAAAAAAACATAGATTTTTTTTTTCTATGAAAATTTGATGTCCTCCTGCTGTGGATGACAGGACTTGAAGTTTTCCAGGGTTGAAATTCACCTTCATATTAGTGATATTTGGACAACTTGTGGAAATTGAAAGAATGATATATGTGACATATAAATAAGCAGAAGAGGAAGAACAATTAGGATTGGAAATAACTACAATAAATAAAATTTAAATAGAAATTGCAAGCTAATAAGTCTTGAAGGAAATATAAAGACAATACACTGATTGAGTAACATGAAAAGTGATGATGTTAGAAACAACTTGTCTAACTTCAGAGAACTGCTGGGCTTCTTTTCACGTACATGTATTCAATATATTTTCAATAAAATGAAAAGAAAGTATATTTTAAATTAAAACCTAATCTTTGGGGAGTTCATCAATATGTGCATTTTTTTTCTAAACAAGGTTTATACTGAAAAAAGTCCCCAACAGTGAAAATGGGTACATATCATGAAATATATATTAAAAAGGAAAAAAAAATGCTTTATAAACTGATTTCCATGGCCTGACCCTGATTGTTGTCAATGAGAACATGTCATGTTTAGTTTTAGTATGGTTTGGCTCAACTTCAAGGTGCAAACATTGACACTGGTCATGGTGTTGGAGCTTTTGTTGAAAATACAGTGAAATTAGAGCACTTTTTAATTGAGCAGGGAGCAAATACATAAAATACATTATTTCCATAACTGCCTCATTATTTTTGTTATCCCCTAAAGGACTTAAACACAAAAATAAAAGTTCAAAATCAAGCGATTTCATGGTGCAGAAGTAGTCTCACAGGCATATCTGGAGTTGTTCTGTGCCCTCTCCTACTTAATTTCCCCTAGAACAACTGTTCTATTTAGGAGTCCTGTTTAGTTCAATACTTCTATTCATTAATTATCTGTTGTGACTGGAAAGACGTCATTTAATGTAACCTTAGAACGTACTGTGCTATGAGATGCTCTTTTTCCTCAGTTTTCTTACTGCCATTACATACCCAATGTAAGCCATATAAATATAATGAAGCAAGATCTAACTGAGAAGTCAAGGCTCATCACTCTGGGCACAATGAGGTGTTGACAAAGTATGTGGTTTCCACATACACAACTAACATTTTTAACTTACTTTACCTTGTAGAAGCAAGCAAGAAGACTTCTTGCTGCCTGGTAAAAGACCTTATTCAGAGCTAGCTCAGCTTTTGTTAGAACAGTGTTGCACTGCATGGTAAATAAACCCACCTGACAGTCACTGTGGAATTACCACATTAGATGAAGCCAGTATAGAATATATATTATAATTACAGATGATATGCAAACATGTAGTCAGTCTTCATAGTTGTCAAAAAACTCCCAAAACTTTAAAAAAACAGACACCTCAGGAGAAGTGTTGCAGAGTTACAGAACTAAAAATTTGATGCTCAGATTTCTAGGAAGTCTAGCCTAATTTTATTCACTGTTCTCATTGACATAAATGGTGGAGACATTTTTTCATAGAACAGGGTTTCCTGAGTCACATTAAAATGTAACATGAAACAACATGCAAAAAATATAGTGAACATGAAGAATCTGATTTCATACTGTATTTTGAAAATGAAGTATAAAATATATTTTAATACCAATCATCTTGCATTACACCCTGCTACAAAAATTTAAAATAAACCCATCCAATGACAGATAGAAGTCAACACTAACATTAATGATACATATCAGTCTGTTTCTGAGGAAAATCAGAGATGTGGTGTACATACGACATTATGTTCAAAGACACCCACACAAACCCTCAACTGTCTTCAAACAATTCATACACCTATAAGACCAGTCTACTTGGCACAACACAGAAACTCTGCTTGCTGTCTGCTTTCAAATTTCCATGAAGAAGAAAGAGTATTTCTCATCTAGGGACTTGTTTGTTCTAGTTAATTAATAAAATGACAGATTGAAGATTGGAATCATCACTCTACCTTACATAGAAAGCATATTGCATGGAGGACAGAAATAGGGATGCCCAAAAGTTTATGACTGATGACAGATCCTTTAATTTTGCAGGTGATTCAAGAAAGAAATTTTACTTTTACTTTTTACCCAAATCAGAAAATAACAAAACAGTAGAATGTAGCTTAGTGACTTCAATCAGGCAAAGTCTATCAGCTGTCTGAGAAAATAAATCAAAATTTATTCACCTTTACATGGCTATATGATCATGGCTTAATTGTTATATATCTAGTCTGATAATTATTAATTCCTTCTTCCTGAAAAATAGATAAATAGATAAACTGAATGTACCCAAGTTTTAAGTGAGGTATGGCCAACTTGCCTGAAAATAATTCTAGCCTGTTATAAATTGAGAAATATCCTATCAGCGGCTATAAGCCTTTACTTTAATAAAACTTATGCTATTTCTTTCAGCAAATCTTGTTTTTCTTGTATCTAGAGCCAGACACTCAAGATACCGTTTGAAAGCTGCCTTAAAATTCTATTCTGCAGCATAAAATATTTTTGTCCCTTTTTATTAGTTACAATTATGGCTCTATGCTTGTTGAGATAAATATTTCAACATTAAAAAGAAAAAGATAATTCATAGATGTTCCTAACCATCTTCCTGCCCTTCATGTGCACAGAAGTGATTTTCAGGATAAATTACCTCATGTTCTTCTAGGGTCTGGGGTGTAGCACTCTAGCCTGTAGCTCTTTAAATCCTCCTGCTAGCCTTACTAACGACAGGTTTAAGGTTTGCCTTTCTCCTGAAGTTGATAAAGAAATGGCCCAGCAAGCAGCACCCATTATAGAAAAAAAGTGTGAACAGAGTTATGTGAGTTAAATGCTGGAAACAGTGGTTCCCAGGAAAAAAAAAGCAATATTGTTAATTAATGGAAAACTGCTCAGAATATTCACAGTCCTCATAGAGGTAAAAGTGAACTTTGCTTTATTTCTATCTTTAGCACGCTCTTATAGGGTGCTACAGGGTTCGAGCGGCTTAACGAGCTACTATTGGCTAATACATTTTGTTTATCATTCGTTTTCTTGTACACAACATCATCATTTTTCTTCATTTTCGCTGCTCCAGGAAAGTTCCAAGGACACTGTCTTTGGAATTGTTGACTGGGTTGAAAGCTGTGTTGTGCAGACAGGCTTTGACTAAAATATCATGCCCTTGCTCTGTTAAAATGTTTTCCTAGAGTTAATCAGGTGAATTAAGCAGGCAGTGATTAGGGAATGACCAAGATATTGTTGAGACCACCAAAAAAAATCAACAGGAAAAAGAAAATAAAAGAAGCATGAATATTTGTGACAGCGAGGAGAGATGATGGTAAAAGCAGCACACAGGGAGCTCCACCTTGGGGTGCAGAGGACACAGCCTGTGACAATTTCTTGCTATTGTGTGGACAGACCTACTATGATACCTACCATCCCTACCATGGTAGGGGATTCAGAATTTGAGCTGGCACACCCACAGTGCCAAGAGGAAGGATGTGCACACAAGGGAACCTGCACTCCCAGGTGTGGGGCAATGTGATAGTGGTTATCTGGCCAGTTGGAAGGGGTTAAATACTCCCACAGCTGTGCAAAGGTGCACATATGGATGTGGAGTCAAAATTTCTTGGTTTATGCTGCATTCATTCTGAACTATGACTGTTAATATAGCAGTAAACCACATCTGTACTATCTATAGAGCAACACACTGAACATACCTGTACATTCTCTGCACATCCATGTTGTCCCAGAGAGATGCTCCCTTGACTTCTCCCCTCAACAGATTAGACCTTTTTTTTCTTGTTTTTTTTTTTTTCCTTAACACTGAGAAAGTTTTCCTTGAAGATCAACCAATTCTCCTGGGTCTTTGCTTTCTCCTACTAGATGCTGCCATGCAGATCTCTGAACAAACAGAAATTGCTGTCTCTTGCCATGAAAATAAATTTGCTGAATAGGAGAATAGTGAATTAAAATAGAAAAACTTTTTAATATGAAAATAAAAAAAAATGCTTATTGTGCAGCATCCTGCCAAAGTACAGACTTTGACTATGAATTACATTTGGCATCTGGGAGCTCAATTAGAACAAGTAAAAGGGCAGTCTTTTAAATTAAATGTCTCCAAATAAGTTTTTAATTTCTGCTTATTAAGGTGATGAGAGATGGAGGTGAAGGAATGCATGCATAAAATTGAATATTTAACTATTCTGTTACTGAGAAATAAATAAGAAGTCATACAGAAACAAACCCCAGATATTAATTTTTTCCAGTTTATTTTGTCAGTGTCTCAAGGAGAAACATTTCAAAAGACTTGACAGCATCCATGGTCAATTTAAAAAAAAATGAGAGGAAATATGTAAAAGAAGGCTACTAAGCATGAATGCAGGATATTAAAGAATTAATATGATGCAAATAAATAGTTTGTGACCCTGAACTCTCTGAAATTGGAAAAGAGAGTCTGGCAGATAAAAATAAAAGAGTAATAGTCATTACCAGTGCAAATATCCATAGCAGGAATAGCTCTATCTTCCCTAATACTTTCAAGGCATTTACCTAAAGATCCCTATCCCTTGATGAGCTAAGAGATACGTGAAAAGAGGAGAGCCTCCAGCAGAGCCCACATTGACCTGGTGGGATATGGTGGTCCATGACACGAAACTAGATGATAGTCAGTAATAGTGACTGGAAAAAACCACAATAATAAAGTTACCATTTCTCCTTTATGTAAGGTCATTTAAACTCCCAACTTATATACAGGTTTAATTTTCAGGCACACAAGGGATATAATGTATTAGACTGCCTTTGAATAAATAACATGCCTCAGCATTCAAGTTGCATGTGGTAATTTTTTTTAAGGATTATTCAGTCTCCTGTAAATTATTCAAAAATTAGTTTTATTGTTTTCTGTTGAGTCATTCAAAACTGCAACAGAAAATAGTATCTAAAGAAAAGCAAGTCAGGCTCTGCACCAGGGTTCTAAAACCTTCATCCAATAAGTAACTGGTAATTCAGATATTGCATGGTATTTTAAGATAGTTGTGTAAGTAATAATCCACATATATTTTTACTTGAAATTTAACCACTGATTTTTGGATGTATCATAAAAGGCTGTAAGGCAGGTGGCAAGATGACTCTGTCCTTCATATTTCAGAGAGTGTGCCCGCAGCAGTCCTGCAGCAATGTACTCTTACTGCCTGTATTCCAGAGAATTCATAGTTTTGTAAGTGTGGTGGACTACACAAGCTTTGACTGAAAGTAAAAAAAAAAACAACAAAAAAACACCTTTTTATTTTTTCTCAGGTGTATTTTGGTATATAAGGTGTTATAATTCAGCCTGTTTATAATGAACCTCATCAACAATGTAATGTGCTAGCAACATCTAGACCAAGTCCCTCAAACTTATGCATTGCTACATTTCTCAGAGCAAGAAATATTTTGAACTTTAGTGTCTTGACATCAAGGTCCTAAACATGCTCAATAATTGTATTTGTAGAAACACTTGAATGGTGCATGCTTAACTATGTCCAGGCTGAGAAAATTTGTTGCTAATAATAGTGTGTGGGCATTTTTCCATTCACAATTGCAGATATAACATTAAGTAGAATTATAAAATTATTAAAGTTGGAAAAGACCTCCAAGATCCTCCAATCCAACATCTGACCTGCCACCATGCCCACTAAACCATATTGTGAAGTGCCACATCCACATATTTTTATAGCACTTCCAGGAATGGCAACTCTACCACTTCTCTGGGGAACCTGTTCCACTGCATAGCCCCTCCTTCAGAGAGAACCTTTTCCTAATATATTAAACCAGAACCTACTCTGATGCAGCTTAAGGTTATTTCCCCTTGTTGTATCACTAGTTGCCTGGGAGAAGAGGCCACCCCCTCCCCCCATGAAAGTATATGTTAAGTGCATTCCTCCAAAATTCTCCAGAATTTGTGACTAAGTATCATTATTATGCTTTTTTTTACCATATACTTTCAAATATTTAGCACATAATCTATTCTCCAGCAACAAAATATGAACTAATACAATAGAATTGAAAAACAAAAATGTTGCTTCCAATTTACAAGCTAAAATAAGGATTTTTATGCTTGTTAATCTGGAAAGACCTCCAAAATAAACAGAAAATCAATCACAAAAAAAAAATCCAAACAGCTCATTTTTATTCTCATTTGATTATTCTTCTCTCTTAAATATTTGCATTAATAAAAGTAAACAAATGTAATAAATTCTTCAAATTCAAACACACTGGACTTAAACAGAGTTATATCTATAGTTATATATGCCTCAGAGAACATGATTCCATGTGATTTTGATGCCAAACAGCACTGCAAGTGTGAACAAAGAACATAGCAGACATTTAAAATTAAATTGCCTGGGGCTTAAAAATATGACCAGAATTACTGCCTCCATCCCACTCTTAGTTGTGCTAATTCTAGAAAACTAAATAAGCAAACAGAAACCTAATTTAAACATACGTTTATTGTTTTATAAGCATCAGCTGGAGTTTTCTTTTAATTTGTTTTCTTCTTCCACAAAGAGATACTGACATGTTTCTGTGACTAGGAATGTCAGTTGGTTAATGACAGTGTCATTTCTAAGTTTGGATTAAATTTTGTTCATTCTTCTTCTCATAGAGTCACCCTTAAAAAATCTTAAAGCACATCAGTCGATGTTATACCCAGATTAAGTAAGTGCCCTTTGAGACATTTCTGTTTTCTCTGTACTATTTAAATTAGATGAACTGATTTTCAGATGACACAGTAAAGAGGACAGCTACTGTTGTAGCTTTCCTCAAAGATGATACTAAAAATGAATCTGAGAGTGTGTCTGTTTCAAAAATTACTTGTTAATCTTTGATAAGAATCACTATGGAAAACAAAGTGTTTAACTCTTTGATCTATTACAATGATGATCAAAAATAGAACTTATTTAATACTGTTATCCATATTTGTTAAACTGAGTTTGCTACACCAATCTTGCTCTCTGTTAATATTTACGGAGCAGAACACAATGAAATAATTGTCTAGAACAGTAGGGGTTAGATGCCTACTTGCCAGGTGAAGTATTCAGTGCAATTGGAACTGCTGTGGTCTGAGTCAACGGCTATAAAACATAAGGGTATAATAAATAATTATAATTTTTAATACTTCTCATATAGAGGAAGCATGCTCATTATCAACCTTGTATATGTAAGTGAACTGATTCAACAATCAGATACTATAACAAAAACTGCAACATCTTTACAGACTTCACAAATTATTCCCATTGAGTGTCTACCATTTTTATCTCTTGAAGAACAAGCAGACTAGGATATTGGGGAAAAAGGTGCACAACAGAACATCATTATTCTAATGTTGAGAACTGGTCATGTCGTGGCCATACCTGTGTCTATGTGTCTGTGAGGTGTGCAATAGGCAAATGAAGATCAATGTCTTTCTTGGGATGAGTAAGAAACATAACTGGCAAAAGAAAAATTTTACTTTAAATTATGGTAGCTGTTCTACTTTCTGCACCAGACAGTGTCTACGGACATTAATGTCCTAAATGGATTTGAGAATGTGGAATTTAAAAGGAAGGGATCAAAAATACTTACTGACAAATAGCTTTCTCAATAACTTCATCTAATAAACTGCTGGAATCTGTTGTATAACACCTATCCTCATAAGCTATGTATGTAGAAGTTTTTATATGAGGATTTGAGGAGTTTGATTTCAAAATTTTGCTTATTGTTATTCTGAAAAGAACTGTTGAATTTTGAGAATGTCATTATCTTAGATTCCTCTTGTTTGAACACTGTAAACTTTAAAATAAAATTACAATAAGAACCTGGCTATTTCATATTGTAGTCCAATTGAATTTTCTGTAACAAAAAAGACCAAAACCCTCCCAAACAAACCTGTAAAAAATGGCTTCAAATTTGAACTTTTTTTTTTATTTTTCCATGTGTTTTACGGTCTGTTCCATTTTCCTTTCACTGAAATTAGTTTATTTTCTCAAACAAAACATTCTTAGATATAGACTACAAGTGGGCAGTTAACATGATCTAAGGATCTTCTTTTTAAGCTTTTTAAAACTTTTACCCTTCTGCACCTAACTTAAACAATGCTGACTAGAATGTGTGCTGTTATGTACATAAGTAAAGTTTATTTAAAATATTAGGGCCTAAAATGGGTAATGAAACAACTTTGGATGTATTGATACAACAAACATATCCAGAGGCAACCCATGCACTTCAACACCACAACTCACATGGCTGAGTGACAAATCAAATATGTAATCTTACAGCAGTATTTTAATGTTTTTAGGGTGGTGTTATGAACTAGTAACACCAAAACTGGAAGCAGAGCCTGGCAGACAAGCAGCTTGGCTGAAGTGACTGAATACAGATAAGCTCCTGCTGGAACTCTGCAAATGAGTCTGCATGTGTATGTGCTTTTTGCTCCTTTTTGCTTCTAATCCTTTTTGCCTATGGCAACAGCAAGACTGATACTCATATCATAAATAAAAGTAGATGAGATAAAAATACCATGGAGTGAGAAATCCAAATGTAGCATCACTAAAGCTGAAGCAATAGCCTTATGCTAATATTAGTATATCATGCAAAAGAAAACCTGAATGCATTATATGATTATGGTACAACCTAATAAAATCACCCATGTCCATATGAAGGAATGGGCCACTGTTTCACCCCCTCTCTTTCTAAATCTCTTAAAACCACTAACATCTCTTGTATAAATAATACCAACCAAATAATATGACTCAGATCATATAGATGCGCGCTCTGAGCATTATGAAAGAACTATGTGCCGGTATTATTCCAGCCAAAACAATTTCCTGCTCAACCGGTTTTTAACTGTAGAGAATGTAATTATAAATCAGAAATATGGCAAAAATTCAAAGTGGTGGATGAAACATGGGGGCAATGTTGTGGGGTATCCCTTTGTGCTGACTTTTTCACTAAGTCAATTCCACAAAACATTCTGGCATCTGGTTTATTGGCTTAAGCTGCTATATTCAGTAGCAAACACCTACACAATAGATACGTAGAGTTGTATGTGCATCACCACAGATCTGTCTGAGCAAATGAGATATTCCATTTGTTTACAGGGAAAGAAAATCCATTAAAATGAAAAGGTTTGCTAGCCTGAAACATTATACTTAGCTTTAATGGGAAAAGGGGAAAGTAAACATCTTCCTCCTGTTTCTTTCATTATGGATTATTAATGAAGTACAAGACTTCATTTCCCTTTCTGTAAAATAACCTTAATGAAACATAAGAGCAAAGAAATAGCTGCTAAGAAGGTATGTTTCTGGTAGGAAGGCATATGGTTTTTTTATGCTGTCCTTACGTTTCTCCGTCTCCTTTCTACCCATCTTGAGATACTTTCATTTTAAAGGTACTATTCAGAGAGAGACAGAGAAAGACCATTATCTTATTAAAATTTTTTAAAAAATTAGTTGGGTTTTATTTTTTTTTTTTCATTTATGGTGTTAAGGGTATTTATCTTTAAAAATTAATTTACCATTTGTGAGAAAATATCTCAGCATACCCAGGTTTTTTCTGGCTTCAGGCTGATAAAATCAAAGAAATTTCTGCATAGTGTTAGTCACTGTCTTTGCTATTTGGCCTAACTCTACTTTTTCAAGGCCTGGCAAACTATCAGACATGACAAAGGTGTCTCATGCACAGAGTTAAATATTCCTACAGATACTACAGGTTTTCATGCAAAAAATTTTGTCTCAGTGAGATATTGAGCCTGTGTTTTTATGAAGATCAAAACAGAAGCCTCTACATACTGCATGTTAAATTCTTTAATATTGCTGAAGATATTTGCAGTTTTAGTCTGCCTTTTTTCTTACAGCCCACACAATCTGAAGCTTTGGTGGCAGAGTTTAGGCAATGTATTATTATCCTCACTGCCTTGAACTGGTTCATTTTGAAGCAGTATAATTCCATTTTCACTCAGAAGGTATTTGTTGAGCAGAGTTTTTTGGTTGTTTTTGTGGTTGGGGTTTTTTCTGGGTTTATTTCTGGGTTTATTTCTGACAGCATACTCATAGACAAGCTCAGGAAGCATGGATTGGATGAGTGGATAGTGCAATGGATTTAGAATTGGCTAAACAGCAGATCCCAGAGGGCTGCCATCAGCAACATGGGGTCTAGCTGAAAGCCTGTCACTAGTGGTGGCCCCCAGGGTGTCATACTGGGTCCAGTATTATTCAATTTGTCTATCAGTGACTTGGATGAAGGGACAGATGCATCCTCCACAAATTCTATGATGACACAAAGCTGGGAGGAGTGTCTGATACCCCAGAGGGCTGTGCAACCCTTCAGAAGGACCTCCACAAGCAGCAGAGATGGGCAGAGGAGAACCATCTGAAATTCAGCAAAGGCAAATGCAAGGTCCTGCACCTGGAGAAGAATGACCCCATGCATTAGCACAGGCTGGGGGCTGACCTGCTAGAAAAGAGCTCTGCAGAGAAGGATCTAGGGGGGCTGGTGGAGAACAAGCTGTCCATGAGCCAGCAGTGTCCAAGAAGGACAGTGATGTCCTGGGGTACATTAGGAAGAGCACTGCCAGCTGGATGAGGGAGGTGATCCTGCCACACTCTTCAGCCCTGATGAGGCCTTATCTGGAATACTATGTCCATTTCAGGGCTCCTCAGTACAAGAGACACATGGAACTCCTGTAGCAGGAGTGGTGGAGGGCTGTCATGGTTATCAGGGGCTGGAATATATAAGAGGAAATGCTGAGGGAGCTGGGCCTGTTCAGACTCAAAAAGATGACTGAGAGGGTACCTCATCATTGTCTATCAGTATCTGAAGGAAGGGTGACAAGAGGAGGTTTGCAGGCTCTTCTCGGTGGTGCCAAGCAATATGACAAGAGGCAATGGGCAGAAACAGATGCACAGGAAATTCCACCTGAACATGAGGAAGAACTTTACTGTGCAGGTGACCATGCACTGGAGCAGATTGTGCAGAGATATTGTGGATTCCCCCTTGCTGGAGTTATTCAAGAACATTCTGAGTGCAATTTTGTGACATGCTCTAGGATGACCCTGCTTGAGTAGACAGATTGTATCATATGACCCACTGTGGTCCCTTCCAACCTGAGCTGTTCTGTGATTCTGTGACTCCATGTGACACATGGTAGATAAAGAGTGTCATGGTTTAACCCAAGCCATCAGCCAAGCACAATGGAACCACTCCCTCCCTCCTCTATCAGGGGAATAAGGGAGAGAACTGAAAGGCTAAAATCTAGAAAACCTGTGGGTTGAGATAAGGAGAGTTTAGTAGGGAAAGCGAAAACCATGCACACAAGCAAAACAAAATAAGGAATTACTTTATTGCGTCCCATGAGCAGACAGGTGTTCAGCCACTTCCAGGAGAGAAGAGCCCCATCACATGTAACCATGAAGAAGGATCCACTCTAACTAATGTAAATATTTTTCTCCTCTACAAATCAGAGAAATTCTTTCGTATTTCAGATCTTGTGAAAGCATATTAGTAACAACTTAAACACGTCTTTCACATTTCTGTGGGTTTTCTATACATTATAAATATTAAAAAAATCTTCATAAAAAAAAAAAAAAGGCAGAGAAAAAGACAGGAGACATAGTGATGTTATTACATCACATTGTATTACACTGTATTTCATTTGTGTAAAGTCCTATATTCTGAAGAGGGACAAGTTAATGGTTTTATATGTACCATTGCAATTTTCACTGACAAGTTTATCAAAAGTAGTTTTTTGCTGTAGCATATAACTCCTATGGATATAATACTGAAGCTTTTTCAGTGGGCAATTTTTTTAAAAAGTCTTATTTCAAGATTAAAATGAAACGCACAGGAGAAAAAAATAAATCTTGGATATGTTTATTTGATCTCTTAAAAGACATAGTATGTGACTGTTTATGAAAAGATATTCTGAGTAGAAAAAATTTGGATTTCTTTAGCCCAAAAGGGATATTTTTGTGTTTTGCAAGATGTAAGGTTAGGTATTTTATCTGTAATTTCCTCTCTAATTCACCTCAGAATCTTGCAAGACATCCTATTGGAAATCTTACAGTGGTTTTCAGCCTGGTAACAAAACTTTTTATGCTTGGGGATTTTTTTTATTACACATAGATACATAGATACATAGATATATATATCTTTTTATCAGAAACATTTAATGTATTCAGAAGAGGAAACTGACCAGCTTTTATTTCATCTGAAGAACTGCAGTCTTGAGGAGTCGAAACACCTGTCAGAGAAATGACCCTGTTCCATCTCATGGAGCATTATTATACAATTAAAACAGTAATACTCAAGACCATTAGATTTTATAGTGCATTTCTACACTTTATTTTCTTCATTGTTTTTTGGATATCACATAATAAGAGCTTGGTCTGCAGAGAAATAAGGCACTTAAATCCTGATTAATTGTCCCTGTAGGCAGTTGCATATGAAAAAAAGACAAGATGTTAAATGGCAAATACCTTTTTTTATTCGGCTTCTGTATAGTCAAAGACCTTTTATTTTTACCATTAAGCCTAAGCAGCTAAGGACTACATAAACTCTGTTGGGGATCCTGATTGGAGATAAGTGCATTCCAACAGTTACATAATTAAACCTTGAAGTGAGAAGACCTTATGATTTACCCCATAATCTATTGTATGTGACTCACACTCAACTGCTAATTTTGATTGGTACTTGGGTACTTAATGCCCCCTCAGCATGAGTGCAAGAGTAGCTTAGGCAAGTAATTTAAGGCAATGTCAAATAGCAGGACTCTTACAAATCAAGTATTTCCTTGTACTGTGATCTTTTAACTCAGCATCTACAAAATTTCCTGTGGTTTTTTTTGTGGATCTACACCTCAGTTGTTCATGATTTGTAAATAAGTTAGACAAATATCAGATAATTGAAATCTCCTTTTAATTATTGCAGGGCTTTATTTGTTGGGTTTTTTTGTGTGGTTTTTGGGGGAGTTTTGTTTTTTGGTTTTTGGTTTTTTTCAGCACAGGAATTGCTGCCACGCATGCAATAGGTAATCCAAGGTAACTAATTTTTCTAGTTTATGGCTTATGCTTCCTAAGTCTAAAAACCCAGAAACTGTATATAACTTATTTTGTAAGGGGCTCTGTTGCAAATGAAAACACCAAGTGGAAAGGGAATATTATTCCTACTGCAATATGCAGTAATGTATTCCCTAACTGTGGAATCTGCATTCAGATTCTGTGCAGAAGCATGTCCATATTGCATAATTTGTTTGTACTTGAGCTAACCTGAAGCCAAATGACACTGATTACCTCACATCCACACTGCTTAAGGCTAGCATTCCTCATAAGTTTTTCTCAGAGCCAACCAGCTGTTGGTAGTGACGTAACAATTAATAACTGAAGCAAATGAGAAGACACTGAGCTCTTAGATCTTTTCCATTTATCAGTTTAGAACTACACTGCTGTCCCTGAAGGAGCTCCTTAAATGGTAAGTTTGAGTACTCTGGAAACAACTAATGGTATTTTAAATTTAACCCCACCTACAGCTTGATGATTGAAACATTTTTCATGCCAGAGAAATAAGTTTGACTCTTCTAAAGAAGTGCTGGGAATTGTATCTGAGCATCTTATAAATTCATAAAAAGAAGATGGCTCCATTAACTCGGTGCTTACTAAAGTAAGCTAGAAGTTTTACCTGGAATGCTTTCTGGTATGGGAAGATTTTCAACATATCCCCATATTAAGAGCTCAAATTGAGACATGGTAAATAGTCCGAGTGAAGTGATAGTTTCTTAATTTCTGCACAAGTACTGGTTGAACTATAGTTCCCTTCCTGAGGATTTCAGTATGTGTCTGCATCACAAAATGCTCTGCAATTTACATATGTTGGTGCAAACCACCAGTAGGTTAAAGATAATACAGAAGATGCAGATGTAATATTAGTAATTCTTGGTGATCTGTGTGAGCTCTGAAAGGAATAAAATTCAGACATCAAAGAAACAAATCTTCATGTTAGCAACTTTCTACCAAAATAATTAATTTTATTTATCATGTCATCCAACAGCTGCCTTGAAACATATCTGCAACAGTTTTTCTGATCTAGACATGTATATAAAATAAAGAAGTGCAGCAATGTTGGTAAAAGGATAAGAGCATAACTTTTGTGAGGGGTGGCTGAGGGAGCTGGGGTTGCTCAAACTGGAGGAAAGGAGGTTCATGGAGAACCTTATTGCCCTACAACTACCAGACAGAAGGTTGTAGCAACGTGGGGGTCAGTCCCTTCTCACATATAGGAGAAAATATAGAAACAAAAGAAAATGGGTTCAAGTTGTGTCAAGGAAAGTTTAGACTGGATATCAGGAAATAAGTTTTCACCGGAAAATTTCTCAAATATTGGAACAGGCTGCTGAAGGAAGTGAGTGATTCACCATTCCTGGAAGCATTCAAAAGATATGTAGATGTGGCACCTGGGAACATGGTTTAGTGGTGGACTTGGTAGTGCTGGGTTAATTGTTGGATTTACAATATTAAGCATCTTTTGCAATCTAAATGGTTTTGTGACTCTCTAAAGGCAAAATAAAAAAACCTGAAGAAAACACAAGACAACATTAAAACAACAACATGAGACATTTTCTACTAAAAAAATGGAAGACATGAAGCAATATTCTGATAGTGTTCACATTACAGTAGCAAAACTTAGAGAACCTACTACTCAAAGAAGAGAGAAAGACTTGTGTTAAAGATTTGAATCAACATTGCAAACAGTCAGTCACAATTAGACAGCAGAAGAAATAACAACAATTCTTGGAGGAACCAACTAGTTCCGACAATTTGAAAAATATAAATGTTGATCTATACAAAGCAAAATCTTCCTACTAAATGATAAAATTTTAATTTTTCATGGGAGTTGTAAGTGGTACTTAATCCATTTTTAACTCTGGATTTACATATCTTTAAGTGCTTTAAATTTTGTTCTAATTTACTGAAATAAAGATGTTATATTTCACAGTGAGCATATGGATTTGTGTTAACCATGAAAACTCTGTAATTAGGAATATTTTTATTGAATTACTCTGACACTTTATCAGAAAGGATTAAATATACCTGAATGAATTTATTACCTTATTAAAGTATTTCCTTTGAGCTGCTTTACATAATTTGAAACTGCTTGCTGAGAGAAAACAAATGTAAAGTAATGGGCCAATTTCATATGCTTTTTGAAATATAGTTTCCCCTCTTCCTCAATCAATGCAGAAACTTCTGGAGCAACTTCCAGAAACATACAATGTTGCATGTTTAAATATTTTTGATGGTAAGAAAAATATTTAACTCTATGGTACCTATATACCTATGGGTAATAGCTAGAAGTTTTGAACTACAAAATTCTCAATGGACATTTAGAAAGGTGGAACAGACCAGAGCAAATTGAGGTAATTTCCTAATTCTCACATTAAGTAGCTAATGGTGAAGTTTGACTTAAATTTATCATGCCAAATTTAAGGATCCATATTGTACTATCGTGTGAGATTTATAAAGCCTGCCTTGTCCTCTTTTCTGATAAGTATTTAATGCAGCACTAATAAATAAATAAAAATATGTAAGTATATAAATATATTTTTCTCTCATCAGAAGAGTGCTTAATTCTAACATAATTTTAAGTTTTCAGGCTATAATGTGGGTCCAGAGAGAGGAGTAAATAAAGGAAGCTGCTGAAAATGATGTCTTTATTTAAAGAAAAAAAGGCTAATTTGCTTACATTTTATGAAATCTCCAGAAGACATACAGATAATTTGACTTGAAGGTTTTAAGACTAGTTAGTCAAAGTGGTTGAAGATAATTCTAGCTTTGGTTAATCCCTTTTATTTTCAGGTCTCGATCTCCTGAAGTGGTTTAAGGAGAAGCTGTGTATCCATGAAAAGCTGTGGATTGCAACACCCAGCCAGGGCTGTTTTCATGTCCCTTCATTATCTCTCAGTAAGATCCATTTTCAGGATGGCTCATTGTATAGAGTGTAGTGTTCTATGCCTTCAACAAGATAAAATACAATTTAGACCCGTATCCACTTTTTTAAAACAACTATAGGAGAAAATATGAGCTATAAAAAAATAGCCAAAAATGTTAAAAATTGTAGTCTAAAAGTGCAAAATTATTGCTATTAGATCCAATATTTTCACAAAAAAGGTTATAAATGAAAATGAGATTAGAAGAAACAAAATCATAGATTTAAATAAAACTTCTTGAATATAATCTGCTTCCAATTCACAACATAGGGTTGTAGTCCAGGAACACTTTTAAAAATTCTTTTAATATCTAATATGAAGGGCAATAGCAGCTAAGAACTCAGATAGATAAGTATATTGTGTGGTAGTCAAGTCCCAGTGCAAAAGAACAGCTTTCATAAACTGACATCTTTCATACACACGAGTCTTTAATGAATGTCACTTCCTGGTTCTATTCAGTTTTGTTCTCTTCCTGTGATATACAGATTTAAAATTATATTTTAAGTCTTGTTTATTTTATCTTTGCCTCCAGGACTGCATTATTGTGGAAAAGAAACAAAAAAATACTTTCCTCAAAATTACGTAGGCATAGTTTTATTAACTGGAACTTCAAATTAGTAGTTTATGATTTCTATCTTGTTATCTTCATAATCATCTATACAGCAGATGTTTAAATTAAACCCAAAATATAAAAAATTGAATGCTTTATATGGGTACAAGTATAAATTTGAATTTTTGGTTTGATGTTATGTGTTATTGATTTGAAGCAAATATTTGAAATTACCTGAGAACAGAAAAAAGATTCATGCAGCAAGTTTCATCTAGCTACAGAAGTCAGAAAACATTTGCATTAGTTCCGTCAATATTTTCATTGTGGTAAATTAATTTTATTTAAAAATATTAATCATTGAATATAACCCTTATCATGACTGGTCACAAAAAAATGTATCTTTTTTTTTCTTAAAAAAATTAGTATTTAAAGAATCTATCACGTAAATGAAAATGAGTTGTAAAGGGATATAAGAAAATATGAGATGTTGTGTTTTAGTAACTGTTTAAACTTTGTGTTGGTTTGGATTTTTTTTTCTTTTCTTTTGTACTGAATGCTACTGGAGTAGCCCTCTTCACAACTTACTAAACAGGACTATGAAATCATCCAGTTTAGAAGATAACCATGTATTTAAATTCTTGTAGCTTTTATTCATGGGTTCATCCCTGAGTGACTGTGTCACCATCAACTTTTCATAGCGTTTATAGCAAGAAAAGAAAACAAAGGCAAAAACCTAGGATCAGGAAACCCAACATTCAACTGTGCTTTGCTTTAGGAAACAAATCATAGAGTCATTGGACATGCCTAGAAAAGAGGCAAAAATCATAGAATATGGGAGTATGTTATGAGTTTATGGATTTTCAACAGAAAAAAATACAGCAATGTTTGATTTTTAAGAAAAAAGCTGGAAATTTTAATTAGAAATCTGAGGAGTCTTTATTGGAATATATGACTATAATAACAATTGCATTATTGTTTTTGATGTAAAACCCTACAATTTTTTACATGAACACAGTAGCACAGAAAATCTCTTTGCATTTAGTTTGCGGAACCTCAAATAATTCAAGAACTATTTTTTACTGAGGTTAGAAGAATGTGAATACATATTAATGAAAAGCCTTTTATACATTAAATTCTGGTAGGGTTTTTCTGAAGTCTGTGTCTAACTTAAAGCTGCTACTTTTATTCCTCCATAAACAGCTTATTTACAAACTGTAATAAATCTGTTTTCATTCTGGTTAAGATATCATTAATGGCTATTAATCTACAGCTGTTCTCATATTAAAGATATCTCAACTAGTTATATTTCGATTTTTTTTTCCTATTTTGTGGAATAATGATGCACATTTGTTGGGAATTTCTATTGGGTTTTCCATAATATCTTTAAAGGTGTTGATGTCCTAAATATACTGGCATAATTTAAAATCATACAAACCTATCTAACTTATCAAAAACAAACACAGATAAAAATTATTAGTAAAATCTGATGCTTGGCTTTTTTTTTTGTTTGTTTCAGATGTTTGGTTGTTTTGGGTTTTTTTCTCTCATAGGATGAATTCTTGCAATCTAATACAGATTCTTATGTTGATTTGCATTCCCAGGGTGCTCTACCTCTCTCTGTTGATCATATAAAGGAAATTTCACTGCCTCTGACCACACAAGTATCTTTAGATAACTGATGTTGGCTCAAATAAATTTTAGTTTTAAATAAACTGGGAAATACCTTTTCAGCAGATTTTGAAAGTTAATGTGTTTTGACTTCACATTGCTGTCTTTCTTCTTTAATACCACTTGAAGATGTGAGATAGTACCTGAGATATATCCGCTTCACTCTGTGAAAATGCGGATCTGGAAGATTAATCCAGTGGACTAATCTTTTGTCTTTAACCCAATTAAGGAAACAGAACAGGTTAAATACAGATCTTCAGGGACAGTAAGCATATGGTTCCCTTGTGAATATTGTCTGTAACTGTTGTTACTCCACTTCACTGGATCATTATGGCTATGAAGAGTTAAATCAGCTTAGAGGTTGTGGCCCTTTGCCTCTAGTCTGTTCTTTGCTTGAGATATCTGAGCTCAGTGTGCTGTGACCTTTCATGAGTAGACATGAACAAGAATAAATTCTTTAGTGTTATTTTCAGATTTTCTTCATAGAATAAGGAATTTAGAAACAAATTGCAACTACACAACCAATTACATTTGGAATTTAAGACCTCTTAATACTATCTTTAACTAGTCATTAGGAAAATGTGCCAAAAAACCCCGACTTTAATTTCGAACATTTTTGAGATACTCTAGGCCTAATCATGCTACAATTGAAGAAAAAGCTAAAACTCCCACTGATTTCAGTAGGCTCAGGATTATATACACAGCAGGGGACCAGACTCAGTAATCCATGAAGTCCTTTTCATCTCTGTGTTACTACAATAGGAGCAAAAGTCTGCAGAAAGCATGATAATGTCAGGGTTGCAAGGCTTGATAAGTTTGAATGCTAGGACTTCCACATGAAAGATATTCTTTTTGAGCAGTGAAACTAACATAGAAGAAACTGTGATTTTGAAATTAAGTTTTTATTGGCTATAAACATTAATCACTACAAGATACCAGTATATCTGATATGGATTTGCATTTCATAATTATTTTGGCTTAAGACTGTGATGGTTGTTTGGAATCATTTCTTACTGTGAAAAGGGGCAGGATTTTAATTAGTTTTATATCCAACATTCCAGCTGATGTATATGGGTGACAAAGCCAAGCATGAGACATGGAAATAATTGTGAAGTCTTTACTGCAGTATCAGTACATTTATTCAGGGCAGAACAACTGAAAATCAGCTTGAATGCCCTGTCAGTGAAACTAACTCACCATCCTCTTTTGCATTTCATGTTCTTTTCCTCTCTAACAGCAGCAGCAGCAGCTGTGCTAGTCTAAATTCACTTTTTTTTTTTTTTTTTTAATCCTCTTCTTCAAGAATGCTCTAATTCTAGGAGGAGATAACTGCATCAGTTTTTTTAGATTTGGCATGTTCACAGTTTGTGTTGCTTTATGATCTTCTTCATGTGATTAGATCTTTGTGATCACCTGCATGTGGTGATCTGATGTGATCACCAGACTGAGAACAAAAGATTAGCCATTAGAAGTCAGGTTCAGATCTCAGAGCTGAGTGTAAGCATTGCAATTACTGGGTAATTCAGAAGTCTGAAAATAGGCATTTAGGTATCTTACACCATTTCAAGAGTTTAAGAGTACCTGACTCAGAGGTCTGTTTCCTCTTTATAGGGAGCCAATATGACTTTCATAGCCATTCAGCTTTCAGCATGCAAACAGATAACTGATCTTAGCTAGTAAATAGAAAACAGTGGTAGCAGGACTACATCTGTGTTCCCTCAGATCTCTCTGATAATAAGTGTGTGGCTCAGTTCTACTGCCCCATACCTTCCTATCCATGTTATCCATCTGTGTCCACCTGGGATACAGAATAGATGAAGAATAGATGTTCATATAGCTAGAAGACTTCTGCTTTTTAGGGCTACATTTGACCTATTCAAACTAATCAAAAGTAAATTATGTGAATCAGAAAAGTGCTTAAAGCATTTTGTATATTTTTTCGCATCATCCGGAAAACATTGCATGCATCTCTCTTTTTTTTTCTTTTTTTCTTTTTCATAAATCTCACAGTTTTCCATACCAAGATACAGCCTAAGAATTCTTTAAAGTGAGAAACATGTTGCAGTAGTGGCATATTTAATTTCTTATCTTAGATTCTTTGTGCTGTTTAGAAATGTCTTATAAAAAAACTGTTTACATATTTTTGAAAATATTTGTTTCCTTAATTTGAAAAAAGTTTTGATTAAAAGTCATAACCTTAAATAAAGTTTAAATAAAGCAAGGATCAGGATTCAACAAATTGCTTATAGGTTTTTGTTAATCTCAAGTTCTAGTTCAAGCTGATTCCATTCAAAACCACTTAGAAAAAAATTAGCCTCTCATATGATCTTCCTGTTAATGAAATAAAATAAATCAGCTTTCAACTGATGTGACAGTGACAAACCTGACATTGAACAATCTTTCCTTCTTTTATGTATTTTTAAATTTTTTTAAATTATTTTTTATTCAACTCAAGCTTTCGAAAGATCCTATTTTGGGAGTCCTGGGAACTGAAATTCCTTTTGTATTTACTCAACAGATAACACAGACTGTGTAGACAGCACTGGTGATCCTGCACTATCATGACAACATATCTTGACTTTAATATATTGGAACCTTCTGAAACTGAAATGGTAGATAAAATTTACAGTTCTTGACTGTGCTTAGATACATTCAGGCCATAGTTTGAAAGTTTTAAATATCTGTTTGTTTAGGCACTGTACTCTTTAGAAACTGGCAATTTCTTTTCGAAGTAAATTTTAGGCAAATGAGTTCCGAGATGCTTTCAGCAACAATGAACAATTCTCGATGTTTATAATATAAACCCAAGAAACAGATAGCCATGGAACTATAAAAAAGGTTGTTTAAAATATATTTCTAAAGGCTATTTTGTTAATATTTTGTTCTAAGTAGATTTGTTTGCCGGCATGAGATCAGATTGGCTGTGACTGGCTAAATCTCATAGACCTCCAGAGAGCCCAGAGCCAATACTTAACCCATTTAAGT
This sequence comes from Parus major, assembly GCF_001522545.3. Classification (NCBI taxonomy): domain Eukaryota; kingdom Metazoa; phylum Chordata; class Aves; order Passeriformes; family Paridae; genus Parus; species Parus major. The sequence continues at coordinate 42,785,368 of NC_031768.1, forward strand.
ATTGCACTACTCTTTTAGTTACAATTATTTTCATAATGCCTCATATGTGCCTCTCTAGCCACAGGTTGTGGCCATTTGTCTTCACTGTATATCTGGCCATTTTCAGGTTTGTAACACACCCAGGTAATAGTAGACTGCTGTGAAAGGACCCCTTAACCTTCTCTTCAGGAGACTAAGCAACCCCAGCTCCCTCTCCCTGAGGTAGAACATGCAATCTAGACACTCAGTAATTCGGCTGACTTTATGATGTATCTCTTTCATATCTCAAAATCTTTCTTTAATGAAGGACTCAAAATCTCAGCGCAGTATTGCAGAGCCATCATCACCAGTGCTTGCATGTCACTCAGGCTTTCTCTTTTTCCTACTCACTTCCCCAGAGAACAGCCTGGAGTGGGCAACAGATTGGGAGGGGGCAGACCTGAATAATCTGACCTGATCCACAAGAGTTCTCACTTCCAAGTCAAGACTCCCATTTTTACCCTGTTCCATGGGACAGGGGAGGGAGTGTGCCACTGTGTCAGTGCTTAGTTGTTAACAGAAAATGCAGTGGTCTCCAAAACAGTGGCATAATTTTGTAGAAAAACTCTAATTAAATTAAAGACATAAAGCATTATCTAGTCTTTTATTATTTACAGAGATAACAGAAAGATTTAATTAAGTAAATAAAAGCAGAGATCTCCAAATTAATAGGACATATATAACTGTAATTTAAATGTCTTCAATTTTAAAAACATAGTATTTCATATATTTTTTGAGATAACAGGGATCACAATCTGATTTCTTGCCTCTGGACTAACAAGTTCCATTACAAAGAGCTTCTACCATCTTGTATTCAGAAAGTTAACAAATTAAGTGCTTTTTAATCTATATAGGATATGAAACAGACATAATATAATGTTGATTTTTGATAAAGTCTACCAGGACTTTGCAAGTATTAGTTTGGTTCAACAGACCTAGATTTGATATCTATCTTAAGGATGTTTTATTCTTCACAGTGTCTTTCATTTGCTATATTGAATCTTAGGAAACTGTGAAGCCTGGCAGGTATCTTCTGTGTCACTGAGTCTAGCATCCAACAGGGAAGTGGACTGTATCTTTTTCCTGAAAGGTCAAAAACTGTTAAAGCACCACTGAATTTTTTGAGGGGAGCAGGGGAATAATCCTGCTATTTCTGCAGCTGAATGCAGTACATGAAGCCACTACTTTACACAAGCTATTATACTTTTTTACTTAACCAGGAGGTCGCTGTGAAAGTGCTCTTTTGGTGATGTGCAGACAAAGCTTAACTTTGGTGGAGAGTTTTCCTCAGTTAAAGGAAATCTTAGAGGATATAAAGAAAGCCCTATGTCTTTTGAACAAACACCATTCCCAGTCCTAATACAACATACATAAGTTTCTGGAGTATGTGAGTAAAGTACAGGCTAAGTCTAGACATCAATCAAAATGTCCTAGGAACTTTGTATACACATAGCTGGATCACAATATCATTCCTCTAATGAGTGTTTTCCCTTTATTTTCTCTTCTTTCTCTTTGAGAAGGCTGATCAGCTACAGCTAAAGATCAAACCACTAGATAATGAGATCCTAGCTGAGTGATCAAAAGAGGTATGGAAAAATTACACAGTAGCTTTATTTCACAGATAGAATTCAGTGATATATTTTTTGATACACAGCATACACCTCGGAAAAATATTATAAAATCACTTTAACTTCCAGTGTTCTGAAGCTATTCATTACTACTGGCAGGTTTCCAGTTTCTTTAGATTAATATCCCTTTAATTCTTCTTCAGGACTTATTTTTCCATTTTTCTGTCCACAATATACAAAAATAATTTTATATATATATATGTATTTTTTAGGAACTAGAGCATGAAAAAAATTTCCAGTTAAATACAACTGAATGACATTCTGAGTTATGGAAAAGACATGCACAACGAATAATGGCAATGGTCTTATGCAGTTAAATTATATAAGGCCATTAATATGATAACCCAAAATGAATTCCTAAAAGAGAATTAAATATTGTTTAATGAAAAAAACCCCAAACAAACAGCCCCCTTCTAACTGAAAATCTTCTGTGGATCTTAAAATCTCCTTTACTTAATTGAGTTGCAAACATCATTCTTCTTAGATTAAAGGGGAATTTTTTTTAGAAAATTTTAATTTCCTGCTTACGTTACTCTTTTTTGTGCTGAAGTTAATATATTCTTATTAATATTTAAGAACTCTGCAATTGATAAAAAAACAGTTTTCCAGGGACAAGTGTAGTTTTGCATAAAATGCAGTGTATCATGACTCTTAGTCCTGTTTTTAACTTTATAGATGTTTTCATAGTCACACCAGTGAGATAACTAGAACTATACTGTGTTGAATTCAATTAATCCACACACTTATATGTGCTATTTATAAAAAAAAGCAAGTTTAGTGTGACAATTAAAAAAGTATGTAGCAGTTTAGATAATAAATTTTTCTTTACTAAAACTCCTGTCAGTATCTGAGATCTTAAAAATTTGGTGATTTTTATTTGCAATACGAATTTTGGGCCTATCTAAGTCCACCTTAGATAAACACACATCAGGGATTCCCAACATCTACCAGAAACTTTGACAGCAAGTACATCATCAAATTTTGTTTTGTGTGTCTGTATATGAAGCATCAAGTTCAATGTTCTACATCTGGCACTGGTACCTTTCATTTAACCTTATTAAAACCAAAGGGATCACTTCAAATTAATGACTCCATAAATTTGAAAAGGATTTCTTAATGTTTTGACCAGGGAATTGCAGAATGTAAAGGAGTGATTGATGAGAGCTGTTCTGATATTCAGTAATTAATTATCTGCACAGATAAACATGACCAATTACTTTACCAAAGGAAAAAAATTGGGAACAAATCACAGCTGAAAGCAGATGAGAACAAATTAGATTATGTTATCCTTATTTCCCAATCTGAGTGTAACATGAAACCAGTAGATTATCTGTCAGTTTGCCAGACAATTAGACAGCTTCAGATGAAACCTGGAAAATCTGGACTCCATCTTCTCTGTGTCCTCTGATGAGTAAATTGTAGACAGTAACAAACATTTCAGATGCAAGGCTGAAAGCTGATCCATCAACTTCTGATTGTAGAATTTGCTCCAACCATGACTCTCCTGCTGACCTCCACTCGACTTGTTCCAGCACTTAAAATTGCTTTTCTTCTTGGGCAATGCAAAACTGTGTATTTCACTCCAGATGTGCTGAACAAAGGGGAAGGAATCCTGGTCCTGCTGGTGACAATCTCACTTGTGCAGACCAGAGGATGAATATGGCATGTGAGTTGGAGGCTCATTAAATTCTAAGACTGGCACATGTTGCTTATTGGTGCATTATTTTCTAAGGTAATCAGACAGTGGAGCCTATATACATATATATATGCACAAAAAAATCTGCAGAATATGTGTGTTTTATGATGCAGGCAGTTGTCCTGCTTCAAAATTTAATTTCTTTTTAATGCATACAGCCAAGCAATATGTGAGTGACAAGATCATCTTGTAATGCTGATTCTCACTGTGCTAGAAACATGTCACTGTTTCAAATCTCTCAGAAAAAAACCCAAAAGATAACAGGAGAAAATGTACAATATTTGCATCCCTGTTTGGATATGAAAGACAGGTAGAAAAAACTCTTAGCACAATAATCTTTATTCACATATGAGAACAGTCAGTTGAGTGAAAAATACTAAGTAGGGACTGCACTGTATTTGGCATACAATACTTTTTTTTTCTTTCTTCTCTCCTATCAACTGCTTCTGCTTTTTTAACTCTTTGCCACTAATGCATTAAAAAAAACTTAAAACCACTGAAGATTTTGCTACAGCAAACTTTTACACATGTGGGTGATACAACATGAATAATTCAATCTAGGTGTCTGACCACTGTGTCTATAGACTTTAAAGACACATATGTTTTGCTTCATTTGAAATTTAATGATTTATTCTATTTAACCATGTTTTATTACCATTAAAAGTAGCTCAATAAATTGCTGGGCTAAAATAATAAATAGCTTGGCTCAAGCCAAGTAAAGTATTAATTTATGTATGAAGTAATAAGCCTGAAAACTGGAAAGAAATGCAAGTTTCAGGAAAAAAAATATATCTGAAGGGAATGAGCCCTTTAACCTGCTCTGCTGACCTTATTACTAATGCCAGTATAAATTTAATGTCTCATGTATTACAGACACTTGAATTTTCCTGGTTTCTTACCATGGAAGAATACATTGTAAATTCTCAGGGTTTTCCAACTGACCTCTCACAGCCTGATTAATTTATACCTATTTCTTCTTGTGTCAGTGCTGACAGTTCTTAATTATTTGCATATTTATAAAGGAAAAAAATTATGTCTCCAAAGATTTTGTTTTTATGCTAAACTTTTTTGACTCATCTTTTTTGGTAGGTTCTTCTTTCCCTGAACATTTATGAATTTTACAAATCTGTAGAAACTTTTCCTAGTGTTAAGCCACAAGAACCACACACCATATTTACCGCTTCCTTGTAAAATGTCACTGGAACTTCATTACCAGAATAAAAAAGATAGACTTTCATACTTGGGAGTATAACCATAGGTTTGTACCTCTTTGTTATCTAATTTCCTCATGATAAACTGATATGCATCAGCTAATTTTAACTGATATTAAAATTGTCTCAATCTATACACTTTCTTCATATTTTTCCCATTTGATGAGCAGAAAATTTATGACACAATTCCATATTACTTTTGATGATAGCTTATATGATTTCCAGATGCAGGCAGATCAAGGTGATATAAACATGAAACACATTTAATTATTTATCCCACCTTTTTATAGTAACATTGACATTTTCTCATATACCTGGTACTCTTGAATATATTATTTACACAATTATGTTTCTAATTGGACTGATAGCATGTCTTGAATAAAATGATGCAATCTGTCATTAGGTTTGCATATAACTAGGAAGAGTAGGAGTAGTGAAAAAAGTAATTAATAATTTAATTATGTTGTTGTTAATAATTTCTAAGTATTATTCTTTGTAGTAGAAGTAGTATATATATTTCGAATTTACTAAAGAAATAACTTGTAAACCTAGGAAAATTTGATTAAATTTAGTTGACACTATTTAGGAAAAACATAAAATTTTAACTTGGTGCTTGTTGTATAAAAAACACTTTTGAATATAATTCTCTGCATTTCCATAGATATGGGCAGAATTTCTTTCACGTCTTTATAAAGGCAGCAATTGAATTAATCAATACCAAAAAAAAAGAAAAATATCTTCTATTGATCAGCAGACTAAAGCTTGTTTCTATGCAGAACAAAAACAGTGTTTCTTAGTAAGCACAGTGTGATGAAACATCCTCTTGGACTGAAATAATTTAATTCAAAACATAAAGAAAGGCACCTGAAGCAAAGAAATTAATGACACAGGAAGTTTTTTGGTGCATCCATCATATAATTACATGATGAAGTATTGAAATTCACATATTGTGAAAAAAATTACTTCAGAGAAAGAAAATTGTTTAAACTAAAAGATAGGATTGCATGACACTAGAAACAAAAGTATGTATTCTAGTAATGTGCTTAATTCAAGGGCAGATCAAAAAAAGTGCTGCTTTAATAAGGTGAATCAAAATTAAATAAATTATAATGGCAATGTTTTAAATTCAGATCTTGAGATATAATCTAGTTAGTGCTAGGAAAGAAAATCTTTATTTCAATGAAAACAGATTCAAAGAATTTCAGGAACAGGAAGAGAAAATATGAACACTTCTTATGCCTGGTTTCCCCTGTTGAAATTCCCTCATTCGGAGAACAGAGAAGTAACATTCAAAAAATATGTCCTAAAAAACGTCTCGGAAAAAAGACACATTGTTGCTATTGTAAGAAATAGCTGCCATAGATACTACGCCTCTCTGATCTAAAGCTTTGTACAGCCTAAATTGTGAAAGAAAGTGTGGTATGCAAGCCCTTGAATCCTGATTCTCCAGTTTCTCAGGACAGAAATTCATTGCAACACAGCTGTTATTTTCTTAGCCTTGATTCTGATATGCAGCATATGCAGCAGGACACGTGAATGCAGCTTGCAAATTGCTAAGCATTAATCTAGAATCCAGTATTCAAAACATGAGATCAAAAAGCTCATCAGTCATTTTCCTTCCCAGCTCTAGGGAAGGAAATACTCTGTAGGACTATTGCCATCAGAAAAAGTACCTTAGTTACTGACTAATACAGCTGTGGAACTTTGACTTACCAGTTTAAGTTAGATAGTTGAACAAATTTTCTCCCAACATTTCTTAAAAGCAAGAGCAGCTGAATATATTTTCTTACATCATAGTGCTTTCACTTATTATTTAACCAGTAAAAAACATTTATATTACTAGCTTAAAAGATTTGTGATAAGTCATAAGGAGCTAACAGTTTTCTGCCTGGTTTTGTCACCACCAGAAATCAGAACAGCTCCATTGCAAGCTTCTCAATACTGACACAAAAGACATCTTTTAGGCACTGCTTTCTTTGGAATGAAAAAGACAAATGGCATAATATATTTGTCTTTTTTTTATATATATATCATAAAAAAGGGAATGAAAATAAGGGAATCCAAACAATAAGAAAAATTATTAATAATGAAAAAAAAATTTGAAGACTTTCAGAAAAAAAAAAGGTTCATTACATTTCTGCTACTTGGCATCTTAATAGTCACAGTAGATGTCTTAGTTATATGAAGAAATCTACAATTTTTCAGTAAATTTAGTACATTGTTAAAATTTGGAAAATTTAGTAAATTGTACTTAATTGTAATAATTATAGTAAATCCAGTCCATTTTATTAATTAGCTTTTTGTAGTCCTAGCACAAACATGGACCTGGTTTTCTCCATCCAGAAAAACTAAAGTCAGAGGAATTGCATGTAGTACAGTCAGTGAAGCATGTCCATCTCAAGCAAATATGTGGTTGCTTACTTCCTCTATGTGCTTTGTGGCCAATTTTAGCTCAGGATAGAAGGAAATGAGGGTTGCAGCAGAAGGTGGCTTAAGAACAGTTAAGGATTCTTAATGAAGTTTTGTTACTGTCTTTGGCAGAATCAGAGAAAAAATGATCTGGCCAGAAGCTTGCCTAAGGCCTTGTGGGAGAGCATAAGGGAAGCAGAAAGCAGCAGAGTTAAAAGCTGTGGAACAACTGAGGTAGACAGAACACAAAACCAGACAAGAATACAGGGTGGTTTCCTTTCATTTAGTATGGAGGAATTTCCTGCCTGTATACAGAACTTTGACCACAGAGAAAAAAGAATGTCACGGCTAATATAGATTACATTGTTTTCTGATTCATATTTTCGTAATAATTTTTGTTCCTTTATTTGATTTTTGAATGCAGTAAGGCATTTTCAAAGATTTCGTCCAAGTTACAGAGATTTTTTATTCTGTGCTGCTACCAATAGAGCTGTAAATCAGCTTCATCTAAACAGGGTGTTTTTCAGTTTAAAAACATGCCTAGTGATACAGTTTGGTGTTAAAGAAAATATATACAAAAATAAGACAATTGTTAAATAGAAACAAATCATTTTGCTTGTTAAGAATATTAAACCTGAACAGCATATTTAAACATTTGTTAAAGTCATGGAATCAGAGAATGATTTTGCATGGAAGGGACCTTTAAAGTCCCTCTAATCTAACTCCCTTGTTGGATGAGCAGGTACAACTTCAAATAGAGTAGATTGCTCTGAGGCCAGTACAGCCTGACTTGGAATATTTCCAGAGGTGGGGCAACTACCACCTCCTCAGAAAACCTGATCCTGAAGTGTTGCTTCTTGTCTGCTTGCCTAAAAGGAATTCAATGTTTTCTTCCTGATCTATGTGTCGGGTCCTTACTGGGCAAAAAGTATCATAAAACCATGGACTTATGCAATGCTGACCTAAAATAATGCAGCCAAGAGTATAGTTCTGTACTGAAAATGGAATCAGGAATAGGCAAGAATCTTATCTTTTTAATCCTTGTTTAAAGGAAAAAAAAAATGGAAAAGGAAGAGGAAAAAAAGAAAAAGAGAAAAATAGAGAAAAAAATGAAAAAAAGAGATCTGAAGCAAATCTCAGATAAAAGAACAAAAGTAACTTGTTTCAGTTTATCCTCCTTTCCAGTAATTCTTTTGGTGACACATCTTTATTGTATTATAGCCACCTGCCATTGAAGTTGAATTACTACACTCATGAATACCTTTTATTTCCATACTTACATGAATAATATTTCTATATTCACAGTTTCCATAAGCTTAAAGACATCTTCAAGGCTATGACAGGAAATCACTTTTAACAAATTGATGGGGAAACACTGAGAAGCTTGGGATTCAAACCAAAGTCACAATTTAATATTCATTATGCAAAGTTCAGAGTTAACCCTACAATGTTGAGATTAATTCAAATTTCATGAGATAAGTATGAATTCTGAGCAGAAATTTAAAATAACACACTATCCTTTAGAAAAGAGGATCCTATCATTGCAAATATTATAGAGGAAATGGTATGTATTCTGGTTTGGATTTTGTGTTTTCATGCCTAAAGAAAACTACATCACTGTTCCCATGACAAAAATTAACTGAAATAGTCCTTTCACCACACTCTCAGTTACTAAAAAAGAAATAGGTAAACAAACAAACAAACAAAAGGAAAAATGGACAGTGAAGGGACCTAGAGAGGGTGCAATGAGAGACTGAGTAATCTTTTTGTGCTGCCCTGGCAGTTTATAGCACTATCCAGAAAAGTGTCCCCGCAGGAACTGGCAGAATCTGTGAAAAGGGGATGAATACAGCCTACTTGCTGGGATAATTGTATCACACAATGAGGGATAAATTAAGAAGTTATACATGTGATACACCATCTGTGTCTGTTTTTGTTATTTTCTCCATATACATCTGTTTCTATTCAGCTATAGGGCAACACTCCATCATATTATGCAGACCAGAATAACACAGAAAGTTCAGTTTTGTTGACAAAAAGAAACTTCTCTTCCTAAATATGTGGTAAGCCAGCAGAGTAATTTTTGATCAGTAAGCTTTGAAAATCAAAACAAGAGAGTTGATCCAAATATATTCAAATTTTATGTTTGATATTTATAACTGGGTGAAGATCTCCAGATTCCAACATGTAGTTGTAACTTCAGTCAGATGCTACTGTGGTAGGTGTTTATTTTTTGATCCCAGCTGGAATGTAACTGAAATCTGGAGAAAGAGAGAAAATAAATTAATAAAATCTACACTATGTACATACAGAAGTTAACCTAGAAACAAAACAAAGAATGATATCCAACTGTATTGGTGAACTTCAATGATTTTACATTTGATCTCAGGTCCTAGCTGGAAACTGAGCTTGGGGATTTTCCTTAGTGTCTTTTTCATCTACTCCTCTCCTGACCTAGTAGCAGTGCTTTGACAACTAATCCACAAAGCAGTACCTGATGTACTTACTGTTAGATAATGTCTCAAAGCAGTTTTTCAGGCACTTCAGAAGTGATTGATATAACCTGCTTATGTAGTTTCCATTTACTTTTTTTTTACCCTCCTAATTTTATGTCCTACTAATCTGGCTTTAAAATTCTAGAGGCTTTTAAATGCAAAAAACAATATAATACCACACTCAGAGAAAGAAATATAATCTAGTTAAATGTTGAAACCTTGCAAACCTGGTCAAACAGCATCTGGTTTGGAGTTTCAGAGAAGAGTGGAGAGGTGGTTTGTATTCCTGCTTGAACCAGAAAATACAATTTCATGCAGCCACTGTAAATTTTGATATATAAAATAGTCCTTCTGAACTATAATTGTGGAAATTGAAATACAGAAATGTAGGTACTGTCTCTGGTTGCTGCAAACCAGAACATTATTCAGGGGAGAGAATTGAACCAATGAATCCAGCAATTTTTTTTTTTTCTTATTCGGCCACTGTGATAAATTCCATACTTTCTGGATTGTCCTAGCAAGCTAATTCTACCATTTTTGTAGTACTCTCAGATTCTGATCTCAACTAGATTTCAATATGACCCTAATTAACTGTTTTCCCTCTGAAAAGACCATCTATCAAAATAACCATATGGTTGAAAACCACAAAAGAAGGAGCTCTGACAAGTACTGCAGATGTCAATAGCATGGTCTTTGAATGACTTGCCAAGCCTTGGGTTGTTTCTGGGATGTAGTTAGATTCTAGGATGACATTTAAAATAATAATTTTGGTAAACTTACTCTCTTCCACAGCAATACTCATATCTAACAGAGCTCACAACTGAAAGACAGAATTCTTTCTACAATTAATATGTTTTATGTATAAGAGAACATTCCTGAAAGAACACAAAGAGCAAAAAAATAGACCATAATCTGATTCTTTCAAGGATTCTATATTTGCCTTAATGGAAAGCCAAAAGAGGAAAGGTCAGAAAATTGTTAAACCCTTTCTTAACACAGTTCTTATAAGTTCTAGTTGAGCTTACTAGCTTTGGGCCTAGTGTCCCAGTAAAACTAGCAGTTAGGGGAACTAGATAATAAAATTTCTATTTTACCTCAAAATCAGTTCTGAAATATATGAAAAATAGATAACAGCCCATACTGTACATTAAAATTTTGATTGTAAAAGTCATTATGCGTAATTTGAATGCTCACACAATGTCTTTGTGTGTTTCTTTTCCCCAGAGTGTATACTCAGGGGAGGGCAGGGCACGGAGGTGGGGTTTTATCAGCCATAAGCAATATGTATGTGGCAATTGTTCTCTACAAATGACTTGCAAAGGGATGAAAAAACTCCTCATGTTAGGGAAAAATAACCAATGTGAATCTACATACTTTCCCTGAGATACATCCTGCATGACATTTCAGTGGTGTTCATATCACCTAATTTCAAGAATTCACCCTCTTGTGAAAAAAATGTAGAAAGGATTGATTGTTCTATAACATTTTTATCTCATGAACAAGCAAATATGTAACAAAGATGTAGACACAGAAGTCTGAGCTCAAGAAAGTAATTTATAAAAGCTCAATCTGGTTTTTACAGAGAACAGACATTATACCAAGGGGGAAAAACAATCAAATAAACAAACAAAACCAAACCATCAACTACACATACCTTTTAGGAGGTCTAACTGCTATTACTGGAAATGCTCAATTATCAGCTGCACTCCTGTCTATTCCGATGTAATTCCCTGGGGACTCATTTTCTGCCTAATATCATTTGGCATTGAGCGTTTGTAGTTCCTAGGTTCAAGATGAATTTAGATAAAAATGCTCAGACTATAACAATGAGGGTTGTACATGTTCTTTGCAAAGCAGCTTAATGATCAGACCAGGCATTCATTAGGTAGGAGAACTGAGTTCTCACTCTTAATTACAATCCATGGCTTTCCTATCCCAGAAAAGTTCCTTACTGGAAGATAAAAAACTGGCAAGTGAAAGAATAATTTTCAATGCACTTGTTAAAGATACAGGATTACCAAAAATAACAACATTCTGAAGCCATAAAAATGGGTAGATGAGGTTCTCATTTCTGGTTTCAGAGGTGAGGAATGTGATATCAGGAATTCTGCTCTTTAGTTTCCTATGTCTTTTTGTTGTTGGGAATTTTTTTCAGTTTATTTTGATTTGCTGGGTTTCTGTTCTGGGGCAGGGGTGTTTTTGTTTATTTTGGTTGGTTGGTTGGTTAGCTTGGATTTTTTTGTTTTGTTTTGCTGGTTTTTGTTGTTTCCTCTAGTGATAATATTTTGCAAAACAGAAAAATAATCAAGTATTCAAAACCATAAAAACATTCTTGTACATGGCATATCCTTATCAATTCATGCCACTTAACATATTTTTTCTTATCACTACCTTCCTTATCACTGTGTTGGTCAGATTTGTATATCCTGGTTTGCTTATCCTTTGGCCAGGTAAAGTTAAAGGAGAAGACACATTGATTCCACATGTCCTTATTACACTCGACTAGTGACTATTTTGACTAACAGCTGTCTCCAGTTTTTCTTTTATTGACAAACTGAGCAAGTAATTTTGTGGGAGAAAACTTCATAAGCACTCACGAGCACATATGTTTTTGGGTTGTAGCAGAGATTTGGCTTTAATTTCCTCAGTATTTGTACATTAATATCCAAAATTAATCTTCCAGTGTGTTTGGAAGGCTATTTTTAAAGTTTTGAGCTGTCAAAATAGATTGGTTCTCATTGATAAGGTGAAGCTTAGAGTAACTATTTGGTAGATTGAAGAGGGATGGGGAACAGGGATATCACCATTTCTACAAAGAGAACATAATTACTAAATCTTCAGACAGATTTTCTAAGGGTCCATACTATAAATCTGGCTATTGTGTAGAGATGATAAAGTGTCAGGTACAGGTAATAACTCATACGGTGTCGGTGTTTCCAATCCAACAGAGCGCTTTGCCAATATGTCACATATCTCTCTTCCAAACTTTTGGAAACTTTTTGAGCTTAGCTTATACTAAGAATAAAGGCTTCAATACAAGACTTAATCTGTCACTTGCTATACATACTGATTTTCTGACAGAGCTTAGTGTCCCACAGTATTTTGAAAGACCTGAGTACAAAAAAATAAAAAGTTAAATATATAATTAATCAGAGGTGAAACAGTTAAATTTACAACTGTACATTATTAATCTTTATGACTGAAATTTATGTCTACCTTCACTGTAATTGTGATTCAGGCCACTGGAGTCGGGTTCAATTACACTGTCATCAATAAACCTTTGGAAAAACAATTACACTTGACCTACATTGAGAGGGTAGGAGATCAAGTATGAAAACAGACGTTTAAGTGAATACCATAAAATTATTCTGTGGAATGACATTTAGAGATCTATGATGGGCATCTTACTGGCACTAATTTCCTATGAACAGAAGTAGAAATGGAATTAATTACTCAGAGGAAGTAAAAGCAGAAAAAGTGAAAAAAATAGAAAAAAAAAGAGAAAAAGTAGAAAAAAATAGAACATCAACATGTTAGTTTTTCTTTTCAACAGTAATTTGCAGATACAGTCATCAAGAAAGAATCTGGTGATCATGCAAAATATCAGTCAAACATAGAAATTTAATACTATTGCCTTGATGCAATTATGTTATTGTAAAGCTTTCTCTAACTAATCTTATTATTAAATAAGTTAAATTTTTAACAGCAGTGTGTGGGTGGGGGAACCAGCAGAATAAATAATAAGGATTTCAGACCACAGAGAGAGATATTAAGCCCAAAATATTATGGATGTGTATATACTTTCTGATGGAGACATAGTCTCTTGGGGCTGTTCTTCTCAGTTTTGTATTTAAAACAATAAATGTAAAATTTTGGTTGCAAACATAGAAAAGATATTTTGTACCAAAGATGTGTCATTTAATTATCTGAATACAGAATTTAATTAATTTTTTTTCATAATTGTGCTGTATCATTATTATGAAATCTCTTTTGATACACTAAAGAGAAAAATAATATCTAATATAAATAGCTATGAAACTTCCAGGTCCCTAGTCCCCTACTCTGCCTCCCTAAAACTCAAGAGCCTAGTCTTTCTCAATCATCTCTTTCATTAAAAAACAATAAAATAAAAATTAAAAACGAGAATCACAGCAACAATAAAAGGGGTCTTATTTGTTGATTGTAAAAATTTAATATGAATGCATAGAAAATGCAATCAAGAAAAATTGTAATAAAGAAGAATTCATTCAATTTGGGCTGCCTATACTCAGAATAAAGAAACAGAACCTCACAGAAAAGCTGAATCTTGCATATATTTCTTGCTAGACTATTTATCACACTCCTGAAGGAATACTTAGATGTTCAGTCTGTCTTTTTTATAGTTTATTAGTTGTTTTTTGGTTACTCTTAAACTATGTTTAGGATTCAAACCCATTCTTATTCATCAACCATTTGCAGAAAGAAAAGAAAGTACTTGGAGTTTTTTTTCTGAAAAAGCTCTTGACCTTGTTATCCCTTTATCCAGAGCTTGTTTTCTCTAATTTTAAAACTTCACTTTATCTGGCACTGAAAGTGTATGATCTTTTTTACTAGTGTAGATTTATGTACATTTAGTAGATTGTAATAATTTATGGCCTCCTTTCTCAAAATGTGGATTCTGCTCTATTACTTTTGTTTCTGAAATTCTAATCACTTTTTTTTTCCCCCCTTCTAAAATTGAGCAGGAAAGAAAATGTATTATTCCTAGACTTTGAGATTTCTTACTTTTTTGTGCAGCTCCATTTTCTGTTTTCTTATTCATCTGAACATCACCTGCAGTCAGCAATTAATACATTAGCCAGTGATCTACAAGATAAATGTTATTCATAACATATTTTGACTTCTACAATTTTATGAATCCCACTGTCTGCATCATCTTGCGACCAATAGGAAATGTACTTCAGGCACTTACTGTATTAGGTTTTGTCCTGGGGTGATTTTCAGCTTTGAATTCTTTCAAGTTACTTCTTTCTGAATTGATTTGCAAGATAATATTTATCTTCTGTCCTTTAGTAATAGAGTTTGCTGTAGGAAATAACACTTTATTCCCTCTCCACTGGTTTTAAGCAAAGCGATTCCATTTTCTTGTTATGATATCTATAGTTTGTTATCACCAGCATAAATCAAATAATTTCCTACTTATATCTGTGTATATACCATTAAATTTTCTCCATTACAACTCTGATACATAGCTTAGCTGGTCATATAGAATAAGACTAGGGAGCAGTTTTAATATAATGCACTCAGTGTCCACAAAAACCCCAAGCAATCAAATAAATATGAGATAAATCTAAACATAGGTAGAGCATTCCCAAAGTTACCTGCTATACTAGCTACCACAGCAGTTTTTAAAAAGTTTGAATTGACGTAAGTTAATGTGAAGATTCCTACATTGATCTAACATCTGGATTGGTTATTTACTGTTAGTCACTAAAAGGGGGGAAATTATTAAAATCTATATTATTAAGAGTCTAACAACTTGCCCATAGCATAAATCAAAAGTGAGTTTTCTGAGAGATGCAATAAAGGAAGCAGAGCAGAAAGACAGTACTACCTTACTGTGAACTTGCCTAAAATACTTCTTTAAGAGTAGAACAGAGACATGTAAAGTCTTTGAGTGCTTGGAAGCTGTAACCATCCTCATAAGATCTAGAAGAGGTGAAATTTGAAAGGTTCTTCTCATTGTACATATTCCACTGATTCCCCCGCCTGCTACTCCCATTTCTTTTATTGAAGAATAATGACATCTTTCATGTAAAAGACTGGAGTGTATGTGAAGACAGAAATTAAACTACTTTCTTGCAGCCTCATCTTATGTCTTAAGTGTTTTTTTCCATTCCCTTCATTCTCTTTTCCTTGCCAGGCTGAAGCTGAAAAAAGAGAAACTCCTTAAACTCTTTTATATGAGGGAGAAACAATGATGAACTATGTGTCCCTGTTGAAACAGCTTTCTCTTTTGAAGCTACAGACTTCCTAAAGAGTTCAGGAATTAATTCCTATCTCTGAATTTCCTTCAAAACTGACACAAAAGGGGAGATGAGGTGTTCTGGTTTTTGTCAAGGTATAATATATTTTTGTCACAGTAGCTAATACAGAGCACAGTTTTGGATGTGTGCTGAAAAGAGTGTTGAAAACACAAAGATGTTTTTATTATTTTATTATTGCTGAGCAGCACTGTGATTACAGCTTCTCATATGATCCCACCAGCAAGGAGGTTGGGAGTGCTCAAAAAGTTGTGAGGTGATACAGATGGGACAGTATTGGAACCCTGAGCACAGAGAATTTCAGGCTTTCTGTGCTGACAGTCACTGACCTGCAGGAGAACATTGTATTTGTCCTGAGGCTGTGGAAAAGGCTTCCAAAATTGAGTGATAGAACTGAGATTATGAGTGTGTAGTTTGAATAGAAGTATGTTACATCACATGGGGGAAAATTTAAAGCTGAAGGTTTTGGGATATTGTAATACATATGTAGCAAGATGGAGGTTTTAGGGCGTAGGCTTGGCTTGCTTTTTCACCTTCTTCATGGGTGTGGGTGGAAAGGTCACCAGTGTGGAACACAGGTATTTGGTTATTGGGTTAAAAGTAAAAATAAATTAGTTCGTATTTTATAATTGGGTAGTTTACACTTAAAAGACCTTTAGAGAGAGACTGGGAGCTCCATTTTTAGTCTGTTATCTTGGTGTACTGAAGAACTCATGGTCTGCGAGACTGTAATATAGATAAAAAATAATAAACATCTGAGTCCGAACAAGAATACCATCTCTCACACATTAATCCCAACCCTGAGGAAAAAAAACAGATAAGCCATGAGACATTTTATAGGGCAGCTGACCCTAACCAGCCAAAGGGATATTCCAGACCATATGGCATCATGGTCTGCAAGAAACTAGGGGTTTATTTTTACTTTATTTTATT